>NC_090340.1:57242594-57545245 GCF_035084215.1 Heptranchias perlo | reverse complement strand
TAGAGAGGGGGAGAGAGGGAGAGGAGGGGGGGGGGGAGAGGGAGGGAGAGAGAGAGGGGGAGAGGGAGAGGGGGGAGAGAGAGGGGGAGAGGGAGAGGGGGGGAGAGAGAGAGAGAGGGGGAGAGGGAGAGGGGGGGAGAGAGAGAGAGAGGGGAGGGGAGAGAGAGAGAGGGAGAGGGGGGGAGAGAGAGAGAGGGGAGAGGGGAGGGAGAGAGGGGGAGAGAGAGAGAGGGAGGGGGGAGGAGAGAGGGGGAGGGGGAGAGAGAGAGAGGGAGGGGGGGAGAGGAGAGAGAGAGGAGGGGGGGAGGGAGAGAGGGGGGAGGAGAGAGGGGGGGGAGGGAGAGAGGGGGGGAGGGAGAGAGAGGGGGAGGGAGAGAGAGGGGGAGGGAGAGAGAGGGGGAGGAGAGAGAGGGGGAGGAGGGAGGAGGGAGGGGGGGGAAAGAGAGGGACTAGGAGAGTGGGGGAAAGGGACAGGGGAGGTAGGGGGACTGAGGGAGAGATGGGGGTCAGGGCTCTTGCTCCCCTATCTATTGACCACCTGGGCTTGGCCACAACACACACACACACACGGTTGAATAGCCAGCTGACACTGTAGAAGTGGCCACCTGGGTAAGGAGGGGACTCCTGCTGTCTGTCCCAGCAAATGGGCTACTGTTTTTAGGAGGGAAGAGAACCAGAATGAGGGAATGGAGCCATATGTGTTGCTGTCTGTCTGTGTTCAGTGTTCTGCAATAACCATCTGTAATTCCCCATCTCTCAACTGTTGGGTTACTGTAAACATGCAAAGTGTTAATTAACTCTCATGGATACTGAGGAGTGATTGTATGGCTTGTAATCGGATCTCTTCAGCAGAATAGCTTTAACTACTTGAGTTTTGCTCTTTTTTAATTTTATAATATCTGAATCTTTTGATTGGACTTCAGTTTGTAACCACTCTCTAGATTCCATCTCTGCCCCCGCCTCAGCCCAACTGCTGCGGAAATCCTCGTGTATGCCATTGTTACCTCCAGATTCAACTCTTCCAATGCTCTCCTATCTTCCACCTTCCATAAATTTAAATCCATCCCAAAACTCTGTTGCCCCGTATCGTAACTTGCACCAAGTCCCATTCACCTATCACCCCTGTGCTCACTGACCTATGTTGGTTCCTGGAGATTTTAAAATTCTCATCCTGGTCTTCAAGTCCCTCCATGACCTTGCTCCTCCCTACCTCTGTAACCTCCTGTCCTAATTAAGATGATTAAAGGATTTAATAGGGTAGATAGAGAGAAAATTATCTTCTCTGTTGGGGGAGTCCAGAACAAGGGGGCATAACCTTAAAATTAGAGTTAGGCTGTTCGGGGGTGATGTCAGAAAACGCTTCTTCACACAAAGGGTAGTGGAAATCTGGAACTCCCTTTTTTCCCCCAAAAAAAGCTATTGAGGCTGGGGGTCAATTGAAAATTTCAAAACTGAGATTGATAGATTTTTGTTAGATAAGATTATTGAGGGATATGGAACCAAGGTGGATAAATGGAGTTGAGGTAGCGATCAGCCATGATCTAATTGAATGGTGGAACAGGCTCGAGGGGATGAATGGCCTCAGATCGACATTTTACCGATGGGTGGCCCCTGTTCAATGTATGTCCTGTGCACAGACACTCTGAACAGAACTGACTGTTAACTGGCTGCTTTTTCACTCCTAGACACTCGTACTCACCAGTACGATCAGGAGAACTTTTACAGCACAGACCAACGGCGAGGTCCGTATCGCAAACATTTTAAAAGAGAAATTTCCACAAGCTTCAGCGGTTAAAGTTGTGGATATTTCAGGCAAGTACAGAAAATGATTTGCTTCAGTGTCGTGCACTAACTTTTAGGAAGCGGGCAAAGGATTGGAGAGGGGGCAGTGACGCTTGTTTCCAGAATGACCGAGGTAAAGTCCACAGCCCAGGAGGTCACCAAGGTTGAATAGAATAGGAGAGAAGGCGACTTAGAACAAGATGCTACTTGTTGTAGCTCATGGTTTGTGTGTTTTTAACCAGTTTCAGAGACGCTCTGGACATGACCCATAAAGGGCTTGTTATACTCTGCATGGACAGTCTAGCAGAGTAAGACTGGAACGCAGCTTCTATTCCCAGCCTCTGCACAGTTAGTTAGCTGATCTGTGCTAGGAAAGCAGTTGGAATCATACAGATGACCACGGTATTAAATTGACCTCCGTCTCCTTGGCTTGTGGAGGAGACGGGTGCGGGGAATCTGCCCGGGAGCTTGCTCCCGATCCTGTAAACCCTACTGGAAATCGCAAGCGTGTGGACTTGGGGGTGAGAGTAGGATCGGCTGTGTGTGTGCTGTCCCCTCAGTACCCTGCCAGCACTCTTCAGGTTTGCACGTGGGCCAATGGCCACTTGAGGGAGGTGCTGGAGGGCCGTCTGTTCACTTGAAAGCGGAACAGAGCAGCAGTTGGGCCTTGACTGCAGGAGGAGAAAGACTGGCATGGAGATTGTGGCTGTTGCTTAGTTTCTTTTGGTGGGGGTGGATGTAATGGGAGCAAGGATTCGCCAGGAGTGCAGGATGGAATTGCACTTGGGGGACTCCCGCTAAGCACTGCACTTTGGATAAATTTGAGTGCTGACTGTCGTGCAGTGGAATGATCATAGCTTGAGTTGTGGTTTGCACTTGTATTTTGCAGTAATTCATGGAACAGTCTACATTGAGAACCTGAAAAGATTATTGTTTAAAATAGAGTTGAAATAACAATTGAAAGCAGTGTGTCTGGGACAAGGTGGAACTGTTACAAACTGTGATCTTACTGGGGTTGGGCTGTAAAGGTTTTAATTTATTCGCAGTGTCACTCCTGCTTCAACGTTCATACCAAGTAAATGTTTGTAACCAAATTTTTCCTGCAAGCAAGGTTTACCACTGACTTAGGAGCAGAGAAATTCAACAATTGGGAACAGTTTTCCAACTGAACCGTAGACATTCAGCAGCAGAAAGGTACCTGGATGGTACACTCAAATGGGAAGTGTTCACAGTTTCACCAACAGCCTCGTTGATTCTGGGCTGACTTTAGAAGCACACTAGCAGTGTGCCCCTGGGGTGTGTCAGATGCCTTTCTACAGATCAGAACTGTTCAGCTAACGCTTTGCAGTTCGAGAGTTGACAGGGCATTGCTCTGGGAAGGACTGGTGGCAAAATATCTCCACGTGCCATTGGAGAATTTGTATCCCCACCAATACATTTTCCTGCCAGTTTTCTCCACCCCTCGCCCTGGAGGTGTTGATTCCTCACTGGTTCCAGGCGTCCCATCGGTAGCTTGCCCAAGTCGGACTTGAGCCTTGGCAGTGAGTGCTGGCAGTGTTTTACCACCAAGTCTGTCACAGCTCAGCCTGATCCTGCCTTCACTCGCTCGCATTTTCATCTGGGGCGATTGATAACGATCAGGAGTGGGAATCCTCGCTGATTTTTTAAATTTCCTTCCTTCCTTTTCTCCTCCCCCCCCCCCCTCACTTGCCCTCATCCAGAGATGTGGGGTCCGGTTTACAGCGTCCTTGGCTGACACCAGCTAGCTCAGCATCGACTGCGGATCAAAGCTGGGACTTCCATTGATCTGTCCCCCTCAGCTCCTCACTGAGTAAACTTGCTGAGCCGTGGGGAGGGATAAGGTCACAAGTCGTCTTGCGCTGTAATGTGAATGAGGTGGTGGTACTGCTGCGGTTACAGAAGGAGCAGTGAATCGTCTTAAGGCGTGGTGTTCAGGTGCTTCTACCGGGGTTGTAAATGGCTGTCACCGGCAGATATCCTCCATTTTAACTGGCTGTGGGAATGTTAAAGACTCAACACGTGATTGCGCAGGATGCATTTCAGCAACTTGCCACGGCTTTTTTGACAGCCCCTCCACCATCTAGGGCAGCAGGTGCATGGGGACACCATCACCTCCAAGTCACATAGCATCCCGACTAAAAATATATTGCCCGTTCCTTCATCGTCGTTGGGTCAAAATCCTGGAACTCCCTACCTAACAGCGCTGTGGGTGCACCTTCACCACACTGACTGCAGCGGTTCAAGAAGGTGCACTGCCTTTTCAAGTGGCGACTAGGGATGGGCGATAAATGCCGGCCCTGCCAGCGATGCCCACATCCCGAGATTTTTTTTCTTAAGAAGGCGCAGGTTCGTATAAATGGGATGGACTCACTGTACCTGCAGTCCCACCGTGATTGATGTAACTTTTCAATTATAAAGAAGGCGTGGGCCTCGCTTAAAATTGTTTGGTTCTCTTCATTCAGCTCTCTCTGTTGATCCACAAATCGCAGTGGCCTGCTCGTAGTATTATACAGAGGTTAAACAGCCACTAAGTGTGATGTTTTCTCTCCCGCAGGAGGTTGTGGGGCCATGTATGAAATCCACATTGAATCTGCGGAGTTTAAAGGAAAACGGACTGTCCAACAGCACCAGATGATTAATCAGGTATTGCCAGCTTTTCACTTCTCTGTGGAATGGTGAATAACGTGGGGTGAGGGGCAGATGGGTACGAGGTCCCAAGGAAGCTTAACAGTTAATGCTCAAACCAACTTTAGTTTCCAATTCAGCATCAATCCAGTGGAAAACAGCACTTGCGTCGCATGTCTTAAAAGGACATCCAGATGATTTCCAGATACATGACCAATTTTTATACGGGATTAAAGGGACAGTGGCAGTGTGAATGCAATAATTGGCTAGGGGATAGAGAGTAGTGGTGAATGGTTGTTCTTGAGACTGGAGGGAAGTGAAGTATACAATTGTGGTCCCCAGGGGTCGGTATTAGGACCACTGCTATCTATCTATCTATCTATCTATCTATCTATCTATCTATCTGGACTTGGGTTACAGGGTATAATTTCAAAGTTTGCAGATAACACGAAACTCAGAAATGTAGTAAACAATGTGGAGGATAGTAACAGACTTCAGGAGGATATAGACAGACTGGTGAAATGGGCAGACACATGGCAGATGAAATTTAACAGAGAACTGATGCATCTTGGTAGGAAGAATGAGGAGAGGCAATATAAACCAAATGGTACAATTTTAAAGGGGATTCAGGAACGGAGAGACCTGGGTACCATGCACATATATAAATCTTTGAAGGTGGCAGGACAAATTGAGAAGGCTAATGAAGCCCAGGATCCCATATGCTTTAACAATACAGGCATAGAGTACAAAAGCAAGGAAGTTATGCTAAACCTTCATAAAACACTGGCTATCCTCAGCTGGAGTATTGTGTTCAATTCTGGGCACCACACTTTAGGTAGGATGTGAAGGCCTTAGAGAGGGTGCAGAAGAGATTTACTAGAATGGTACCAGGGATGAGGGACTTCAGTTACGTGGAGAAGCTGGGGTTGTTCTCAGAATAGAAAAGGTTAAAGAGAGATTTGATGGAGGTTTTCAAAATCATGACCGGTTTTGACAATAAATAAGGAGAAACTGTTTCCAGTGGAAGCAGGGTCGGTAACCAGAGGACACAGATTTAAGGTGATTGGCAAAAGAGCCAGAGGCAACATGAGGAAACACTTTTTACGCAACGAGTTGTTATGATCTGGAATGCACTGCCTGAAAGGGCGGTGAAAGCAGATTCAATAATAACTTTGAAAAGGGAATTGGATAAATACTTGAAGGGAAAAAATTTACAGGGCAACGGGGAAAGAGCAGGGGAATGGAACTAATTGAATAGCTCTGTCAAAGAGCCAGCATAGGCACGATGGGCCGAATGGTCGACTCTTGTGCTGTACCTACTATGGTATGATACCTGTGTCTCATTTCTACTGAGACTAACAGTAAGTGCAGAGTTCCATGGCAGTGCTGCAAGCCAATCTTATTGCCAGCGCCTCAAGTAACAACTTGCATTTATAAAGCGCCTTTCACGTAGTAAAATGTCTCAAGACGCTTCACAGGAACAATTATCAAACAAAATTTGACACCGAGCCACGAGGAGATATCAGAACAGGTTACCAAAAGCTTGGTCAGAGGTAGGTTTTAAGGAGCTTCTTAAAGGAGGAGCGAGGCGGAGAGGCTTAGGGAGGGAATTCCAGAGCCTAGGCAGCTGAAGGCACGGCCGCCACTAGTGGAGTGAAGAAAATCAGGGAAGTAAGAGAGTGGCTTTGTCACATTCGTGATTGGAGGTGCAGATCTATCAACTGGAAGCCAACCACAAGACAGACCAAGTGGGCTTTTTACCCTCCCCCCACCTCCAAATGTAGACAGGAGAGAGCCCACCTCCTCATCTTCCGCTTAGCAAAACAGGGAGAGTCCTTCTGACCTTTTGTGCTGAAGAATCATTTCAGTGTGCTTACTGTGCACGTCCATGTTCCGATCATGCTTAATGGTTCCTTAACTTGCAAGCTTGCTTTTGTTTCATTGTGTTGGTTCAAAACTATGAATCACCTTTTTTGGAACAAAAAATCGCACTGAAGTGGCTGACAGCTGTAGGAGGTTATCAGGGTGTCCCTTTTATTGGACTAGCCGATCTCCCATGGTGTTGCGAAAGGTCAGTCAATACCTAGTGTATTAGGTTTTGATTATCTAATGGTGTTAGCCATGCTCAGTGGTAGCACTCTTGCCACTGAGTCAGAAGGTTGTGGGTTCAAGTCCCACTCTAGAGACGCATAATCTAGGTTAACACACCAGTGCGGTACTGAGGGAGTGCTGAACTATCGGAGGTGATGTCTTTCGGATGTGATGTTAAACCTTCAGCCCTCTCAGGTGGACGTAAAAGGTCCCATGGGAGCACTATTTCAAAGAAGAGCCAGGGGAGTTCTCCCCGGTGTCCTGGCCAATATTTATCCCTTGACCAGTATCACTAAAACAGATTATCTGGTCGTTTATCACATCGCAGTTTGTGGGACCTTGCAGTGCATAAATTGGCTGCTGTGTTTCCTACATTTCAACGGTGGCTACACTTCAAAAGTACTTCATTGGCAATAAAATGCTGTGGGATGTCCTGAGGTTGTGAAAGGTGCTACATAAATGCAAGTTTTTTTTTGTGTAGTCCTCCAGTAAAGCGGAGTTAGAGGACAGGGGACAAGATTACATCGGCAGTTACCATTTATAGGAATGGAAAATCCCGATGAGAAATGAGCACAGATATCAGATTTTTAACAAATTATAGATGTTACAAGGTTTCCAGGAGGCTCCATTGTAAAGGGAAACCCTTAATGATTTGCATTGTAATCAGTCAGAGGGGTTCAGGTGAGGTCAAATGCCATAATATTGGAGTGTGGGTTTTTTTTTGCCCAAACTCTCAGATAGGATTACAATTTTATTCACTGGTCTGTGTGTTGATATGTCATTTTTCAAATACAATACTTTCCCCACCAAGCTTGAACTTTTGAGATTTGGGTAATGCAGTCCAAAGGTTAAAAGAAGCTGAGTGATGGGCAGCCAAGTGGGTTGGCACACTGTCCTTTCACTTCAGGGAATCTGGGTTCAAATGCAGGCCAGACAGATGGGGATGCTAGTTTCCCCTCTCTGCTGAACATGAATGCAAGGAGTCACCCCAGTTACTGTGTTGCGTGGCTAAAATACAGTCACTCATCTTAACATTGCCATTCAATGCAACGGAGGCTGTTATGCAAGTTATAACATCACACTAGTGGAGTGAAAGGTGTTCGTTTGAGATTGAGGCTGAACGTACATAACTGGAGAAGTTTAGACAGCGTCACTCAATCGATCGTTCCATACCTGACTCACAGAATCTCTGCACGAGCGTAAAATGTATTCCGTTTGCTGGCTCTGATATATATGTTGCTTTGAATACTGCAAAGGGGTGGGGGAGAAAGAGGGAGAAACTAAAAGGACTTCGGACTTTATATAAAGCCCAGTTCCGTTCCACAACATTGACACTGCCTTTTTCTCATTACAGGCATTAAAAGATGAAATTCAGACCATGCATGGACTTAGGATATTTACTAGCATTCCAAAGTAGCTGGAGGAATGTGACAGAGTAAAGGATTGCCAGTAGACTGCAGCAGATAACAGACTAACAAAACGCTCAGATTGTGCAACAAACACACGACTTGTACACGATCGGGACAAGGAGGAAACCTTGTGATGGGCCAGGGAAGTGTTTCTAGCTGCTGAATATCACCAGGACTACTTGAATCCTTTGCTCTTTTTGTACTTGAGAATGAATGCTTCCAAGAACCCCTCAGGACTTTGATATTGAATAATTCCTGATCTATAAAGAAAGGAGTAGCCTTTTTATTTTAAAAAAGAGTATTGTAACATAGAATGAAGCCTTTATGGTAAGACAGTGAATGTGTCATGTTCTTTGTACTGCCTACAGAATAATTCAAGTCAAGAGGACTTGTAAGTGCTGGCAATACGCAGCAGGTGAGTCTGCATCTGAAAAGGGAAAATACAGGTTAAATTTTTGGGTGCAGCCCCTTCACCAGAACTTAGTGGAAGATCAGCTTTATAGGACTAACTGGATCACAGTGCACATTGAGGAAAGGGCACGAGTCAGGAATCCGGATTCCTATCAGAGAGGCAGTTAACAGTTTAATATTCTACAGACGAGGCTGTTTTTAAACCCATGAACAGGAGCAGGATTCCTGACGTGCCTTTTACCTGCTGCTCCTCTTCCACCGTCTATGATCCTATAAAGGGGTTTGCTTATCTCCCAGTGCCGACCCTGGCTTTTCTCTCTTCAGATTCTGTCGGATCTCCTGGTTATTTCCAGCGTTTTTCACTTCAGATTTACGACATTTGTTGTTTTCTCTTTAAAAAGGTGGGATTGCTGTCACTGCGGTCGACACTTTTTTAAAAAAAAACTTATTTCAGCGAGTTGTATTGGTCTATATTAGGCTGTGCCACTGAAGCACGCGCACACAGTGCCAGCAGTTTCTTCACAAGGAAGGGGACACTGCTGCGGGGAATTAGCGAATGAATCATGTTCACCGTCCCGCAAGTATTAGTGGAGGCTCGGGAGCAGGTCGTCTGCCCTCTTGTCACGGCATCCTGTCATCAGGAGTCGATTCCACGGCCTCCATTCGTGCAGCTACATAACTAACCTTATGGAGCGGAGAGCAGCCAGAGGTCGCCACTTCTCCCTCCAATATCCTACCTCGTCTTTTTTTTTCCCCCCCCTCGTTACTACGCTGAGAGATGCACTTGAACAGTTGCTGCTAATGTTGCTTAGAAAGTAACTTCCTCTTCTGTACTTGTAGTTATCAAGCATGGACAATATAGAAAGTAGCCAGCCGCAATAACACATGCATAGCACTGCGTGTGTCTGCTAGTATAACTGTTCTTTAGTTCAGTTCAGCAGCTAGAGTTCTACTGCATGCTCTCATTTATAAGGAGAGTCCTGTGCTGCAAAGGAGCTATCGGTACACAGATAGAGGAGGGAGTGCTGATTCTTTTTGTGGGCTATAAAGGCCATCATTGAGCTCCTAGAATGGTCCCTGCCATGACTGTACAATCTCATGTACATTCTGAGAATTGCATCTGCTGTGTGTTATCTGTCAGACCAGCAGAGGCGTGGACTCGAGAAGAACAAGTGACAGAGAGGGAAAGTGCATGAGGTGCTGTCTGTAGGGGAGGGGAAAAATACAAAGAGGGAGTTGTTGGCATCTCAGTGTTAGACATTATTCAATTTTACAGGTGGCCGGAGCAGTCTTATTTAGCGATTAACACTCCTCGTTACACTCTAACTTGTTAAATGACAGTCCCTGTGTTTAGCAAATAATGTGGAGGTTCTGTTCCTATTAGGGTAAGGATTAAAATGTGCACGCTCTCATACTAAAAAAAAATTACTGGTATTAATTTAGTGTCTGTTGTGTTGATTCATCTGAAATCATTTTTTGAATGCAGGAGTTAAATATAGCAGCCATTCTGCACCCCCTCCATCCCATAAACAGCAGTGAAATGAATGACCAGTTAATCTGTTTTTTGGTAGTGTTGATTGAGGAAATAATGCTTCAGATAGTGTTACGGGATCATTAACATTCACGTGAACAGAAGTTGGGTTTAACACCTTGTCTGAAGGATGGAACCTCCCAGTTCTGCAGCAGTCCCTCTGTGCTGCACTGGAGTGTCAGTGTGGGTCACACGTTCATCTCCTTGAGCCCGCATCGTTCTCCATGTTCTCTGAATGTCTGGCCACAGTTTAGCAAAGATAATCGGCCATCCTTGCACTTATTGCTGAATGGCACTTGCGTGGTTAGCAGGGAATGGACCCTGGGGCGAGCCTAGATTGTAAAAACGCCAATGCAGAACACCAGCCATTGTCATAATCCACTTTGTGTTCTTTTCCCTCACCTCCTGGTGTGGTGGGCAAAACCCAACCTCGGGTTGGATCAGGCGATATGGACGTCGATCTATATTCATAGCGCCAGTGCTCCACAGGGTGTTTTATTCAAATTTGCGTTAAGCTTAACTTAAAAAAAAGGAAAATTTCATACAGTACTAGTGTGTGGCCTCCAGAGGCCACTGTTGCCAAAGCAGCTGAACAGAAGTTTTGCTTTTTTTAATCAATGGGAGGAAGCTTTCTAATCTGCGAGAACAGACATGGTGCACGGGTGAAGAGCGAGGGACCAGCCATAACCTGCTGTTTACATGACAGAACATTTTAAACCCTTTCTACTATTTTTGTAATTATGAACGTGCAGATGGCAGGGGCCTGGACGCTGCAATGAGTTATCTGCTCTTCATTGCTGGGATTAAATCTAACCCTGATTAAAGGAATGAAAGTCTCTGTGAGCTTTTAACGGTGCTTCTTCAGATCAGTTTGCGGCAGTCTAGATTCAGTTTCTATTGGACATGAGTCCACAGCTTAAAACTGCCCATAAATCAGTACCAAGGGGGACTAAATTGGTAACCTCGGGATGGCTGGTGTGGGAAATGAAAAATTCTCACACACTCGCCTGAAATTCTCCCCTTCCCTCTCTTTTTGATCAGTCCTCTTTAAGGGCGTCTCCTGACTGTACCAGTTCTAAAGAAAAGCACCAACTTGAAAGTTAACGTGACTTTCTCTTTCAGATGCTGACTGACTTGACCTGCATTGGTATTTCCATTTTCCAGGCATAAACCCTTTCACGCAACCTATTATTTGCACTCCAATATCAGCCGCCATTCCTTCAGCCGTCATACCTAAGGAACTCCATCTCCTCCACCGCACTCCCTCCCCCCCCCCCCCCCCCCCCCCGAATATTCCTCCAAACCCTCCTTAAAAGTCATCTCCTCAACCGTACATTTGTCAGCCACTTCCCTGAACTAGTTTCAACCTCGTGCTTAGTGTTCATTTTTAAAAAAATGTTTAGGTGGATATAAATGATCCTATGGTAGTATTCAAAGATCAGGGGCTGATGTCCTGGAACCAACATTACTCCCTCAACCCACACCACCAATAACAGATCAGCTGATTACTCATCTCATTTGATGCTTGTGGGATCTTGCTGTGTGCAAATCAGCCACCGTGTTTGGTTTCATGGCAGCAGCTGCTGCACTTCAAAATAGTTCATTGGCTGTGAAACACTTTGAGACGATCCTGAGGACACGATGAGATGCTATATAAATGCAAGTTCTTTATTTCTGCCCTGTTAAAGCATTAAAGGATACATGGAAATGTAAGTTGTACATATGTGACTATATTGCCCATGTAAAGGTTAACAAACAGTAAACCTGAAAAGCAAAATAAAATTATGGAAAGTGGAGGGAAAAAAAGTTCAAATGGAAAAGTATTTATTTGATTCTGTATTCCCAGTGAAGAGATCTGATTTTTCCTCACTGGCCTTTCCCTGGACTCTGAACTGTAGCTGGTCCTCAGCTATGTGGATGCTCATTCAGAAATAGCAATGGCCATCACTGCAGAACAGGAATCTTAAACCCTCTCTCAATGCATTCGTGGGGTTATTTTCTGACTCTGCAGTACTGGCAGAAACCCTCGCCTGCTGGCTGCCTGTACCAGAAAATCAAGGGGCAGCCCACCTGTGATTTCCCTGACGTACGTGGCCAGTGGATGAAGCTTTTAGAAAATGGTCCCTTTGGTTCCTTTCCATTCCAACCAGTTTAACCTGGGAGCTTCCAGCAGAAGGAGCTCACACAGTTGTTTTACTTCTACCTGTGCTAATGCAGTCAGTCACTGCTTCTCAAAGTTTTTTTTTCCTGCCATGGCCAGTCACTTGCTTTGTCCTTGGTACTGATTATTTGCCCATTACTCCTTAATGACATCAAAGGCAAACATGGGATCAGCTTCCAGATGTAAAATGACGCTTTTTCCAGGATGGTTTTCTCTTACGACTGATGATAAGTCAAAATTTCCTTCCGCTCAATCTTAACAAAACAAATGCCCTCCTTTTTGGATCCCACCTGGATCCATAAGCCTCTGGTTCTGACTTTCGTCGACCTCCCTGACTGCTTGCTCAGGCTGAACTCTGTTGCCTGGATCCTAACTTGCACCAAGTCCGTTCATCCATCACCCCTGTGCTCACTGACCTACATTGGCTCCTGGTCTGGGAACGCCTCGATGTTAAAATTCTCATCCTTGTCTTCAAATCCTTCCAAGGCCTCGCCCCTCCCTATGTCAAAGGTGCTATATAAATGCAAGTTGTTGTTGTTGTTACAAAACCTTGGTGTGCAGTTTGGTCCATCAACAAAACTACATCCTTCCAGCTCCAGAACATTGCCTGCCTGGGCCCTAAGCTCTGGAATTCCCTACTTAAACACCTCTCCACTTCTTCCTTTTAAGATGCTTCTTAAAACTATCTCTTTGACCAAGCTTTTGGTCACCTGTCCTAATATCTCCATTTGTGGCTCGGTGTCAAATTTTGTTTGATAATCACTCCTGTGAAGCGCCTTGGGACGTTTTACTACGTCAAAGGTGCTATATAAATGCAAGTTGTTGTTGCTGTTGCTTCAGCCTCTCCTCCGGCACCACTGTCACTAAAACCCTCATCCAAGTCGTCCTCACCTTGATTTTTCTCTAATGCTCTTCTCGCTGGCTGCTCTAACGCTACCCTTTACAAACATCAGCTCTGCTGCTGAAGTCCTTCATTGTACAAAGTGACCAACACCCCCAATATTGCCAAGCTCTATTAACTCCCAGTCTTTTTCTTCAAACCATTTTACAGGCTAGCTCTGCTCTACCAAAGAAACCTTCGCCAGCCATATTGTCCCAGTCTGCACCCTCTGCTCCTTTTGATTCTAAGGCTGCTGCTTATTCCCTGACTCCCTCCTTCAGCAACTCTCCTCGGACCACATGGCCTTCCTAACTCCCAGACTTCAAATGCTTCTAAAGAAATTTGAATTATCCAATAATTTGAATTAAGCAACATAAGTGACACAGCAAAGTGAGAATTTAGCATTAAAAAATGGAATTGTCTGATCATTTGAGTTGCCTATTTTTGTTAGGCAAGGGTATTAAGGGTTAAGGAACCAAGACAGGTGGATGGAGTTAAGATGCAGATCAGCCATGATCTCATTAACTGGTATTATTTTTTTTTATTACTCGTTCATGGGATGTGGGCGTCGCTGGCAAGGCCGGCATTTATTGCCCATCCCTAATTGCCCTTGAGAAGGTGGTGGTGAGCCGCCTTCTTGAACCGCTGCAGTCCGTGTGGTGAAGGTTCTCCCACAGTGCTGTTAGGAAGGGAGTTCCAGGAGTTTGACCCAGCGACGATGAAGGAACGGCGATATATTTCCAAGTCGGGATGGTGTGTGACTTGGAGGGGAACGTGCAGGTGGTGTTGTTCCCATGTACCTGCTGCTCTTGTCCTTCTCGGTGGTAGAGGTCGGGGGTTTGGGAGGTGCTGTCGAAGAAGCCTTGGCGAGTTGCTGCAGTGCATCCTGTGGGTGGTACACACTGCAGCCACAGTGCGCCGGTGGTGAAGGGAGTGAATGTTTAGGGTGGTGGATGGGGCGCCAATCAAGCGGGCAGCTTTGGTCGAACAAGCTCGGGGGGGCTGAATGGCCTACTGCTGATCCAATGTTCCTAAGTAAATTTGAATGAAGAGGAGTAGACTGTAAATGTAAGTTGTATTTATTCATTATATTTTGTCTGGGAAAATTAACATTTAATATCCAGTAGAGGGTGCTTTTAATCAAGTCATTTGGGCTGTGATGCACAGTAGCTGATTGGTTCCCTCCAATCCCTCAGCCTTGTCCTTTTTTTGCTGAAAATGAAGGAATTGTTTATAGATGCATTGAATTTTCAAATTATTCGACTTCTCCTGGTTTGTAGCTGTTAAAAATAATTCACAAATTTAACTCATGCAGCCTGCCTTTCTCTATTGTGTTCTCTTGCACCTTAATCAAGTGAATCATTTATTCCAATGTGAGCTTAGACAGTGGGTGTCAGCAGGCTTATTCAACTGCAGGGAGCAATAAAACTCAGCCTGGTCTGTCAGCACCCGACGACCACTTATAATGCACTTTTAGGGTTGCTGGATAAAGAGAAGGAGCAGGAACCCACTGGCTGGTGTTCCCCTCCCTAACAACAGGGGGCACTGAACCTAACTTTAACACCCCTTCTACTGCCCCAACTGAAATGAGTTAACAAAGCATGAACTGGAGATTGAGCCTGGGACTGTCATGTCGTGTATGCGTGCCTCCAATTCTGGCCTCTTGCCCATCCCCGATTTCCTTCGCGCCCTCCATTGGCGGCCATGCCTTCAGCCGTCTAGGCCCTAAGTCTGGAATTCTCTCCCTAAACCTCTCCGCCTCTCTACCTCTCTCTCCTCCTTTAAGACGCTCCTTAAAACCTACCTCTTTGACCTTCTAGATGGTGGAGGTCGTGGTTTTGGGAGGTGCTGCTGAAGAAGTCTTGGTGAGTTGCTGCAGTGCATCCTGTAGGTGGTAGAGAGGCTTTGGGGAGTCAGGAGGTGAGCCACTCGCCACAGAATACCCAGCCTTTGACCTTCTCTCTAGTTGCCATGGCATTTATGTGACTGGACCAGTTCCTAAGGTACAAAAACAACTTGCATTTGTATGGCATTCCTCAGGTAAAAAATGAAGGAGGTGAATTTCTGCAGGGTCCTCCCAATTCATCTACCTCATTTACATTATTATTCTGGGGTTTCTGCAGCTCTTGCTCCAAAATTAGGGCGGGCGAACAGGCCCCCCCCCCCCCCGAGAAACTTGCCCCCAATATCTCAGAGCACTCAACAAAGGGGTGGGACATTGAGCAGGAAAAAGAGAAAATTTAAAGGAGGAGACGGTTGGTGTGATCAAGGAGAAGAGTTTTTAGGGGAGTGTTTGAAGGCAGGAAGGGAGAAGAGCTGGTGAGCCATTTAAGGAGAGAATTCCACAGGCCAAGACCGTAATGAATGAGTGGCCTCCGAGGGGGCAAGGAAGAGTGCAAGGTTCAGATAATGACGTGGCTGGAAAAGGTCACTCAGACAGAATACTATCTCAGATAGAATACAGTTCCGGTCTCGTTACAAAACAGATATAGAAGCACTGGAGAAGGTGCAAAAAAAGATTTACAAGGATGATACCAAAACTGAGAAGTTATAACTACCAGGAAAGACTGAATAGGCTGGGGATCTTTTTTCTAGAAAAGAGAAGGCTCAGGAGTGACCTGATAGAGTTCTTTAAAATTATAAAGAGGTTTGATAGGGTAGACATAGAGAAGATATTTCCACTTGTGGGGGAGTCCAAAACTAGGGATCATAAATATAAGACAGTCACCAATAAATCCAATAAGGAATTCAGGAGAAACTTCTTTACCCAGAGAGTGGTGAGAATGTGGAATTCGCTACCACATGAAGTAGTTGAGGTGAATAACAGATTTGTTTACGGAGAAGCTAGCTGAGTACACAAGGGAGAAAGGAATAGAAGGATATGCTGATAAGGGAGATGAAGTAGGGTGGGAGGAGGCTTGTGTGGAGCATTCACACCAGCATAGACCAGCTGGGCCAAATGGCCTGTTTCCATGCTGTATAATTCTACGTAATTCTATGTAAAAATAGAGGGCCGTGGAAGGGAAACCATTAGGCAAGTGCAGCGAGGCTACCATCTTGACCTGGCACCTCATTCGATGGGAGTGTGGATTGGAGAATCACAGAGGTGCACATTTCACCCATTAGAAACCACTCGCTTCACACAAAGGAAAAATAACGCCGCACTTTATGAAATGCAGCTTACGAGGATTTCAGAGAACACAGAGCAGGTAATACTTACGACTGACGCTGAAGTACAAACGGCAATTTCCCGAACCAGAAGCTAAGGATGTGATTGGGCCTATTGGCGCAGGGTCATCAACACCGTCATTACAACAGGGTTTATTTAGGTAGAAAGAAAAAACTGCACAAGCTGTGAGGGCAGACACAGTACGCTATCCGGATATAAAAACTGAACGCAGCAGAGCACCCAGGGATATCAGCAAGCCTGTGAGCCGTGAACCACCCACACACTGCATCGATACTGTTCACTGCGGGTGCACTGTGCCTGAGATACAGACATTAAATAAAAGGCTTTTGAGAAAGATTCAGTGTGAAGTGCATACTAAAGGATTGCACCGTTGAAATTTTACATGTAACACTAGTCTCACTCATTCTTTCCAGGACCTCAAAATCATGGGAATTCTGCACCTCCCTCAATCTTTTCCTCCTCTACCTTTCAACTGCTCATTTTTAAACAGGTAAGTGGATCATTCTTGGGAAGAACAGGTGACTTTGGACCTATGGTTCCCAAGGCGTTCCACCACTAGAGTTTTCCTCGCGTTGTGTCTGGCTCTGTTGATAGAGATTGATGGGCATGATTAATCAACAACTCCATTATCGTATCATGTGACTACCGGGATGGTAGAAGGTGAACTAGATGGACCTTAGGAATTGCTAGATGAAAAAAGACCATGTTACTATGTTAAACGGTGCCACTGAGAAAAGCAGCAGTGGTACAAAAAACTCCCAGTCTGGCAAAATCAGTTGTTTTTCCAGTTCCACAGGGAGCCACATTCTTAAACTGCTTCATACACGGGTCCAAGTTCCACCTTTCTCGGCACATTACAGGTGGGCAGAAGTCTCCCTCCTGCAATCTCTCGCCGTTTAAAACCCACGTTTAGCATCACCTAAAAGTGGGTAGCAAACCCATCCAGTGCAGGACTGAGATGCTGCTGTTTCAGGAGGTGGCATCCTTCCGAGAAGGTCAAGGTCAAGCAGGAGTGCTGCTCTGGGCCCCACGGGAAAAGTCTCAGCCTCCCTTTAACTGGCCGCTTCGCTCCCATCAGACCCTCTCGAAACCCCCTCCCCACAACAACTTACCTATTTGCCGGCGAGTTTACTTATGCTACCAGCAGGCGATTCTGGCCGTCCAAACATCTGCTCCCACCTGGCTGGCCAACTGACGCTTTCCTCCCATCTTGGGTGGACATCTGACCAGCGGCAGGCAGGCAGGCATAAGGCCCGGGAGTTAAAATACCCCGGGCCTGAAATCTGAAGCAGGGATTGCGTTTTGCATTTGTTTTTTTATTGCTGTGTAATCACTGTTGTAATGTCGACAAACGTGGTAGCCAATTTGCACACAGCATGATCCCACAAACAGCAAACAGATAAATGATCATCTGATTTTGTGGTGTCGGTAAAGGGATAAATGTTGGCCAGACAACTCGCTGCTCCTCTTTGAATAGTGCCATGAGATCTTTTACATCAACAACAACTTGCATTTATATAGCGCCTTTGACAGAGTAAAAAGTCCCAAGGTGCTTCACAGGAGCGATTATCAAACAAAGTTTGTCACTGAGCCACATAAGGAGATATTAGGACAGATTGGTCAAAGAGGTAGGTTTTAAGGAGCTTCTTAAAGGAGGGTAGAGAGGTTTAGGGAGGGAATTCCAGAGTTTAGGGCCCAGGGAGCTGAAGGCACGACCACCAATGGTGCAGCGATTAAAATCGGGGATGCTCAAAAGGCAAGAATTGGAGGAGCGCAGAGATCTCGGAGGGTTGTAGGGCTGGAGGAGGTTACAGAGATAGGGAGGGGCGAGGCCATGGAGGGATTTGAAAACAAGGGTGAGAATTTTAAAATCGAGGTGTTGCTGGACCAGGAGCCAATATAGATCAGTGAGCACAGAGGTGATGGGTGAACAGGACCTGGTGCAAGTTAGGATATGGGCAGCAGATTTATGGATGAGCTCAAGTTTATGGAGGGTGGAAGATGGGAGGCCGGCCAGGAAGACATTGGAATAGTCATGTCTACCAGTGACAAAGGCATGGATGAGGATTTCAGCAGAAAATGAGCTGAGTCGGGGCGGAGACGGGCGATGTTACAGAGGTGGTTGTAGGCAGTCTTGGTGATGGAGCAGACATGTGGTCGGAAGCTCATCTCAGGATCAAATAGGACGTCAATGTTGCAGCAATGGCTTCAGTCTTCCCAATATTTAGTTGGAGGAACTGTTTGCTCATCCAGTACTGGATATCAGACAAGTAGCGTGACAAATCAGAGACAGTGGAGGGATTGAGAGAGGTGGTTGTGAGATAGAGCTGGGTGTCGTCACCTGATGTGTTTTCTGATGATGTCGCCGAGGGGCAGCATGTAGAAGAGAAATAGGAGGGGGCCAAAGATAGAGCCTTGGGGGACTCCAGAGGTAATGGTGTGGGAGTGTTACCTGAGAGGGCAGACAAAGCCATGGTTTAACGTCTCAGCTGAAAGAAGGCACCACCAACAGTGCAGCACTCCCTTAATCAGCCTAGATTTTGTGCTCAAGTCTCTGGCATGAGGCTTAGAATGGGCAACCTTTATGGCTCAGAGGTGAGAGTGAGCATTCGGCGATGACGTTTTTCGAATGAGACGTTAAACCCATCTTCCCTTTCAAGTAGATGGAAAAGATCCTATGGTGCTATTTCAAAAAAGAGTAAGGGAGTTCTCCTGGTGTCCTGGCCAATATTTATTCCTCAACGAACACCACTAAAACAGATTACCTGGTCATCATCACATTGCTGTTTGTGGGACCTTGCTGTGCGCAAATTGACTGCTGCGTTTCCTACATTACAACAGTGATAACACTTCAAAAGTACTTCATTGGCTGTAAAGCACTTTTGGGAGGTCCGGAGGTCGTGAAAGGCGCTATATAAATGCAGGTCTTTTCTTTATAATTATCAGAATAATGACTGACCTGCTTGTCTACAGATAATCTACACGGCAGATCAAAATAAATGTGAAGTGCTTCGAGATGTTTGTGAGAACTGATGAGGTGCCATATTAATGCAAGTATTGGTTACTTTTTAGGTGTTGGGAGAACATTGTTTGCAATAATTTCCAGGTGGCGGTACTCTGCCTGAACGGACGGTGGCGCTACGGGCGGAGTCGCTCCATTTCTCGGCGGCGGGTCTCCTCTTGCTCCAGTCGGTCGCTTGTCCCTCTGAAGGTCGTGGTGAGATGGCTGCGTCTCCGCCGGCAAGGTCTCTGTCTCATTACCTTAATCCGCGTGGGGCCCGGGGCCCGGGGCCCGGGGCCAAGGGTCTGGGGGGGGGGGGTTCACCCCGGGGGGTGGGGGCGGTGGTAACCCGAGCAATGAGCTCCAGGTACCGGGGCGGGAGGCGGGAGGCCCTGAGGACGCAGGGGCCCGCACAGGGCGCTCCCTGTAAACATCTCACAGCCGATCACCCACATCCACACATTTACATCGTGCTTAAACACAGAAAACCCATTCAATATAAAATTCACACATTTATATATTTAAAATAAAATTCACACATTTATATATTTAAAATAAAATTCACACATTTATATATTTAATATAAAATTCACACATTTATATATTTAAAATAAAATTCACACATTTATATATTTAATATAAAATTCACACATTTATATATTTAATATAAAATTCACACATTTATATATTTAAAATAAAATTCACACATTTATATATTTAATATAAAATTCACACATTTATATATTTAAAATAAAATTCACACATTTATATATTTAATATAAAATTCACACATTTATATATTTAAAATAAAATTCACACATTTATATATTTAATATAAAATTCACACATTTATATATTCAATATAAAATTCACACATTTATATATTTAAAATAAAATTCACACATTTATATATTTAATATAAAATTCACACATTTATATATTTAAAATAAAATTCACACATTTATATATTTAATATAAAATTCACACATTTATATATTTAAAATAAAATTCACACATTTATATATTTAATATAAAATTCACACATTTATATATTTAAATATCCATTTAATATAAAGTTAACATTTATATATTTAAATATCCATTTAATATAAAGTTAACATTTATATATTTAAATATCCATTTAATATAAAGTTAACATTTATATATTTAAATATCCATTTAATATAAAATTCACACATTTATATATTTAAAATAAAATTCACACATTTATATATTTAAATATCTATTTAATATAAAATTCACACATTTATATATTTAAATATCCATTTAATATAAAATTCACACATTTATATATTTAAATATCCATTTAATATAAAATTCACACATTTATATATTTAAATATCCATTTAATATAAAATTTACACATTTATATATTTAAATATCCATTCAATATAAAACTTACACATTTATATATTTAAATATCCATTTAATATAAAATTTACACATTTATATATTTAAATATCCATTTAATAGAAAATTCACACATTTATATATTTAAATATCCATTTAATATAAAATTCACACATTTAAATATTTAAATATCCATTTAATATAAAATTCACACATTTATATATTTAAATATCCATTCAATATAAAGTTAACACATTTATATATTTAAATACCCATTTAATATAAAATTCACACATTTATATATTTAAATACCTATTTAATATAAAGTTCACAAATTTATATATTTAAAAACTTTATATTAAATGGATATTTAAATATAAAAATGTGTTAACTTTATATTAAATGGATAAACACATTTATATATTTAAAAATCCATTTAATATAAAATTCACATTTATATATTTAAATATCCATTTAATATAAAATTCACACATATATTTAAAATTCCATTTAATATAAAATTACACTTTGTAAATTTACACATTTCAGTATAATCCATTTAATGTAAATCTACACATTCACATCGTGTTTAAATATATAAAACCCATCGTTTATAAATGTGCACATTTCAATATATATGTTTAATGTTAATTCACACATTTCAATATATGTTTATGTTAATTCATACAAATCGATATATAACAATTTAATACAAATTTACACATTTCATTTTATATTAACCATTTAGTATAAATTTAAATGTAAATTTACATATTTATATATTTAAATATCCATTTAATATAAATTCACACTTCAATACATAATCATTTAATGTAAATGTACAGATTTATATGTAACCAATTTAATGGAAATGTATATATTTACATTTTTAATATATGTAAATGTAATTCCTTTAATGTAAATTTACACATTTAAATATATAATCATTTAATGTAAATCTACACATATGTTTACATATATAATATCTATTTAACTTAAATTTATCTATTTCAATATGTAATATCCATTTAACATAAATTTACACATATTTATATAAAATAAATATTTAAATAGATGGAGGGGGGGAGATTGCCAGTAATGGAGATCTGCAGTTGAAGCAGAAAATGCTGGAAGTACATAGCAGGTCCAGTAAGATCTGAAGAAGGGAAAAGACAAATGATGATACCAAAACCATGGGTCTACATTAGAATTTTAACCTGTCTTTTCTCACTTTCAACCATCCTGTGTGTTTCGAGCAAGGGCGTGTAGGACTAGCTGGATGCTCTTGCATAGAGCCGGCACGGACTCGATGGGCTAAACGGCCTCCTTCCATGCTGTAACCTTTCTATGATTTAATTCCTTTATTTATATATATATATTTAAGAAAACCCCAACATTAAGCTCGCAGAATGTGACTAATAGCCAGGTAACTTTATATATGTATTATGTAGTTAAGAAGAATATGTGTAATCTAATAAAAATGTCCCCATTTATATATTTATTATATGTATAAAAAAGAATCTGAAATTACAGATATATGTTTATACAGCACATGTTTGCTCTGGAGGTTTGTGACACAGCTGGACCTTTCGAGACAAGACTGTTTTTGAACATTGTTGTTTAAAAGAAAAAGTTCAATTTTTAACTGATTTTAGGCTACTGTAACTGAATTATATGTATTGCAAAATCAGACTAAATTATTATGAAAGAAAATTAACATATTATTTGTTAAAAACGAATCTCTGTGTATAAATCAAATACCTGCCCAAGACTGGTGGTTCATGGAGAATAAACTACTGGTGATGTGGGCAAGTGCCAAGTGGTTTGTTTTTCAATCTCTGTATCCATTGATATATTTTATAATGGAGGATCTAAGGGAAAGATGCTTCACGGGGAATGATTCTTTTTTCTCTTAATGAGAATAGAGGGGTACCGATTACTGCAAACACATAGAACAGAGCATGTTGATCACAGAGAGGGACATATGTATTTTTTCTTGCTTCAGGGCAGGGTTTAAATTGAGCTCTGCTGATGCTCTGAAGCAGATGTGTCCAGCTTTTTGGAGCAGTGTGCCAATTCTAGGGTTGCAACTAGTGAGCGGACCGTGTCTGACTAAGGATGCATTTAGCACGAGTGTGATTTTTGCTGTCCTTCAGTTGGGACTTGCAGTATTGTGAATTCCTGGAGCAGGTCCCGATTGAATGAGGAGAACAGTGCTGTAGAGTAGGAGCTGCATCAATCCAGTGAGCTCCTGGCAATGTAAGTAATGCTGCCTGTGATTTTTAAAAATTTAATTCCATAACCCTGTGGAAGATCAGCTGTTTTCTTGCTAGGAGGGATCTCACTGAACAGTTAATGTGTATTACTGATATACACATACCATCCTATGTGGATAATGAAACTGTATACTCTTTAGCTTTGCATCGAGCACATGTTGTCCTAGCCTGCAGAAATCGAGCAAGAGCCAGATGGGAGATGAAGTGATCTTTTTTTGAAGTAGTGAGTTGCTAAGATCTGGAATGCACTGCCTGAAAGGGTGGCGGAAGCAGCTTCAGCAGTAACTTTCAAAAGAGAATTGGATATATACTTGAAAAGGCAAAATTTGCAGGGCTATGGGGAAAGAGCTGGGGAGTGGGACTAATTGGATAGCTCTTCCAGAGAGCCGGCACAGGCACGGTGGGCTGAATGGCCTCCTTCTGTGCTGTATGATTCTATGAAAAGTGATGGGTAGGGCAAGTGTAGCGTGATTTGCTGACCAAGTACTGCAGTTTTAAATAAAAAGCCTTGGAGACAATAGAAACTATGAAGAAGATAATAGGAAGAGGTGGGATTGTAATTCATGGCAATGATACTTTGCAGGACTTTTGAGAGAAAGGGAAGTTTGGAGATAAGTGATAATTGGCATCTTTTTACATGAGCAGTGAACAGTGCTAAAGAAATGCTAACTTTGGTTTTGATTTCTCCTATTTTTGTAGGGGCACCAAAACCAAATTTGTTTCAGTCCTCACCTGACATCCACACACATACATTTCTAACAGGGGTTATTGTCATTGGACAGCAGTCTGGAGTGGGAAACCTGGCCAATTTGCCCCTTCTTAATCCAGGAATGCTGAGGCTAGTTGTAACACTCCTACTCCCGCTCTGAGCAAATTCAGCAAAGCTCGTGGATCAAAAATAGGACCTCCTAGTCTGTATGGCCCGACTATTATTGGATAAACTTGCTGAGCCAGCAGTGGGACCCGGTCGAATATCTCACTTTTCCCTTCCCGTACTAGATATACATTAAAAACTCATAAAGACAAGGGGATTTGGAGTGTTAACATGGATTGCAGTAAGACATACAAATGTGAAAAATGCAGCAATGTATCTATCCATTATGGGAATTTAGTACCAGGAGTAGGCCATTCAGCCCCTCAAGTTTTTTCATTCAATCAGATCAGGGCTGATCTGTACCTCAACTCCATTTACCCGCCTTTGTTCCATATCCCTTGATATCCCTTACCTAATAATCTATCAATCTCAGTCTTGAAAGTTTCAATTGATTCAGCATCCACAGCCTTTTGGGGGAGAGAATACAGATTTCCACTCCCCTTTGTGTGAAAAAAAGCTTCCTGATTTCACTCCTGAAATCCTCTAATTTTAATTCCCCACCAGAGAAAATAGCTTCTCTATCTCTGTATTGAATCCCTTTATCGTTTCAAAGATCTTGATTAGATCACCCCTCAATCTTCTAAACTCAAGGGAATAAAAGCTAAACCTACGCAGCCTGTCCTCGTAATTTAACCCTTTAAGCCCTCCATTGCATATAAGTGTACTGAATGTATGTTAATGCTGATCTCTGGACACCCTATTGTTGATCCTAGGATATTTGGTATTTAGGTACCAAAATTCTATGAAAAAAGTGCACATAAACCAATATAGTGTTGTGACAATATATTTGTACAATACTGTTAGTTCATCACCCGACATTGTTCTGCGTTGACAGACCTGTAATCACCAGTATTTCAGTTTACTGTTGTACAGCTCAAATTTCCATTTCCCAACAGTCCCAACCGTGGCTTTTAAAAGGGAATTGGATAAGTACTTGAAGGGAAAAAAGTTGCAGGGCTATGGGGAAAGGGTGGAGAAGTGGGACTAGCTGGATTGCTCTTGCAGCGAGCCGGCACAGACTCGATGGGCCAAATGGTCTCCCTGTAACCCTTCTATGATTCTATTCTATAAAATTTGGAAGCATACAATCTATAATTGTATTGCTGGGTTTTTCAGAGTTCAAGTTGATGTAATGCATAAATTTCACTGCCAGCATTCCTGAAATCCCAGCAGCAGCATTGCACCCGCTCCTGTCTCACTAGCTTTTCATTTTTATTTCCTACACCATTGGACCCTAGGCCATGTCTGAAAGATATTACCCAATTAGTGTTGAATTATTCTGAGGGCTCTCCACTGGGTTCTGGCCAAACACATTTTTGCTGGGGAATCTTAATCACCATCAGAGGAGAGACAGCATCTGTACGTGCAGGATTCAAAAAGAAGACTGCAGAGAGGGGGGTGGAGAAAGGACAATGTATGTGCTGGATGCAAGAGAAAGGCAACGTGTAAAAACAGGACGCATCCAATGTCCTAATTGCTAATTGACTTCAATCCCTGCCACGTACACTGTTCCCTCGCCCTTGATTGCAGCCCCCCCCCCCCCCCCCCCCCGACCACTATCGCAGGCTGATCCAGACTGTTCACAACCTCGGCGTCCAATTTGACCCTGAGCTGAAATTCCAACCCAATATCCTCTCCCTTCGCAAAGACCACCTACTTCCACCTCTGTATCATCATCCGTCTCCGTTCATCTGCTGCTAAAACCCTCATCCAGTTTCGACTATTCCAATGCTCTCCTGGTCGTCTGCCTATCTTCCACCCTCCATAAACTTGAGCTCATCCAAAACTCTGCTGCCTGTATCCTAACTTGCACCAAGTCCCAATCACCCATCTTTGTGGAATAATAATGGATAACAGAGTGATTACAAGATTCCAATCTAATCACAGGGGTCCAGATAATGATTTAGAGCTCAAAAGCAAAACTTAGGAAGATTATAATTGTGAAGTGGTTCTTCAATTTGAGGCTGTCATTGTTCTGGAATCTACCGCATTTATATTGCAAGGCAGATTTCACAGTTTCCTGAAAATAATTGCACCTGAACAGTTGAAAAGTTGGTATCCTGCCATTAAGTTTCTAGTTAAAGAAAGAACCTTGCAATAATACAGTGTCTTTCACAATTGTCCCAAAGCGCTTCACAGCCAATTAAGTACTTTTTAAAGTGTAGTTACGGTTGTAGGAAACGCGGCAGCCAATTTGCGCACCGCAAGGTCCCATAAACAGTACAATGAGATAATGACCAGATCTATTTTGGGTGTTGTGTGAGGGATAAATGTTGGCCAGGACACTGGAGATAACTCTCCTGCTCTTCTTCAAACAGTGCCATGGGATCTTTTACCTCCACCTGCGAGGGCAGGTTTAAAGTCTCATCCGAAAGACGGCACCTCTGTCAGTGCAGCATTCACTCAGTACTGCACTGGAGTGTCAGCCTGGATTATGTGCGCAAGTCTCTGGAGTGGGACTTGAACCCACAACCTTCTGACTCACAAGCGGGAGTGCTACCAACTGAGCCACGGCTGACACCTTCCGGTAGGAGAGTGTCCCCAATTTCGGAGGAAGGTATATACAAGGCACCAATGCAAAAACCTCATCCATGGAAAATGGCAGCTTGTGCTGGCAGAGGTGGTTATCTATCTTTGCCATTGGTGGATCCATGCCCCCAGCAGTGTGAGGCCAAAGGCACTAGCACCACCTTGTTTATGGAGTCAGGGGCTGCCTGTAACAGGAGCACTGCATTACCAATGTGGTATAAACCTCCCTTTGATTGAGAGCACTCCCTGGTATCTTCTTGTTTATAATGTATACTGTTTCAGTTTCTGTGCAATCTGTTTTTGTGCCAACACTGCAACATGTCCTTGATGTATAGTGATAATCAGTCAAGAAGACCAATGATCGAAGGGTCATTGCTCCAGGTGTACGAAGAGATTATTTGCAATTCATATACTAGGAGATGCTCTTTCTAAAGTGCACTCCCAATATTTAATTAGTACAGTTTAAACCTTTGAAAACTATTATCAACATTTTTGCAGGAAAAAGGCATAACAAGATTGCAAAGAATACTAAAGCTGCAGAAATGCTGTCTCTCTAATTGTACATCTAGAATACCAGAAACCACTGGGGTGATTGCAAGGCTGTAATTAGCTGAGGAGTTTATTTGATAGTAAATTATTAAAGCAAAGTGTTTGCAGTTTGTACCAATTAGCTCAACGCCCCAGCCCCAAGTTGATATTACAGCCACGAAAATACTTCCTTCACACTATTTTCTGACAAGCTGGACATATTTGTTTCACATCCTTAAGATTCTTAGTTGTCCAGTTTATATTTGTGAATTTCTGTGCTAGCTTTGGCTGAATTCCATACCCGAAATCTCTGAACAAGTTTTGTCAGTAATCGACGGCAGATTTCACCCTGCGCCTTCCTATTTCCCTTCCTGTGTTGTGATTATGTCCTTGAATTAAAACAAATCTGTCTTTGGAACCAGGAAGGAGATAGCTTAATTTTTATTAATTGATTGCCCACTTTGAGGTGCCATGGCCTTACTCTGTGGCAAATTGTGATATTTGCAGCCAGTTGCAACAGAAAACCGTTGCAAGACTTAAAACTCAAGCCGTGTGACATTTCTTTTTGTTTCCCATTAGAGCGTCAATTAAAGAGCAGGTCAAGCATGTGCTGAAGGCGTATGATATAGGAAGTAAATACTCAGACTTGACCCTTCCCAAAGCGTCAGTGCTTGTGCCTCTGTTGGTAAAAAATGAGGAGCTGCACGTACTGCTCACAGTCAGATCCATGAAGGTACTGTATGGGTAAATGGAGAGTATAGGGATGATCTTCTGAGTTTATATGATGGTGGGGAGCTTCGCCTACCTGTCGGCCAGATCAAGGATTCGCAGGCGTGCTGCCCTCAGTGTTTACGTCAGTTTTAATGGATGGAAAGTTGTTGGGCAGCAGGCCTTCAAGTTCCTGAAAGGCTCCCTGCTCATCAAATTATATTTTATTTGTAATTTGATTTTGTTTGTTTAAAATTAATTTTAAAATGTATAATTAACTTCATATACTAGTATAAGGAATCTTACAACACCACGTTATAGACCAACAGTTTTATTTGAAAATCACAAGCTTTCAGAGGCTTTCTCCTTCGTCACCTGACGAAGGAGAAAGCCTCCGAAAGCTTGTGATTTTCAAATAAAACTGTTGGACTATAACGTGGTGTTGTAAGATTCCTTACATTTGTCAACCCCAGTCCATCACCGGCATCTCCACATCATTCATATACTAGGACAGACTATCCTTTAAGGTCATGGGGAATTGGTGCCTCAAAGGAAGTAGATCACTTCATGGCCGAGCACTATGAATGGTAAGCACTTACCCTTAGATGTGATCCAGTTAGCTACTTATATCATTTAATTTTGAAAATATTCCCATTTATACAGAGCTTCGACATACATGCCAATCACTCATGTCTTATGTGGACAGCCGGCGTGCGTAGGTTGGTGTCTGCCTGTCCGAGTTCACAGACAAAAATCAGCACTGTTCCCATCTCCCCGCTCAGCGCCATTCTGCCAACTTAGTGCTGCTCCGAGCTTCTGTTGCTGCTTCAGGAAATTGAACGCAGCAACACACTGTGGGTGGAAATTCTCTCAGTAGTTCAGCGAGGTTGGAAGTTCCAGCATAGAATGTCATTCAGTCCCCTGGAGCAGCTGCAGACGGTAAGAGCTGGAAGTAGCGCTGAGAGGGGAGGAGAGTGCCTGTTTGATGGGGGGGGTGCGGAGAGGGTGCAGAGGGACAATTGCACCAGCATGAACTGGGGGTGGGAGTAGGGATATAGGACTAATGAAAACTGAGGGAGAAGAGAGCCAGCGCCAACCGGATAGGAGGGAGAAGAGCATGTAACGAGATATGGGGTGGTGAGGAGGTAGAAGATTGTCTCAGTAAACTTGCACGGTAGTGCAATGATTATGTTACTGGACTAATAATCCAGAGAACACAAGTTAAAATCCCACCATGACAGTTTGAGAAATTGAACTCAGTTTAAAAAAAAATGAAAGTTGGAAATAAAAAGCTGGTGTCAGTAAAAGTGACCATAAAGCTTGTCGGAAAAACCCAACCGGTTCACCCAACTTTCGGGAAGAAAACTCGCTGTCCTTACTCAATCTGGCCCACATGTGACTCCAGTGCCATACCAACGTGGTTGATGTAATAAATTGTATAGTCAGGTAGTGAAGGATAGAATATGAGAGCCTGGTCTTCAGTTGCTTCCAAGATTTTATTCACAGAGATCCACAGTACACACCCTAAATAAGCTCTTATATAAATGGATACAAGAGAGTTCCCAATTGATGCGTACCACCTGAATGCAGTTAACACTAACTGATATAAATCATATGGATACAATTGACAGTTGACTCTTAAATGCCCTCTGCAGTGGCCGAGCAAGCCACTCAGTTGAATCAAACTGCTACCAGTGGCTCAAGAAGAAGGCCCACCACCACCGTCTGAGGACAACTAGGAGCGGATAATAAATACCGGCCATACCAGCAACACCAACATCTGGAGAATGAATAAAAAGAAATGCATGCTTCCTTATTACTGTGACAATCATGTAAACAGATTTAAGACAATTTAACAATCAAAGTTAGCAACTGAGAGTGCTGTTACATATCCACAATAGCTCACAATTTGTGCCACAATGTCCCACTATACAATTGACGGATTGCTGGATATCCTGGCAACTTAAATTATGACAAACCATTTCCCACTGCACTTTCAGCATAACTGCAGGCTGCAATGAGAGTGCAGTAATAAATTCAGAGCTGGTTTTGAGACTTTTTGAGACTGTCAGCTTGCTAGAAGCTGTTGGTCAGCTTTTGTTAGCTAACAGGTTGGCATGTGGAGGCATCAATGTTTGCCCATTTGCTCACTCAAAAAGTGAAGTGGCTGCCCTTTGGTGATGCCAAACGAATTTGGAGTATGTCCACTTCACAGTTTATCTGAGTTTTGTTAAGGAAAAAAACTGGTGGAGACGTAAGAAAAATCAAGGACCAGTTCCTGATCGGGCAGAAATCACAGAATTATATCAATGATTGAAAGCAGACACAATCCATGGGGTTCTCCGGGGCTGTCATTAGAACATATCTGCTTGCTGTTTCACTGGGCAAATGGGAGGACATAGATTGCTGTACGGAGGGTGTTTGGGAATGGGAATATTTTCAAATTTAGTGGATATAAACCTAGCTACTTACCTGGGAAGCGTTTGGATTAAATGCTTAACATTCACAGGGCTTAACTTTGGAGTTACCTTCTCCTTTACAAAATACCAGCGTGGAACTAGTTACTTTATTAAAAAAATAATGATATATGTTTCTGCCAACTTCTTATAATTGAATGAAAAGAAAGAAGAAAGAACTTGCATTTATGTAACACCTTTCACGACCTCAGGATGTCCTGAAGCACTTCACAGCCAATTAAGTACTTTTGAAGCCTGTTGCAATGTAGGAAAAGTGGCAGCCAACTTGCACACAGCAAGGTCCCACAAACAGCAATGAGATAAATGCATTTTAGTGATGTTGGTTGAGGGATAAATGTTGGCCAGGACATCGGGAGAACTCCCCTCCTCTTCTTCGATAGTGCCAAGGGATCTTTTACGTTCTCTGGAGAGGGCAGACAGAGCCTCAGTTCAACACTTACCTGAAAGAAGGCACCTCCGGCATTGCAGCAATCCTTCAGTACTGCACTGAAGTGTCAGGCTAGATTATGTGCTTAAGTCTTGGGAGTGGGGCTTGAACCCACAACCATCCGAGTCAGGCAAGAGTGCTACCACTGAGCCAAGGCAGTGCCACTTGCAGTGCGAGTTCAAAGGCCTTCGCACTGAATGCATTCACCCCAATATTAACCGATCAGCATAATAATAATCACCTACTGAAGTTATGGTAATACTAGGAATATAGGAACAGGAGTAGGCCATTCAGCCCCTCGTGCCTGCTCCGCCATTTGATAAGATCATGGCTGATCTGTGATCTAACTCCATATACCTGCCTTTGGCCCATATCCCTTAATACCCCCTTTGGTTGCCAAAAAGCTATCTATCTCAGATTTAAATTTAGCAATTGAGCTAGTATCAATTGCCGTTTGCGGAAGAGAGTTCCAAACTTCTACCACCCTTTGTGTGTAGAAATGTTTTCTAATCTCGCTCCTGACTTACTGTCCAGTCCTAATGATCATTAACTAACAGTCCGACCCGATCCTACCCTAATTAGTAGAGTTATTGCCATGCAAATTAGATTGAGGTGGCAAAAGAGGTGGTATTCCATGATATCCTAAAACTAGTATCAGAAAAAAAATGAATGGCAAAATTCAGATAGGTATTATCTTAATCTGCAAGCTGTATTTAATTAACTGTTGTTTATATATAAGAATAACATAGCATTAGAGACCGTAAGAGCCATAAGGGATAGGAGCAGGACTAGGCCATTTGGCCCCTCGAGCCTGCTCCGCCATTTAATGAGATCATGGCTGATCTGATTTTTTACCTCAACTCCACTTTCCTGCCCTTTCCCCATATCCTTTGACTCCCTTGCTGATCAACAATTTGTCTAACTCAGCCTTGAATGTATTCAATGACTCAGCCTCCACAGCTTTTTGGGGTAAAGAATTCCAAAGATTCACGACCCTCTGGGAGAAGAAGTTCCTCCTCATTTCCATCTTAAATGGGTGACCCCTTATTCTGAGACTATGTCCCCTAGTTTTAGATTCCCCCATGAAGGGTAACATCCTCTCAGCATCTACCCTATCGAGTCCCCTCAGAATCTTGTATGTTTCAATAAGATCTCCTCTCATTCTTCTAAACTCCAATAAGTATAGACCCAACCTGTTCAATCTTTCCTCATAAGACAACCCTCCATACCCGGAATCAACCTAGTGAAAATTTTCTGAACTGCCTCCAATGCAAGTATGTCCTTCCTTAAATAAGGGCACCAGAACTGTACGCAGTACTCCAGGTGTGGTCTCACCAGCACCCTGTACAGTTGTAGCACGTCTTCCCTGTTTTTATACTCCATCCCCTTAGAAATAAAGGCCATTATTCCGTTTGCCTTCCGGATTACCTGCTGCACCTGTATGTTGACTTTTTGTGTTTCATGTACGAGGACACCCAGATCCCTCTGTACCATAGCATTTTGTAGTATTTCTCCATTCAAATAAAATTTTGCTTTTTTATTTTTCCTCCCAAAGTGGGTGACTTCACATTTTCCCACATTATATTCCATCTGCTGAATTTTCGCCCATTCGCTTAAGGTGTCAATATCCCTTTGCAGACACTTTGTGTCCTCCTCGCAACTTGCTTTTCCACCTATCTTTGTATCATCAGCAAATTTGGCCACAAGACACTCTGTTCCTTCATCCACGTCATTGATATAGATTGTAAATAGTTGAGGCCCCAGCACTGATCCATGCGGCACCCCACTAGCTACAGATTGCCATTTTGAAAATGACCCTTTTATCCGACTCTTTGTTTTCTGTAGTTAGCCAATCCTCTATCTATGCCAGTATATTACCCCCAATACCATGAGCTCTTGTGCAATAATCTTTTATGTGGCTCCTTATCGAATGCCTTTTGGAAATCCAAATATACTGCATCCATTGGTTCCCCTTTTCCGCCCTGCCCGTTACTTCCTCAAAGAACTCTAATAAATTTGTCAGACACGATTTTCCCTTCATAAAACCATGTTGACTCTCCTTAATTGTATTATGAATCTCCAAATGTCTTGCTATTGCTTTCTTAATAATGGATTCCCAATGACAGATGTTAGGCTAACTGGTCTATAGTTACCTGTTTTCTGTCTCACTTCCTTCTTGACTAGGGGTGTTACGTTTGCGGTTTTCCAATCCGCAGGGACCTTTCCAGAATCTAGTGAATTCTGGAAGATTACAACCAATGCATCCACTATCTCTGTAGCCACTTTCTTTAAGACCCTTGGATGCAAGCCATCAGGTCCAGGGGACTTGTCAGCCTTTAGACCCATTAGTTTATCTAGTACTTTTTCTCTCGTGATAGTGATTATTTTTAGTTCCTCCCTCCCCTTTGCCCCTTGATTTTCTACTATTATTGGTATGTTATTAGTGTCTTCTACTGTGAAGACAGATACAAAATATCTGTTCAATTCCTTTGCCATTTCCTTGTTTTCCATTATTATTTCCCCAGTCTCATCCTCTAAGGGACCAGTGTTTACTTTAGCTACCCTCTTCCTTTTTATATACTTGTAGAAGCTTTTACTGTCAGTTTTTATATTTCTTGCTGGTTTACTCTCATAATTTATTTTCCCCCTCTTTATTATTCTTTAGTCATCTTTTAGCATGTCAGCTGTAGTGTATTAAAGGCAGCATCCTTGAATGTTTATAAATAGAATGTTGTTTTAAGAATTTCCCTGGCGAAACTGCGGCATGATTTTAATCTCCAAAATGACCCGGCTGAGAAATGTTTAAAAAACGCATGTGTCAGAATATTATAGATGTGAGAAATAGGAATAACATAGAGAAGATGGGGTACTCGGGAGTTGATGCAAGTTGGTAAGTAATCCCATTAAGGGGATTTGGATGGCTCTGGTTATAATCATTATCTGAACTCTGAAATGAGATTACAGAAATCACTCCCAACGGATATATTGTGTGCCGCATGTGGCAGAGGCTTTGTTCCATTTTGGCCCCTTATTTTTGTCTGCAGCAGATGTCTTGGTGGATTCAAATAGTGGGTAAAGATGTGTGATTGTCACTCAATATACTCAGAGACAGTATATCATAATTAGGAAACCTAGAGGACATGTGATAAGATGATTGCATGTTGTAGGTTTCATAATTCTGATAAAAACAAAAGGCTGCGAGTATATTGAGTGAGAATCCACCCCTGTTACTGGGAAATATTAATCAGTATGCTGTGAACTGCGTAGCCATAGATTGGAGTCTTTTAAAGGCAGTAACACTTTGAGAGGTTCAGATGATGTCTGAACCATGATGTGTATTATGTCCTTGAAACATATATTGTATTTCGTGCAGACAAGAGGGGTTCGTTTGGGACAGCTTCTTTCTGCTGATGTTGGTGGTTTCATGGTAGAGAAGGGTAGCAAGCTCATATGATTGATTGTGAGCTGAAGCACCAGTGTGTGCTGCTTGACTCGATTACTGTGGTTTTATTGCTGCCTACCGCAGGAAAATATTTTATTTCAGATTTCCAGCGTTACAAGAACAACACGCATTTGAGGTTTCAAATGACCCTTCAAAAAGAAAAATGTACATGCTGCAAATCTGAAAAAAAACCTCAGAAACTGCCTGATATGTACAGCGTACCGTTGACCCACACACACACACACCGCCCCCCCCCCCCAGTAAACCAGCGACGTAACATCATGGAAGTTCTATAGCCAGAATGGTAATATCACAAATATAACTTCGGAGCAATTGCTCACATGCAGTTCTTATGTAATTACTCTCTGTAAGTACCCCATAGCAGTGTTGCCAGTGGGAAGTGCTGAAGCCTCTCACCGAAACATATAACCAGTCACAAACACACACTGGATAAGTTGCTTCAGCTACAGAAGGTTCAGAAAATTAATAGATGACACCGGTAAGATTTTCCTCGCTACAGAATTGCCGACAAATAGCAATGGAATACTAGAAAAGAGACTCCAGAAAGATGTAACCTTTGAGCCTGTAAATTATTTGTTCCTTGACAGATGGGAATATATAATGTACAGGACTGGAGGACACCATTACAGTCCCTCTGGATGGTGTCGAGAGGGCCTGAGAAATACCATACACTACATCTCTCATACCCCTCACTCCTTTTGTCTGCCAAATATCTATCCAGTTCACTTTTGAATTTTGCCAACACCACTACCTCCTTGGGGCGTCTGTTCCATATTTTAATTGCCCTCTGTGTACAGTAGTTAAATCTGAATTGTCTGTTCACCTCTCTTCTGAATTTGACTGCATGGCCCCTTTGTAAAATGTAATGAATTGTATTGCATTGCTCTCAAGTCACCAGTACTTGAAATTTGTGTAACAAAATAATAAAACAAATATAGAGGGTAAATTTCCTCTGTTTGATATTTGTAGTCTTGATACACACATTCACAATTTAGATATAAATAACAAACAGAAGAAACTACAATAAAGGTTTACAATTCCAAGTGCCATTGGCAGCCCTGACCCTCAGATGATTTTCTTGTTATATATAAATGACCTGGACTTGGGTTTCGAAGTTTACAGATGATACAAAACTTGGCAACGTAGTACATAATGAGCAGGATAGTAGCAGATTTCAGGAGGACATAGGCAGACTGCTGAACTGGGCAGATGCAATTTAATGCGGACAAGTGTGAAGTGATGCACTTTGGGAGGAACAACATGGAGAGGCAATATAATCTAAATGGTACTGTTTTGAGGGGGGTTGCAAGAGCAGAGGGACTTGGAGGTACATATTCACAAATCTTTTGAAGGTGGCAGGGCAAGTTGATAAGATGGTTAAGAAAGCATGTGGGATACTTGGCTTCGTAAATAGGAGCATTGAATACAAAAACAAGGAAGTCGTGCTAAACCTTTACCAATCACTGGTTAGGCCTCAGCCAGAGTATTGTGAACAATTCTGGGCACCACACTTTAGGAAGGATGTCAAGGTTTTGGAGAGGGTACAGAGGAGGTTTACCAGGATGATACCAGGGATGAGGGACTTCAGTTATGTGGAGAGATTGGAGAAGCTGAGATTGTTCTCCTTAGAGCAGAGAAGGTTAAGGGGAGATTTAGTAGAGGTATTCAAAATTATGAGGGGTTTTGATAGAGCATGTAGGGAGAAACTGTTTCCACTGGCAAGTGGGTCAGTAACCAGAGGTCATAGATTTAAAATAATTGTCAAAAGAACTAGAGGTGAAATGAGGAAAAAAAATTTCACACAGAGGGTTGTTAAGATCCAGAATTCACTACGTGAAAGAGTGGTGAAAGCAGATTCCATAGGAACTTTCAAAAGGCAATTGGACATGTACTTGAAGAGGACCAATTTGAAGGGTTATAGGGAAAAAGCTGGGGTGTGGGATTAAATTAGACAGCTCTTTCAAACAGCCGGCACAGGCATGACGGGGTGAATGGCCTCCTTCTGTGCTGTAAGATTCTATGATTAACAGCCATCTGACATCATTTTGTGTTTAAAATTTAAAAGGATTTGACAGGGTAGACACGGAGAAACTATTTCCTCTGGTGGGAGAATCAAGAACAAGAGGATATAATCTTAATAATAGAGCCAGGCCATTCAGGGGCGAAATCACTTTTTCACACAAAGGGTAGTAGAAATCTAGAACTCTGTCCCCCAAAAGACTGTGGATGCTGGGTCAATTGGAGCTTTCAAGACTGAGATTGATAGTTTTTTTTAGGTAAGGGTATCAAGGGATATGGGTCAAAGGTGGGTAAATGGAGTTGAGGTGCAGATCAGCCATGAATGGCAGAGCAGGCTCGAGGGGCTGAATGGTTGACTGCTGTTCCTAATGCTCCTACTTCTGCAACTGCTAACAGATAGTATATTTGCTGCCCACTATGAAATGAAGCCACACTAACCAGAAAGGTTCCATGCTTGATTCCTTGGCTGCGCTGAGCTGCCAGACCTGAATGGGATGGCTGTTGGGTTGCTACATTTCGCCTCAGTGGCTGGGGGGAAGGGGAAATCAATCAGGGTTTCCCCATCCAGGGTTCTGTGCAGTGACCCCTGCTGTGACCCTCTTGTGTGAGCACTGGTCGAGGACTGAAGTGGGTTCAGCTGTGTTGCCCCCTCACAGTTCAGACATAAAGAATGGCCTCTCAGCCGAAGTACTGGAGGGAGCTCTTGGCACTGTTCCCCAGCATGAGCCAGTCACCTAAGGAGAGAAAGAAACTGCATGCCTGACAATGTGTATGACGCAAGGAGAGAACGAAACCAATGTAGATGCTAGCTGTTATGCGAAACTCTTATCATGTAGGTGAATAGACTGTAATAAGATTTCTTTATACTGTACAAAGAAATCCTAATAATTCGGTTTCGCTCAGTAACATTCCTCTCTAACTGACTTTGGTGTTAAAGTTGCACAGCAGCCGTGGAGAGGTTTGCTTTCCTGGTGGGAAACAGGATTCGAGGGACAGAAGTGACATAGATACAGCTCTCCGTGAAGCACAAGAAGAAATTGGTCTTCCTCCAGATCAGGTGGAAGTTATCTGCAAACTGGTCCCTATAATCAACAAGGTAAATGACTGCAGTTATTTCTCCAGTGAACTATTAGCGCAAGGCTATCAGATGTCTAAACCAGCTTTTTGGGAAAGGCACATTAATGTGTGTGCACCACGATGTTCCACGGAGTTGGTAGGGCACGGGCTTTGTGACTGCCGTTTCCCCAGTTCCCACTCTGGAGGCCAGGCATTTCCCCTGCAGGGAAGGAGGAAAAAGCTGGATGGGCAAGCCAGTCGCTCCCACTGTTGTTACTCAGTCTCCTTGTGGCCAGGGCAAGTGTGCCAATTGTAGTGGCCAATTGTAGTGGGTCCTAAAAGAGATAGGGGCGGAGTGGGGGGAGGGGGTAGAAAGCGGTCTCTACAAAGCTGGCACAGCAAACTGATGTATTGTGGTTCACTAAGTCTGCAAGGCACTGCCTGCAAAGGTGGTGGAAACAGATTCAATGGCATCTTTCAAAAGGGAATAGGATAAATACTTGAAATGGAAAAGTTTTCAGGGTTATGGGGAAAGAGCAGGGGAGTAGGACTAATTGGATAACCCTTTCAAAGAGCCACAGACACAATGGGCCACATGGCCTCCATCTGTGTTGTATGATTCTATGAAGTCAGTGCTTGCTTTAGTACTTCAGTTGGCTATTGGAGAACACCTGCCAGAATAATAATAATAAGTAAAGTGCCCTTGGTGACAGCGATGATAGAAACGTGGGGCGGCTCTTTTAGAAGTTTGTGGTACTAATTACGAAGAATTGATTTCTTAAAATAAGGAGATTGATTTTTAATCCAATGGATCAAAATGGATATACTTAGGGTTTTGTTTGGAGAGATAAATACATTTATCTGGAAATCAATAAAGTCAAACTGCGCTAAACTGATATAATTCCTTGCTATTAGCTTCGTACTAAAGCTCCCCTTTAACATCATAAACATGAGGCATGTGCAATGGTTTATATACATAGAAACATAGAAGATAAGAGCAAGAGTAGGCCATTTGGCCCTTCAGGCCTGCTCCGCCATTCAAAATGATCATGGCTGATCGTCTAACTCACTATCCTGTTCCCGCTTTTTGGCGCATACATGGCGCGTGTTGATGTATCAAAAATCTTTACAGTGACTTTTAAAGTGGCACTGAGTCAGTCAACAAAGGAGATTCTATCTGTTCAAGTGTAATAGAATGGCCGCCTCCTGTGCTGTACCACACTATGATGCCCGGTGCACTGACCTTATGGAAACGATTTGTAACGATTGGCGACGTTTTCCTTTTTTTTTGTGAAGTTTCGTGTTCTTCAAGATGGAGATATTTACGCTAAAGATTGGAACACTTTTCAGTTTTGGACGTGTCGGTGTCAGCATTCAGCCCTTGCAGATCAGCTGTAGCACAGCCGAATGCAGAGTAAAACTCCCTGTACTTTGCTCCACCAGACCATCAGCTCCAACCTCTGACAAACAAGTGACACCAGTGTGACATTTTTCCATTTCCCACCCTGTGGCCTCTCTGAGTGAGGCGAAGAACCCAGTCCCCAAATTAGCTGTAGTTTTGTGCAGTGGGCATATGCCTCCTAGGGACGGGTATCAAATATTTTACGCATGTTACAGATGTCACTGTACATCTCCCACTCAGAAGATGAGTGGAAGATGTACAGTGAGATCTGTAACATGCGTAAAACAAAAAGCTCAGCAGAAAGTCAGTATGTTTTTGTTGCATCCGGTACATTGACTTATTCTGCCCTTATTCTTTATCCTAATATTTGCCTTGCATTCCCCCCCCCCCCCCCCCACAGGATGACATTCTGGTGACACCGGTGGTGGCATTTATAGCAGATGCATTCCAGCCACAGCCCAACGCTGATGAAGTGAGCGACGTGTTTATCCTTCCGCTGCACCACTTCTTAAAGTCGGAAGAGCACTCTTCAACTCCTTACGATACGGGAATGTTGCTGCACTTCTTCACGTTTAAAGACCGGCAGTTGCACAAATCATTCACAATCTGGGGGCTCACTGCCCAACTTAGTATCATTGTGGCCTATTTAGCTCTAGGCCAGAGGCCTTTGTTTAAGGTCGATTTTGACGTAGATGACCCCATTGCAAGTATGGATAAGTATCTTTTGGCAAAATATGCCACTAGTAAGCTATGAGCTTACAAACACATTGATACGTTGCCTCTTTCTGTTTTTAAACGGGCAGTGGTTAAACACTAATACTTTAGTGAGGTCTGAAACTTATATGCCTTCTGATCCTGCTGTAAGTTGGCTTATTACTAGCCATTTTAATTGTTTAATTCAACAATTAATTTATGTACAGTATTCTCAATTTCTACATTTTTAATTTTTAATTTGTCATTTTCTGTGCCAGTGCCTTGCTATAAGCCAGTGGCTAGTTAAATTGAGCCTTTCGAGGCACTACCACAGTGTAGTGTGATCAGTTATGTTATGATCTCACGCTGTGGATTGATGTGAAGCCCCAGCTAAATATATGTCACGTAAACAAATAAGTATATGTTATGTAATGAATTAACACTTATACAGAAAAATAATAAATTATTTTACTTATTAATATATGCTTGAACAGGCTATCAACCACAACAACTTGCGTTTATGTAGCTTCTTGAACGTAGTAAAAAGTCCCAAGGCGCTTCACAGGAGTATTATCAAACAAAATTTGACACCGAACCACATGAGATATTAGGACAGGTGAAAGAGGTAGGTGTTAAGGAGCGTAATAAAGGAGGAGAGAGAGGTAGAGAGGTTTTGGGAGGGAATTCCAGAGCTTAGGGCCTAGGCAGCTGAAGGCATGGCCGCCAATGGTGGAGCGATTAAAATCGGGGATGCGCAAGAGGCCAGAAGTGGAGGAGTGCAGAGATCTCGGAGGGTAGGTTGCACAAAAGTGAAAGTAGGCGGTCTTGGTGATGAAGTGGACATGTGGTTGGAAGCTTATCTCAGGGTCAAATAGGAGGGATTCCTGCAACGTGTGTTTGTGTGCTTCGATCAGTTCTGTCCTTCAGTCGTACGCTCAGACTTGTGTTAAGAGTGGTCAGGCTTGCCTGCTGAGTTGCTCTTCTGCCTTGGGGTTCGCTTTCCCCCAGTAACGCACTGGTTATTTTAAATGGGCTAACGGCCGTGTTGAAATAGCACACAAAGGAATTCTATGCAAAATGTATCAAGCAGTGTGGTACCAGAGAAAATTGTGAGGAAGCACCTAGCTTCTGCAGGCTCCTTCCTCTTAGTGGCACGGTCACCGGTACAACCCCAGCTCATGGTAACGTGTCACTTCATGTAGCAGGTGTGCCTCGCCCCAGTATATAAAAAAATTATTTCTCTCCATTTTTTCTCGGGCTCTCTTTTTGCTTCATTTTCAACTCTGTCCCAGTTGCTTGATTCCATGCTTACATGTAGTTGATGTTGGTTCTGGGCTGGAACAGCTTTCAGCAAAGTGACATACTGTGTGGGAAAATGCTTCCACCCCAAGTAGCTGGTTCCAAGGATGATCGATTCATGAAATCAGTTACGCAGAATGTGCTGCTGAAATAAATGTTCTGTCTTTAAGCCAACTAGACATTGTAGAGCCACCTGGGCCAGTAGTTTCCAAGCTTGTCAACATTTTGGCGGGCTAAATCATACCTGGAAGGCCATTTGACATCCACGTCTCTTGTAGTCGAAGATGATGCAGGTTGTATTTTCTTTTCTGACACTCAACCCATACAGGTTTGCTTGAACGGACCATGCACTGTTCTTCTTGACAGTTCCTTCCTCACCTGAAGGCATTGACTCCTTGCTGGGTACAGTTTCACATGTCCATTGGCCTTCGGTGCCTTGTACAGGTCCCCATTGTCCGTGTGTGAGCTTGAGGGCCTATTTGATCACGGGGGGCTGACCCAGCAGAACCAGAAATTATCCTCATCGGACATGCACATGCACACACTTCCAGCAGGGGTCGCAGGATAACGATCAGGAGTGGGAACCCTGGCCAATTCCCCCCGACACACCCAGCCAAGAGACACTGAGGCACATCGTCTGATCAGGTAATACAACATAGACCAGGGATCAAAAACAGGGCCCTCCTGGTCTGTGTGGCTCAGCTGCTCACTGAAGAAACTAATTGGGGGAACTTTGGACTGTGCAGTGTTGATATTTTTAAAATTCCCACCATCACAGAACCCAGTCTTCAGCCAATTCGATTCACTCCACGTGACATCAAGAAACAGCTGAGTGCACTGGATACAGCGGAGGCTATGGGCCACGACAACATCCCGACTGTAGTGCTGAAGACTTGTGCTCCAGAACTAGCCGTGCCCCTAGCCAAGCTGTTCCAGTACAGCTACAACACTGGCATCTACCCGACAATGTGGAAAATTGCCCAGGTATGTCCTGTCCACAAAAAGCAGGACAAATCCAATCCAGTCAATTACCGCCCCATCAGTCTACTCTCAATCATCAGCAAAGTGATGAAAGGTGTCGTCGACAGTGCTATCAAGCAGCACTTACTAAAAACCTGCTCACTGATGCTCAGTTTGGGTTCCGCCAGGACCACTCGGCTCCAGACCTCATTACAGCCTTGATCCAAACATGGACAAAAGCCGAATTCCAGAGGTGAGGTGAGAGTGACTGCCCTTGACATCAAGGCAGCATTTGACCGAGTGTGGCACCAAGGAGCCCTAATAAAATTGAAGTCAATGGGAATCCAGGGGAAAACTCTCCAGTGGCTGGAGTCATACCTAGCACAAAAGAAGATGGTAGTGGTTGTTGGAGGCCAATCATGTCAGTCCCAGGACTTGGCTGCAGGGGTTCCTCAGGGCAGTGTCCAAGGCCCAACCATCTTCAGCTGCTTCATCAATGACCTTCCCTCCGCCATAAGGGCAGAAGTGGGGATGGTCATTGATGATTGCACTGTGTTCCGTTCCATTCGCAACCCCTAAGATGATGAAGCAGTCCGAGCCCGCATGCAGCAGGACCTGGACAACATCTAGGCTTGGGCTGATAAGTGGCAAGTAACATTCGTGCCAAGCAATGACCATCTCCAACAAGAGAGAGTCTAACCACCTTCCCTTGACATTCAATGGCATTACCATTGCCAAATCCCCCACCATCAACATCCTGGGGGTCACCATTGACCAGAAACTTAACTGGACCAGCCACATAAATACTATGGCAACAAGAGCAGGTCAGAGGCTGGGTATTCTGAGGCGAATGACTCACCTCCTGACTCCCCAAAGCCTTTTCACCATCTACAAGGCACAAGTCAGGAGTGTGATGGAATACTCTCCACTTGCCTGGATGAGTGCAGCTCCAACAACACTCAAGAAGCTTGACACCATCCAGGACAAAGCAGCCTGCTTGATTGGCACCCCATCCACCACCTTAAATATTCACTCCCTTCACCACCGGCACACTGTGGCTGCAGTGTGTACCATCCACAGGATGCACTGCAGCAACTTGCCAAGGCTTCTTCGACAGCACCTCCCAAATCCACAACCTCCACCACCTAGAAGGACAAGGGCAGCAGCTACGTGGGAACAACACCACCTGCACGTTCCCCTCCAAGTCACACACCATCCCGACTTGGAAATATATCGCCATTCCTTCATCGTCGCTGGGTCAAAATCCTGGAACTCCCTACCTAACAGCTCTGTGGGAGATCCTTCACCACATGGACTGCAGCGGTTCAAGAAGGCGGCTCACCACCACCTTCTCAAGGGCAACTAGAGATGGGCAATAAATGCTGGCCTTGCCAGCGACGCCCACATCCCATGAATGAATGAAAAAAAATTCCCAAATTTCCAGGCCTTAACATTCGTAAAAAAAAATCACAAATTTTATTAAAAACTGAAGTTAACGAAATTGGCTGCAGATCTTTTGAGTTTAGTTTTGATGGATATATTTTCAAGCACAGGGAGAGAATTAATTGATCTACAGAGAGAGAGAGAGAGAGAGTGAGTCAGAACTGCACCTCCTATTACTGAAGAATTCCACTGAGTTTATTCAAACTGCAACGGTGGTGGCCAGCTTATACTTAATATGTATCCCATTTAAGAGACAAAGATAAATGTATTGCAATGGGCTGGATATTTACATGATTTCCTGATGTATCTTAAAATCATACAGCACAGAAGGAAGCCATTCAGCCCACCGTGCCTGTGCCAGCTCTTAAAAAGAGCTATCCAATTAGTCCCATTCCCCTACTCTTTCCCCATCGCCCTGCAATTTTTTCCTCTTCAAGTATTTATCCAATTCCTTTTTGAAAGTTACTATTGAATCTATTAAAAAAAATTCCCAAATTTCCAGGTCTTAACATTTGTAAAAAAAAAATCACAAATTTTATTAAAAACTGAAGTTAACAAAATTGGCTGCAGATCTTTTGAGATCCCTTTCAGGCAGTGCATTCCAGATCATAACAACTCGCTGCGTAAAAAAAATTCTTCTCATCTCGCCTCCGGTTCTTTTGCCAACTACCTTAAATCTGTGTCCTCTGGTTACCGACCTTTCTGCCAGTGGAAACAGTTTCTCCCTATTTACTCTATCAAAACCCCTTATAATCTTGAACACCTCTATTAAATCTCCCCTTAACCTCTGCTCTAAGGAGAACAATCCCAGCTTGTCTCTCCGCTCTTGAAGGTACAACAAATTTAGTAATATATTTCAGGTATTTAAGATGCATCTTTTTTCATTTACTGAAACAAAAAAAGTAGCTGCACACCTTTAAATTTCCAGAGGCATTTCCATATAATTTTGTGATGCTATTTTTAAAAGAAGATTTCAAGTTGATGCCAGGGAAGAAGCAAAATGAGTTGCACAGATTCTCAACCGTCCCAAAGTTGGTAAACCATAGGCTAAAAATATAAGTACACAGATCTGTAACATTCCCAGGGTAATAAGCCGCTTGCTCCTACCTGCAGCAAAAGCTACCCAATTGTGTGACTGTAATAGGATCCTGGCAGTAAATGAAAAGAGATGCATTTTAAAGATCTGGAATACATTGCTACGCAAATCTTTTATATTTTCAAGATACATCAGGAAATCCTTTCGATCCAAAGCAGTCTGGTGATTTTTCTCACTGCTTTCCAGTGCTGTACTGAAATCCATGTAATTGCAGTTCTCACTGTTTTGTATGGTCATGAGATCAGTCATATAGAATCACTCGAAGTGCTGTGACAAAAGAAATGCATTGACTAATATGCTGATTACTCAGAGAATTGCTTGCTCTCCAAGTGAGTGAAGTGCCCTCCACCACATGTCTGGCACAGAAATGGTCATTACCCTACAGATGAATAGTATTTACTCAAATGTCTTCCCTGAAATAAAAACAGAAAACGCTCAGCAAATCAGGTGGCATCTGCGGAGAGAGAAACAGAGTTAATGTTTCGGGTCGATGACCTTTCATGACCTGAAACGTTAACTCTCCTTTCTCCACAGACGCCGCCTGACCTGCTGAGCGTTTCCAAGCGTTTTTTTTGTTTTTATTTCAGATTTCCAGCATCTGGACTTTGCGTTCGTCTTTTCTCTGAGTTAGTTGACATCAGACGATATGCGGCCTCTTTGGTCCTGAATTAGGGAGGGGGGAAAGCTAACCAGTGTTTTACTCACTGACAACAATCAAGAAACTGTGCCCCCCTCCCCACTGGAAAAGTGGACCTTGGCTGAGGGCCCTCTTGGAGAGCTTGCCAACTGTCTGTCTCAGGCATGAATAATGACCATAAGAACATAAGAACATAAGAAATTGGAGCAGGAGTAGGCCAATCGGCCCCTCGAGCCTGCTCCGCCATTCAATAAGATCATGGCTGATCTGATCCCAACCACAAATCTAAAGAACACAAGAAGTCGGAGCAGGACCCGGCCACATAGCCCCTGGGCCCTCTCCGCCACCCACAGGGCATTGACCGATCCGAACTCAGCTTCATGTCCAATTTCCTGCCCGCTCCCCATAACCCCTAATTCCCTTTACTTCTAGGAAACTGTCTATTTCTGTTTTAAATTTATCTAATGATGTAGCTTCCACAGCTTCCTGGGGCAGCAAATTCCACAGACCTACCACCCTCTGAGTGAAGAAGTTTCTCCTCATCTCAGTTTTGAAAGAGCAGCCCCTTATTCTAAGATTATGCCCCCTAGTTCTAGTTTCACCCATCTTTGGGAACATCCTTACTGCATCCACCCGATCAAGACCCTTCACAATCTTATATGTTTCAATAAGATCGCCTCTCATTCTTCTGAACTCCAATGAGTAGAGTCCCAATCTCCTCAACCTCTCCTCATATGTCCGCCCCCTCATCCCCGGGATTAACCGAGTGAACCTTCTTTGTACTGCCTCGAGAGCAAGTATGTCTTTTCTTAAGTATGGAGACCAAAACTGTATGCAGTATTCCAGGTGCGGTCTCACCAATACCTTATATAACTGCAGCAATACCTCCTTGTTTTTATATTCTATCCCCCTAGCAATAAAAGCCAACATTCCGTTGGCTTTCTTGATCACCTGCTGCACCTGCATACCAACTTTTTGATTTTCTTGCACTAGGACCCCCAGATCCCTTTGTACTGCAGTACTTTCCAGTCTCTCGCCATTAAGAAAATAACTTGCTCTCTGATTTTTCCTGCCAAAGTGCATAACCTCACATTTTCCAATATTATATTGCATCTGCCAAATCTCCGCCCACTCACCCAGCCTGTCTATATCCCCTTGCAGGTTTTTTATGTCCTCCTCACTCTCTACTTTCCCTCCCATCTTTGTATCATCTGCAAATTTTGATATGTTGCACTCGGTCCCCTCCTCCAAATCGTTAATATAGATTGTAAAGAGTTGGGGACCCAGCACCGACCCCTGTGGAACACCACTGGTTACTGGTTGCCAGTCCGAAAATGAACCATTTATCCCAACTCTCTGCTTCCTGTTCGATAACCAATCCTCCACCCATGCCAGAATATTACCCCCAATCCCGTGATTTTTTATCTTAAGTAATAATCTTTTATGTGGCACCTTGTCGAATGCCTTCTGGAAGTCTAAATACACTACGTCCACTGGTTCCCCTTTATCCACCCTATACGTTATATCCTCGAAGAACTCAAGCAAATTTGTCAGACATGACTTCCCCTTCATAAAGCCATGCTGACTTTGTCCTATTAAATTATGCTTATCTAAATGTTCCGTTACTGTCTCCTTAATAATAGACTCCAAAATTTTACCCACCACAGATGTTAAGCTAACTGGCCTATAATTTCCAGCCTTCTGCCTACTACCCTTTTTAAATAACGGTGTTACATTAGCAGTTTTCCAATCTGCCGGGACCTCTCCTGAGTCCAGGGAATTTTGGAAAATTATCACCAAAGCATCCACAATCCCTACTGCCACTTCCCTCAAGACCCTAGGATGGAAGCCATCAGGTCCAGGGGATTTATCCGCCTTGAGTCCCATTATTTTACTGAGTACCATCTCCTGAGTGATTTTAATCGTATTTAGCTCCTCCCCCCCGAGAGTCCTCTGTTTGTCCAGTGTTGGGATATTCTTAGTGTCCTCTACTGTAAAGACTGAAACAAAATATTTGTTCAGCATTTTTGCCATCTCCATGTTTCCCACCATTAATTTCCCGGTCTCATCCTCTAAGGGACCTATGTTTGCCTTAGCCACCCTTTTTCTTTTTATATAACTATAGAAACTCTTGCTATCTGTTTTTATATTTTTTGCTAATTTCTTTTCATAATCTAACTTCCCTTTCTTAATCAATCCTTTAGTTACTTTTTGCTGTCTTTTGAAGAATTCCCAATCTTCTATCCTCCCACTAAGTTTGGCTACCTTATATGTCCTTGTTTTTAGTCGGATACTATCCTTGATTTCTTTACTTAGCCACGGATGGCTGTCATTTCTTTTACACCCTTTTTTCCTCAGTGGAATATATTTATTTTGAAAGTTGTAAAATAACTCCCTAAATGAACACCACTGCTCATGTACCGTCTTACCCTTTAATCTATTTTCCCAGTCCACTTTAATCAATTCCGCTCTCATACCATCATAGTCTCCTTTATTCAAGCTCAGTACGCTTGTTTGAGAATCAACCTTCTCACCCTCTAATTGGATATGGAATTCAACCATGTTGTGGTCGCTCGTTCCAAGGGGATCCTTAACTAGGACATTATTAATTAATCCTGACTCATTACACAGGACCAGGTCCAAGGTTGCCTGCCCCCTTGTAGGATCAGTTACATACTGCTCAAGAAATCCATCCCTGATGCATTCAATGAACTCGTCCTCAAGGCTGCTCTGCCCAATTTGATTTGTCCAGTTAATATGATAATTAAAATCCCCCATAATTATGGCTGTTCCCTTATTACATGCCCCGACTATCTCCTGATTAATACTTCTTCCAGCAGAGTTGCAACTATTAGGAGGCCTATATACTACGCCCACGAATGTTTTTTTTCCCTTATTATTCCTTATCTCCACCCAAACTGTTTCATTATCTTGATGCTTTGTCCCAATATCATTTCTCTGTATTACAGTGATTCCTTCCTTTATTAACATAGCCACCCCACCTCCCCTTCCTTCCTGCCTGTCCTTCCTGATTGTTAAATACCCTGGCATATTTAATTCCCAGTCGTTGTCACCCTGCAGCCATGTTTCTGTAATGGCCACAAGATCATACCCATACGTAGTTATTTGTGCCGTTAACTCGTCCATTTTATTACGAATGCTACGTGCATTCAGATAAAGAACTTTCAAATCTGTTTTGTGACGCTTAGTTCCTGCTTTTTCCTTTTTTAACACTTTACCTATTACTCCATACCTTCTGTCCCTTCCTGTTACGCTTTCCTCTCTCTCCCTGCTCAGGTTCCCAACCCCCTGCCACTTTAGTTTAAACCCTCCTCAACAGCACTAGCAAACACTCCTCCTAGGACAGCGGTCCCGGCCCTGCCCAGGTGCAGACCATCCGGTTTGTACTGGTCCCACCTCCCCCAGAACCGTTTCCAGTGTCCCAGGAATTTGAATCCCTCCCCCTTGCACCATTCCTCTAGCCACGTATTCATTTGAAATATCCTCCTATTTCTACTCTGACTAGCACGTGGCACTGGCAGCAATCCTGAGATTACTACCTTTGAGGTCCTATTTTTTAATTTACCTCCTAACTCCCTATATTCTGCTTTTAGGACCTCATCCCCTTTTTTACCTATATCGTTGGTGCCTATGTGCACCACGACAGCTGGCTGTTCGCCCTCCCCATCCAAAATGTTCTGTAGCCGCTCCGAGACATCCTTGATCCTTGCACCAGGGAGGCAACACACCATCCTGGAGTCTCGGTTGCGGCCGCAGAAACGCCTGTCTATTCCCCTTACAATTGAGTCCCCTATCACTATAGCTCTGCCACTCTTTTTCCTCCCAGCCTGTGCAGCAGAGCTACCCGTGGTGCCAGGAAGTTGGCTGCTGCTGCCTTCCCCTGATAAGTCATCCCCCCCAACAGCATCCAAAGTGGCATATCTGTTTGAGAGGGGGATGGCCACAGGGGACCCCTGCACTACCTGCCTGCATCTCTTACTCTTCCTGGTGGTCACCCATTCACTTCCTGCCTGTATACCCTTTACCTTCGAGAAAGCCTCCGAAAGCTTGTGATTTTCAAATAAAACTGTTGGACTTTCACCTGGTGTTGTAAGATTCCTTACATGAATAATGACCACTTGGATGAAATAATGTAGGGGGCTACCAGTGCCCACGTGACCATATCTCAGCAAGACTCAACGCCTTCAAAAAAGGGACATAAATTGGAAAGGTGACCCCTTTTCTGGCACGTTACCTTTCAATCATTTGTCCCCCTAGTTATTCTACAATGCAGGTTGTTAGCTCTTGTACATTAACTGAAATTTTGGGAGGCACCTTATGTTTTTCCATCTGGCTCACTTTGTTTGCAATTTATTAGCGACCATTTATAAACGTGATGTCCAGAATCATTAACCTCTGATTTCAATGTTTGATATCAGTTTACACAGTCCTTTTCTAATTGATTTTCATATCTTCTGCTTGTCTCTGAATTTCACAAGCACCTGCCTCTTAACTGCAACTAATAACGATGAAGTATTTTGTCAGTATAGCATCTTAAACTGAGGCCAAAACCTAGCTCAATATCTCCATATGCATTACTTAAAAAGAATGCACAAGACCCAGATGCTCACCACCACCTTCTCAAGGGCAATTAGGGATGGGCAATAAATGCTGGCCTTGCCAGCGACCCCCACATCCCATGAATGAATAAAAAAAACAGGTTGGATATATATGTATAAAATATTAAATAACTATATCTTATTTAGGAACATAGGAGCAGGAGTGGGCCATTCAGCCCCTTGTGCCTGCTCCGCCATTTGATAAGATCATGGCTGATCTGTGATCTAGCTCCATATACCTGCCTTTGGCCCATATCCCTTAATACCTTTGATTGCCAAAAAGCTATTTATCTCACATTTAAATTTAGCAATTGAGCGAGTATCAATTGCCGTTTGTGGAAGGGAGTTCCAAACTTCTACCACCCTTTGTGTGTAGAAATGTTTTCTAATCTCACTCCTGAAAGGTCTGGCTCTAATTTTTAGACTGTGCCCCCTACTCCTAGAATCCCCAACCAGCGGGAATAGTTTCTCTCTATCCACCCTATCTGTTCCCCTTAATATCTTATAAACTTCGATCAGATCACCCCTTAACCTCCTAAACTCTAGAGAATACAACCCCAATTTGTGTAATCTCTCCTTGTAACTTAATCCTTGAAGTCTGGATATCATTCTAGTAAACCTACGCTGCACTCCCTCCAAGGCCAATATGTCCTTCCGAAGGTGCGGTGCCCAGAACTGCTCACAGTACTCCAGGTGCGGTCTAACCAGGGTTTTGTATAGCTGCAGTATAACTTCTGCCCTATTGTACTCCAGTCCTCTAGATATAAAGGCCAGCATTCCATTAGCCTTATTGATTATTTTCTGCACCTGTTCATGACACTTCAATGATCTATGTACCTGTACCCATAGTCCCTTTGGACATCCACTGTTTTAAACTTTTTACCATTTAGAAAGTACCCTGTTCTATCCTTTTTTGATCCAAAGTGGATGACCTCACATTTGTCTACATTGAATTCCATTTGCCACAGTTTTGCCCATTCACCTAATCTATCAATATCGCTTTGTAATTTTATGTTTCCATCTACACTGCTTACAATACCACCAATCTTTGTGTCATCGGCAAACTTAGAAATGAGACTTTCTATGCCTTCATCTAAGTCGTTAATAAATATTGCGAATAATTGAGGCCCCAAGACAGATCCCTGCGGGACTCCACTAGTCACATCCTGCCAATGTGAGTACTTACCCATTATCCCTACTCTCTGTCGCCTTTCGCTCAGCCAATTTCCTAACCAAGTCCGTACTTTTCCCTCGATTCCATGGGCTTCTAACTTAGCTAACAGTCTCTTATGTGAGACCTTATTTGCACGTTAAATATTATCATGAAGGAACACAGGTGAGGTTAAGAAGATCAAAGGTTGGCCACTGGCTCTGCCTCCCTTTGAGGTTGAGGAAACTATAGACAGATTGTGGGAAATTATAGACAGAAATCAAGTCCCACCACTCCATCCTATATGGGGAAGCACCAATGGGTTATGCAACGACACTATTACAGATAAAGGGTTCTTGAAAATAGAACTGTTGCGTTTGCAAGATCTCTACACTAAAGTCTGGTTTCCAAACAGACTCAAATATTGCTCAACCATTATCCTAAAGCCAATCTGATCAGTGGTTAGATCTCATTGAGCATTGCAAATGGCTGCCCCATGAGCAGTAGGTTCAATTTCATCTGCTGCAGCATCCTGCACTCATTGTGTAATTAAATGTTTCCCCTCTCCTCTAATAACTGAGTGGGTAAAGGAATTGCTGAATCATACAGACCAGGAAGATCCGAGGCTTGACCCTTTGTGCAGCTTTAGATTCTCTGTGCAGGGTTAGCTGATCCCAGTTGGGCCTCTAGTGATAAGGATGGGGAAAAAAAGTCCGCCAGTGAAAATCCTACTGGAATGTGGGCACATGTAACTGGTGGGTGCAAACAGGATCAAATCTGACTGTGATGCCCCCATAGTCAAATAGCCGGTTCAGCACCTACTGCTTAGGCTCACACATGAAGAATAATCATTTGGGTGAGGCACACAGAGACTGTGGGATCACACCCCAACGTGAATCAGCATTTTCAAAAGGAGAAAAAGAGAAAATGGATCAAAGCAAAAAGCCTGTCTCCTGGGATTTTTACTTTGCCAATTAACTCAATTCTTGAGATCTTCTACATGGACATCTTTCTCCATGCAAAGCATGCTGGTGTCTGATGACCCATAGCTTGAATGCTCATTAATCTAGGGTTTGTTAGAGCTTCGCACTTTCATGGTTCCGCAGGGGGAATCTTTGCACTAAAGCAAAGCCAATCTGATCAATCGTTAAATCCCATTGAACATTTCAAGAAGCTGCCCCACGAGCCCTCAGCTTAATTTTATCTGCTGCAACATCCCACACTCTTTGTTTAGCCACTGATTGAAGCTCCTTAACTAGTTTGCCTCTAATTCCCATGTGTGGCTCTGCAAAACTACATAGAGTTATCAGTGCAGTCTTGTGGTGAGACATTCCAGGGGGTGGGAGGGCAATCATTTTTCTTGAAAATACTTCGGCCATGGTAATCGAACCTAAATCTGGAATAGTATCTCGAAAAAACATCTAAACTGTTCTCTTCACAGATATCTCTAGTGAAACACAAAAGTTTTATACAATATGAAGATTACATAGAATTTACAGCACAGAAACAGCCCAACTGGTCTATGCTGGCGTTTATGCTCCACATGAGCCCCCTCCCTCCCTACTTCATCTAACCCTATCTAAGAAGCATAACCTTCTATTCCTTTCTCCCTCTTTTACTTATCGTGCTTCCTCTTAAGTGCATCTGTGCTATTCGCCTCAGCAAACTCCTTGTGGTGGCAAGTTCCACATTCTAACCACTGCAAAGAAAGCTAAGTCTGCAGTTCTAAGGAGGAATGGCAGCTGATAAAGAGTATGAGTGTTATCAGAAAATAATTTCATCAACAATTCAAATGGAGTCATAAACTGGAAGAGCGGACTACAAGATCATCTCTTGACTCAGCCACCAATTCATCAACTATTTTGAATTCAACAGATGCTGAAGTGGTGAATTCAGGTCTCAATTCCGCTCGAGGGATGAAAACTTTTTATATTATGTCGCCCGGATTTCGTCCAATGCAATGTTAAAATTTTACTTTAAATAACTGTTTTAAACAAACTTTACCGCTCCAGTTTTCTCGCAGATTGGGATCAAAGTTGTGGTATTGTTAAGTTACATGCCACGAGTCGCATTTACCCATTAACCCATTGAAGGGAGGAGCAAACACCAAACAACTGCATTTTACGTGGGCAGTTGGCGTTTCGTACTTGTGGGAGGGGAATTATCCTCCAGGGCAGAGTTACCGCTAGATGGGATTCTGCCCGCCCCTCTACCCAACCACCCTGACCCATTCTCTTGGGTCAGGGCTTTCTAAGTATGCACAGCGGGATTCCCACCATCAATAGGGAACCTACAGGGTACGGTAGTGCAGTGGTTATATTACTGGACTAGTAATCCCAGACCTGGACAACTAATCCAGAGAACAGGGCCTGGATTTTAACATGGAGTCGGGAAGAGTGCGGTGACGGGGCGGGGCGGGGGGGGGGGGTTTGCGGACGGGACACCTGGATGTACGGGTTTCCCGCAGATCCTAACGAATTTAACGGTAGGACTGGTTTTAAAATTTTTCAAACAGTTTCCTGCCCAATGGCCAGCTTGATTGATAGGCTGGCCGCCTGTTGGGCGGGAAAGCAGCCGGGGAGCGGATGGAAGTTAAGTGATGTTTGGATGGAGGGGGAGGGGGCCGGGGAGCGATCAGGATCTTTGGGGGTTGGATGGGGGAGAACCGATCACAGGAGGTGGGGGTGGAGGAGGTCAGAGATCGTTGGGGAGGTGAGAAGTCCGAGATCATTGGGGAGGTTAGAAGTTGGAGATCGTTCGGGAGGTGAGAAGTTGGAGATCATTGGGGAAGTGAGAAGGTAGAGATCATTGGGGAGGTGAGGAGTCCGAGATCGTTCGGGAGGTGAGAAGTCGGAGATCGTTCGGGAGGTGAGAAGTCCGAGATCATTGGGGAGGTTAGAAGTTGGAGATCGTTCGGGAGGTGAGAAGTTGGAGATCATTGGGGAGGTGAGAAGTCCGAGATCATTGGGGAGGTGAGAAGTCGGAGATTGTTCTGGAGGTGAGAAGTCGGAGATCATTGGGGAGGTGAGAAGTCGGAGATTGTTCTGGAGGTGAGAAGTCGGAGATCATTGGGGTGGTGAGAAGTCGGAGATCATTGGGGAGGTGAGAAGTCGGAGATCATTGGGGAGGTGAGAAGTCGGAGATCATTGGGGAGGTGAGGAGTCCGAGATCGTTCGGGAGGTGAGGAGTCCGAGATCGTTTGGGAGGTGAGAAGTCGGAGATCATTGGGGAGGTGAGAAGTCGGAGATCATTGGGGAGGTGAGGAGTCCGAGATCGTTCGGGAGGTGAGGAGTCCGAGATCGTTTGGGAGGTGAGAAGTCGGAGATCATTGGGGAGGTGAGAAGTTGGAGATCGTTCGGGAGGTGAGAAGTCGGAGATCATTGGGGAGGTGAGGAGTCCGAGATCGTTTGGGAGGTGAGAAGTCGGAGATCATTGGGGAGGTGAGAAGTCGGAGATCATTGGGGAGGTGAGAAGTTGGAGATCATTGGGGAGGTGAGGAGTCCGAGATCGTTTGGGAGGTGAGAAGTCGGAGATCATTGGGGAGGTGAGAAGTCGGAGATCATTGGGGAGGTGAGAAGTCGGAGATCATTGGGGAGGTGAGAAGTCCGAGATCATTGGGGAGGTGAGAAGTTGGAGATCGTTCGGGAGGTGAGAAGTCCGAGATTGTTCTGGAGGTGAGAAGTCGGAGATCATTGGGGAGGTGAGAAGTCGGAGATCATTGGGGAGGTGAGGAGTCCGAGATCGTTTGGGAGGTGAGAAGTCGGAGATCATTGGGGAGGTGAGAAGTCGGAGATCATTGGGGAGGTGAGAAGTCGGAGATCATTGGGGAGGTGAGAAGTCGGAGATCATTGGGGAGGTGAGGAGTCCGAGATCGTTCGGGAGGTGAGCAGCCGGACATCATTGGGGAAGTCTCAGACATCGGGGGGTGAGGGGGCCTCGGACATCGGGGGGTAGGGGGGTCTCGGACATCGGGAGTATCGGTCGGTCGCGGGGATCCGATCGCAGCAGTTTGATGGTCCTGGAGGAAACACCCAGGATCCTCCTGGCTCACAAGCAGCGCAACAAAGGCACTTACCTGTTGATCCGCGCCTTCTCGCCTCCTCTTACTTGGCATGAAGCAGAAGGCCCGAGAATCCCGGTCCCCAGGAGTTAAAAATAAAAAACCTGTCAAAATGGAGGCCCGCAGCCTCCGTTAAAACCGGAAGTGGGCGGATTGGAGGCGAGTTGGGGTCGGGTTTTACTTTTTTACGAATATTACCTTCCCACTCATTCATGGGGTTAAAATTTACCCCATAAAATCATACATTCAGCCCATTGTGTCTGTGCCGGCTCTTTGAAAGAGCTATCCGAATAGTCTCACTTCCCTCCTCTTTCCTCATAACCCTGCAAATTTTCTCCCTTCAAGTATTTATCCAATTCCCTTTTGAAAGTTACTATTGACTCTATTTCCACCACCCTTTCAGGCAGCGCATTCCAGATCATAACAAATCACTGCATAAATAATTTCCCCTCATCTCCCCTCTGGTTCTTTTGCCAATCACCTAGAATCTGTGTCCTCTGGTTACCGACCCTTCTGCCAGTGGAAACAGTTTCTCCTTATTCACTCTTTCAATACCCCATATAATTTAGAACACTTCTATTGAATTTTGTCTTAACCGTCTCTGCTCCAAGGAGAACAATCCCAGCTTTTCCAGTCTCTCCACACAACTGAAGTCCCTCATCCCTGGTATCATTCTAGTAAATCTCTTCTGCACCCTCTCTAAGGCCTTGACATCCTTCCTAAAGTGTGGTGCCCAGAATTGGACACAGTACTCCAGCTGAGGCCAAGCCAGTGATTTATAAAAGTTTAGCATAACTTCCTTGCTTTTGTACTCTATGCCTCTATTAATAAAGCCCAGGATCCCGTATGCTTTTTTTCAACAGCCTTCTCAACTTGTCCTGCCACCTTCAAAGATTTGTGTATGTGCACCACCCCCCGCCCCGGGTCTCTCTGTCACTGAACCCCCTTTAAAATTGTACCATTTAGAATTAAAAACGTTCAGAAAAACAAAAACCAGGTGAATAGCTGAAGCAGTGAATCGTCAAGGAAACAGCGAGAGAATTGGGAGAGATTGAAAACAATCAAGATCAAGTGTGAAATTAAAACAGAAAATGCTGCGCTTCAGGACTGTTTTTGAGTTGTTCGCTTTTTTGAAGTTGTTGGTCAGTTTTTGGGAGGGGGCCTGTTTTTTTTACAAACAGGTGCAATACACTGTACAAAACACTGCACAATAAAATTACACCGGAACTTAATTTCCAATACAATGCAGATGGAAAATGGCATTCTGTGATCGATTAATACGAACGAGATCCGAAAATTAAAAAGCTATTCGTATTGGAAGCTCATTAGATGCTAGCGTGTCATAAATCCTGTCTGCAATGTTTCAGATAATAGAATCGCAAGAGCCTTTACCTGGTTAATTAATAGAGCAGCAAGTAATTATTCCATCAGCAAACATATCTTCCTCTCCATTCATTATTATTTTTATCTTGTATTAAAAACGTAAAGAATTTAAAGCGTGATGACGACGAAGGAAAGGGCTTTGCCTGAAAGGTCTCCATTAAAACTGGAAGAGGCGGAAACTACATAACAAATTACCTCTCAGAGGGACACCAACTACAATGAGACGTAGAGGTGCTGAGCTGCCTTATCAGGATTTATTAGCCAATACATCTTCATTGAGCCTGGATGTGTGAGTCAGGAAATTGCGTATGTGTTTTAACTCACCCATTCCGTGGATGATATGTCTACTAACCGAGGCTGTCCTCTCTGATTTTTTTTACCATACTGTTTGTCCTTTTAGGATCAAACGGCCAGAGTTGTTTGTGCCTGTCAGTTACAAATATCTTCGCTGCTTTCCACAGGTGGCAACCTTTTAATAAACTGGTTTCTTTTCTTTTTGTCGTGAAGTTTGTGCTCCCTAAAAGTCACAAGATAATTATGGGCGAGGAAGGCCCCTCGGCCCATCTTCGTCCTTCCATCCAGAGAGATTCCAACGTCCCCGCCATTTGAGCATCCAATTGTTTCTTAAATGATTCCAGAGATTTTGCTTTCACCGGTCTACCTAGAAGTTTATTTCACAGGTTGAACACTCTTTGCGTGAAGAAGAGTTTCCAGATATCAGTCTTACTAAGCAAAAAATTGCAGGTGCTGGAAATCTGAACTGAAAACAAAAAAATGCTGGAAACACTCAGCAGGTCACTTGGAAGGAACAGACAAGTTAACTGGAGAATATTATGGATGAACAGTATTTAAAAAGGAACAACTAAGAGGAGGGTGAAAGAAAACACGCACATATACATACACACGTACACACATATACATATGTGTACTTCACCTGACGAAGGAGCAAAGCTCCGAAAGCTTGTGATTTCAAATAAAGCTGTTGGACTATAACCTGGTGTTGTGCGACTCCTTACATATGTGTACATACACACGCACACGTAAGTACACATATATACATACACATAAGGTCAGAAATGGGGATATTCGCTGACGATTGCACAGTATTCAGTTCCATTCGCAACCCCTCAGGTAATGAAGCAGTCCGTGCCCGCATGCAGCAAGACCTGGACAACATCCAGGCTTGGGCTCATAAGTGGTAAGTAACATTGACAAGTGCCAGGCAATGACCATCTCCCCTTGATATTCAACGGCATTACCATTGCCGAATTCCCCACCATCAACATCCTGGGGGTCACCATTGACCAGAAACTTAACTGGACCAGCCACATAAATACTGTGGCAACAAGAGCAGGTCAGAGGCTGGGTATTCTGCGGCGAGTAACTCACCTCCTGACTCCCCAGAGCCTTTCCACCATCTACAAGGCACAAGTCAGGAATGTGATGGAATACTCTCCACTTGCCTGGATGAGTGCAGCTCCAACATCACTCAGGAAGCTCGACACCATCCAGGACAAAACAGCCCACTTGATTGGCACCCCATCCACCACCCTAAACATTCACTCCTTTCACCACCTGCGCACCGTGGCTGCAGTGTGTACCATCCACAGGATGCACTGCAACAACTCGCCAAGGCTTCTTCGACAGCACCTCCCAAACCCGTGACCTCTACCACCTAGAAGGATAAGGGCAGCAGGCACATGGGAACAACACCACCTGCACATTCCCCTCCAAGTCACACACCATCCCGACTTGAAAATATATCGCCATTCCTTCATAGTCGCTGGGTCAAAATCCTGGAACTCCCTACCCAACAGCACTGTGGGAGAACCTTCACCACACGGACTGCAGCGGTTCAAGAAGGCCGCTCACCGCCACCTTCTCAAGGGCAATTAGGAATGGGCAATAAATGCCGGCCTTGCCAGCGACGCCCACATCCCATGAATGAATAAAAAAAACACATACACACACATATATACATACACACAGATACACACATATTCATACACATGCACACTTGCATATGTGCACATACACACACATATAGACACATATAGATACACATGCACACATATACAGTCATACACATATTCATACACATATGCACATACACATACATACCCACACTAATACATCAACACACATACATGTACACAAACATGAAAAATGTAGAATGACCTGTATAGTGCCTAAATGGAAAACAGGAGATAGTTAAATGGCATAAGTGATATCAGCATGAGACAAGAGGCATAATAATAGGAATCAAAGAAATAAAAAAATATACGAACTACAAGAGAGTGTGTGAATAGCTGCGGAGGTGGGGAATGAGGCAGGTGAAACAGAAGCACGAGAAACTGGCAAAGCAGATCAGGTTCCAGTGATCCAGGACATGTCCGTTCTCTCCACAGATGCTATGTGACCAGCTAAGTATTTCCACCATTCTCTGTTTTTGTTTCGAAAAATTATCTTTTACTAATTTTAACCTGAGTTCCTTAGTTCTCCTCCCACTGTTGAAGGTAATATTCCAGGTTAAATTTTGCTGTCCTTAGCAATCTTACATAGCTCTATGAGATCACCTCTCAGTTTTCTGCTTTCCATGCTAAAAAGGCCAATTTTCTCTGTGGTATCATAGTAAGTACTGCACAGGAGGAAGCCACTCGGCCCATCATGCCTGTGCCAGCTCTTTGAAAGAGCAATCCAATTACTCCCATTTCCCTGCTCTCCCTACTCTAGCCCTGTAATTTTTTTCTCTTCAAGTATTTATCCAATTCCCTTTTGAAAATTACTATTGAATCTACTTCGCAAAAAAATGTTTCCCCATGTCGCCTCTGGCTCTTTTGCCAATCACCTTAAATCTGTGTTCTCTGGTCACTGACCCTTCTGCCACTGGAAACAGTTTCTCCTTATTTACTCTGTCAAAACCGTTCCTGAACACTTCCATCAAATCTTCCCTTAACCTTATCTGTTCTCAGGAGAACAACCCCAGCTTCTCCAATCTCTCCACATAACTGAAATCCTTCATCCTTGGTACCATTCCAGTAAATCTCTTCTCTTAAGGCCTTGACATCCTTCCTAATGTGTGGTGCCCAGAATTGAACACAATACCTCAGCTGAGGCCTAACCAGTGTTTTATAAAGGTTTAGCATAACTTCCTTGCTTTTATATTCTATGCCTCTATTAATAAAGCCCGGGATATGCTTTTTTAAGAGTCTTCTCAACTTGTCCTGCCACCTTCAAAGATTTGTGTATGTGCACTCCCGGATCTCTCTGTCCCTGCACCCCCTTTAAAATTGCACCATTTAATTTATATTGCCTCTCCTCATTCTTCCGACTAAAATGCATCACTTCACACTTCTGTGTGTTAAATTTCATCTGCCATGTGTCTGCCCATTTCACCAGTCTGTCTATGTCCTGAAGTCTGTTACTATCCCCCACACTTTTTACTACATTTACGAGTTTAGTGTCATCTGCAAACTTTGAAATTATACCCTCTATATCCAAGTCCAGGTCATTAGTACATATCAAAAAGAGCAGATGAGCCTGGGGTCTTTGTGCTGGGAAACAGAATAATTTCTGTTTCAGGCACCTAGTTATAGCCACGAGGACACAGTTATAACACAGGAAACCTCCCTCTGCTCTGCCTTAACAATACACCTCAGCTGCAACCTCGAAGAAATATTCACACCAGGCATCCTGTCGTCTTTCTGAGTGAGATTGCTAATTCATAACAACAACTTGCATTTATATAACACTTTTAATGAAGAGAAAGGTCCCAAGGTGATTCAGAGAAGCATAATCAGACAAAAATGGACACCGAGCCAAACAAGGAGATAGTAGGGGAGGTGACTAAAAACTTGGTCATGATGTGGAGATGCCGGTGATGGACTGGGGTTGACAATTGTAAACAATTTTACAACACCAAGTTATAGTCCAGCAATTTTTATTTTTTTTTCACATCGTTCACCTGACAAAGGAGGAAGCCTCCGAAAGCTGGTGAATTTAAAATAAAATTGCTGGACTATAACTTGGTGTTGTAAAATTGTTTACAATTAAAAACTTGGTCAAAGAGGTAGCTTTTAAGAAAGGCCTTAATGGAAGGTAGAGAGGCAGACAGGTTTAGGGAGGGAATTCCAGAGTGTGGGACCGAAGGGGCTGAAGGCACGGCCGCCAATGGTGGGGTGAAGGAATGCATAAGAGGCCACAGTCAGAGGAATGGAGAGTTTGTTGGGAGTCTTAATGCCTGGATGAGGTTACAGAGAAAGGGAGGGGCGAGGCCAAGGAAGGAATTTAAATTTAAAGTCAATCAGTGATGAAGCAGGGGTGGTTTTGTGCTCTACGGGTATTAGAAACTGGATTCAGACTGCCTAAACTCATCTCACGTAGGATCCTTATAGTCTGCAGACAGAGAAGATTTTCATCCCATCAGTTCAGACTAGAATTGAACCCGGGTTCCGGAGGGGAGAGTCCATTGTCTTTTAGAAAAATAACTTTGCATCTGGTGACATTGTTAACTGCACTGTTACATAGGAACATAGGAACAGGAGTAGGCCATTCAGCCCCTCGTGCCTGCTCCGCCATTTGATAAGATTGTGCCTGATCTGTGATCTAACTCCATATACCTGACTTTGGCCCATATCCCTTAATACCTTTGGTTGCCAAAAAGCTATCTATCTCAGATTTAAATTTAGCAATTGAGCTAGTATCAATTGCCGTTTGCGGAAGAGAGTTCCAAACTTCTACCACCCTTTGTGTGTAGAAATGTTTTCTAATCTCACTCCTGAAAGGTCTGGCTCTAATTTTTAGACTGTGTCCCCGACTCCTAGAATCCCCAACCAGTGGAAATAGTTTCTCTCTATCCACCCTATCCGTTCCCCTTAATATCTTATAAACTTCGATCAGATCACCCCTTATCCTTCTAAACTCTAGAGAATACAACCCCAATTTGTGTAATCTCTCCTCATAACTTAATCCTTGAAGTCCGGGTATCATTCTAGTAAACCTACGCTGCACTCCCTCCAAGGCCAATATGTCCTTCCGAAGGAGCGGTGCCCAGAACTGCTCACAGTACTCCAGGTGCGGTCTAACCAGGGTTTTGTATAGCTGCAACATAACTTCTGCCCCCTTGTACTCCAGTCCTCTAGATATATAGGCCAGCATTCCATTAGCCTTATTGATTATTTTCTGCACCTGTTCATGACACTTCAATGATCTATGTACCTGAACCCCTAAGTCCCTTTGGACATCCACTGTTTTTAACTTTTTACCATTTAGAAAGTAGCTGAGATATGGAGCAGAGACAGTGTTGGTCACCCTCTCACACACACACACACATTCACACATATATATATACACACATGCATACATACACACACATATCCATACAAACATATATATATATATATATATACATATACACATACATACATGCATATAGACACATACACACACACATACATACACACACATATTTACATACACATATATCTACGCACACATACATACACACATATACTGTATGCACACATACATACACACACATTTATACCTACACATACACACGCATATATATACACATATACATACATGCACACACACACACACACGCACACACAGAGAAAAAAGCAGTGTCAGAGTCCCATAACGTTTGCTGCAGTGGCCTTATCAAGAATACATAGTAATTAATCATAAGGCATGGGGCTAAAAATGATAAATTCATAAAAGGAGTGAATCAAATTGTTTTGTAATATGATTATTAAATCCATGCCATGCTTGAGTGGAGAGCTGAATTGTGTGGTTAATCTTTCATATAAGGCTGAATTCTGTAAGTGGAAATTTCTGTTGTCTTTGGATTATGTTCTATCCCTTGAGCTGTGTTTGTTTACTAAGAATACACAGTAAATCATGCTGTTTTGCATGGCAGACATAAGATTTGAATGTCTTCATCAATCAGGTGAACGGTCTGTACGATATCCTTCTCTTTTTTTTGCTGTGGTGAGATATTAAGGAAAAGGGGACAGCTGACAAGTCCACGTAGTATGCAAATTAATTTTTAAAAGAACAGATATATTGATTATCCCTGGGAAACCTGCAAAAAGTTCAATGTTACTGAGGGTTTCAGCTGGAATCTTCGTTGTGATTACAAGGCTGTCAACTCACTGAGAGGATGCCTGAAATCACAAGAGCACAGAACCTAAAAGTGGGGAAGAAAATGGTATAAACCAATCAAAATACTTAGATTTTTGGTTTATACTTCATTTCCCTTGCTCTTTTATTTCCCCACGTAAGAAGAAATGAAAGAAAAGACTTGCATTTATATAGCACCTTTCATGACCTCGGGACGTCCCAAGGCGCTTTATAGTCAATTAATTACTTTTGAAGTGTAGGAATCAGTTATATCTACTGCACCAGCAAAAGGGTTCGGGTTTTTAAAGTATTCTGTTTTATACCAGTATCTCTTATCACACAGCTGCAAGACTAAAAAGAAAATATTATGGATGCTATAGCTCAAGTGTATTAATAAGGTGTGGAATATGACACGGTCCGTCAATCTCTTCAAAAGCATTTTTCCAGATGTAGCTGCTGGAAACCTGATAATGTATTGCTATCAAATGTATGAGAGTTTATCTCTGGGTATTATCCAGAATGATTTCACTCGAGCTCATCAAAATGTTATTAAACAGCCTCAGAAAGTAGTGAATCAATAGAATGTTATATCAAACCATTGCACCTGTTCACCATATCACTGTACGAAACGTGGGTACGGTAGTGTAGTGGTTACGGTACTGGTCTAGCAACCCAAATTTCAAGGGTTCAAATCTCCACCATGAAATTGGTTTCAATAAAACTAGTACTTTGTGGGTTGGCACCAGGTGGCAAACTGACCATGGTAGCTGCTGGATTATTGTTCACTCGTGTCTTTCAGGGATAGGTTACCTACCACCCCTACCTGGTCTGAGCTATGTGTGACTCTGGTCCCACACCACCTGGTCGACTCTTAAAGCCCTGGTAAGCCACTCAATTGTTATAACAATCGTTGCCATAGGATAGGCAATAAATGCAGCCTGGCCAGCTTTGCCCATGCCCCCTCTTAGGGCATGGCATGGTGAGTTTCTAATCTCAAACTGGAGAATTGCTAACAGCCCAAGGATGAGGGAGGGCACCTGGTTGTTCTGGATTGCATTCACGCACGTCCAGGTGTCTAGATATACATCATTTGTGGAGGTTTGGGAGCACATCACCTCCCTTTTCTACTGGGGACTGTGCTACATGGTGTTGGTCTTGGCTTCATGGGTAGCAATCTCGCCTCTGAGTCAGAAGGTTGTGGGTTCAAGTCTCACTCCAGAGACTTGAACACATCATCTAGGCTGACACTCAAGTGTAGTACTGAGGGAGTGCTGTCTTTCGGATGAAATATTAAACCAAGGCCCTGCCTGCCCTCTCAGGTGCACATCAAGGATCCTATGGTACTTACCGAACAAGAGTGGGGAGTTCTCCCCGGTGTCGTGGCCAATTTGTATCCCTCAACCAACACCACTAAAACAGAATATTTGATCATTATCACATTGCTGTTTGTGGGACTTGCTGTGAGCTGCCGCGTTTCTGACATTACAACAGTGACTACACTTTAAAAGTACTTTGTTGGGTGTAAAAGGCTTTAGGGCATCCTAAGGTAGTGAAGAGTGTTGTATAAATGCAAGTTCTTTCTTTCATTCTTTCTCTCTCTGATACTTCTTGGACTTTGTAAACATCAAACCAACCGCCCAGACTGGTGTGGGGTGTGGGGTATGGGGACATCCCCTTCTCACTACCATTAAATAGACTGGAAAAGCATGTGTGCTATTGGGGTGGCAGACTTCTGCAAAGTCCAAGGCTGGACAGGGGTCCGTTGACAAAAGGGTGGGGTCAGAGCTCGAATTCTGAGGTTTGCTTTGATGCTGAGGAAGATAAATCGTGATAGCTTGAATAATTAATACCTCCACATCACAAGGCAAAGGGTTGCTGCTGTAAAGAATGTCTGATTGATATTTCAGGACAGCCCGCTGAAAAATATAACTAGAGAAACTGGGGTTGTTCTCCTTAGAGCTGAGAACGTTAAGAGGAGATTTGATAGAGGTGTTCAAAATCATGAAGGGTTTTGATAGGGTAATAGGGAGAAACTGTTTCCACTGGCAAGAGGGTCGGTAACCAGAGGACACAGATTTAATGTAATTGGCAAAAGAACCAGAGACGAGATGAGGACATTTTTTTTTTATGCAGCGAGTTATGATCTGGAATGCACTGCCTGAAAGGGCGGTGGAAGCAGGTTCAATAGTAACTTTCAAAAGAGAATTGGATACATACTTGAAGGGAAAACATTTGCAGGGCTATGGGGAAAGAGCAGGGGAGTGGGACTAATTAGATAGCTCTTTCATAGAGCTGGCAGAGTCATGATGGGCCGAATGGCCTCCTTCTGTGCTGTATCATTCTATGGTTCTATCAGTCTATGATCTGGTTGTGCACTTACTGTGTGATCTCAAGGCACCAGACTTGCCCCCACTGCCACCCCACCACCCATTAGATTCAGATAGCCAGAATCTTTGGACAACATGGACAAATACAACCAGTCACAGATCCACCAATACCTGTGCTGGTTAGGCACTAACACACAGGCTCATATCCACCATTGCATATCTGGGAACTGAACATCCTTTCCTGTCAAGCGTCAGCTGTGACTCAGTTGGGAGCACTCTCGCCTTAGAGTTAGGAGATTGTGGGTTCGAGTTCACACTCCAGGGACTTGAGCACAAAATCCAGGCTGATATTTCAGTGTAGTACTGAGGGAGTGCTGCACTGTCGGAAGTGCCGCCTTTCGGATGAGAGGTTAAACCTTAGCCCCTGTCTGCCCTCTCAGGTGGACATAAAAGATTCCACGGCACTAGATCAAGGGAGTTCTCCCCGGTGTCCCGGCCAATATCTATCCCTCAACCACTAACTAAAACAAATGATCTGATCATTTATTTCACTCTTACCACTGGCCCAGCTGAGATCAGATAATTCATTCCAGACCAGGAATTGCACCTGAGACACTATATTTGCTTCAACAACAACAAATTGCATTTATATAGCACCTTTAATGTAGAAAAACATCCTAAAGTGCTTCAGAGGAGCAATTATCAGACAAAATTTGACACCGAGCCACATAAGGAGATATTGGGACAGGTGACCAAAAGCTTGGTCAAAGAGGTAGGTTTTAAGGAGCATCTTAAAGGAGGAGAGATATGTGGAGAGGTTTAAGGAGAGAATTCAGGAGCTTCGAACCAAACGGCTGAAGGCACGGCCGCCAATGATGGAGCAAAGGAAATAGGGGATGCACAAGAGGCCAGAATTGGAGGAATGCCGAGATCTCAGAGGGTTGCAGGGCTGGAGGAGGTTACAGAGATAGGGAGGGACGAGACCATGGAGGGATTTGAACATGAGGATGAGAATTATAAATTCGAGGTTGTTGCTGAAGAAACACTATTAAACTAACAAATCGGTTATTGGATAAACAAGTCACATTTTTGTAGAAGATGAAATATGTTCATAAAGGAATGATAAATGGCTAAATCCTCTTGACAGAAAATCAATTATAGATAAAGCTAACCATTTGATACTGTAAATATAGTTGCGTATATGCACGTTTCTCAATTTTTCACACACAAGTTGCTGGAGCGTAAAGGAAATGCAGTTTATCTTTTAAATGCATATTTTAATACAAAAATGCCACATGTTGGGTCTGAATCATTTCTGTTTTATAAGAACAGGCTTTTTATAAAATATTGCATAATGTCTTTGATGGTTCAATTATAGGGTGTAATAACAGCCACGCTAAATTCATTCAATGCTTTAAGGTTAACGGTGGGGATCATTAATTGCTGCATACTGTTGAAAGTCTATTTTACTTCAAATTATCAAACTGAGAAGAAAAAAAAAGTGTGGGCTCGTACAAGCAAGTCTTGCAGGTGTCTGGTTTTAGTGCCCTTCCTCTACAAGGGGAATGAAGTGAGATAATGAGAGTCCTGATCCTCTCTATCTGTCAATGCCAAAGTGACAGCAGCGAAATGAATCAAAGAATGGCTTTGAAAAGCTCCACCAGTGTAAACTACAGCTTTCTTTTCAAAGCTGGGTATAAAGAATTCTTCAGAACATTACTTCTTTGCTTCAGAAAAAGAAACTAGTAAGGCAGGAAAATAGATATGTCATTTTTAAGGTAGATACTTTCCTACTGGTTTATGTCATGTATAATATTACAGTGTATCCTGGGGAGTTCTTTTTTCATCTGTTTACAGGTATAATAGGTTTTATCATCATTAATAATAACATAATACCTTGGAATTTTACTCAAAGGCACAAGAATGGCTTGTGAAATCCTTTAAAATGTTAAAAGGATTTGATAGGGTAGATACGGAGTAAGTATTTCCTCTGGTGGGGGAATCAAGAACAAGAGGACATAATCTTAAAATGAGAGCCAGGCCATTCAGGACTGAAATCAGGAAGCACTTTTTCACTCAAAGGGTAGTAGACATCTAGAACTCTCTCCCCCCAAAAGGCGTGAATGCTGGATCAATTGGAGCTTTCAAGACTGAGATCGATAGATTTTTGTTAGGGTATCGAGTGATATGGAGTAAAGGTGGATAAATGGGGTTGAGGTGCAGATCAGCCATGATCTAATTGAATGGTGGAGTGTGCTCGCAGGGCTCTGTGGCCGACTCCTGTTCCCAATGTTCCTATGATGGGAAATGACAGTACCACTCTATTGCAACAGGGGGTGGTGTTGTGAGATTGGGGCTGAGGCATGTTCTTGTTGATAGTGTTGAGGGAGCTTTACTCTGCATTTAACCAATGCTATACCTCATTGGAGCATGCTTGATAAGATAGTGTAGAGGGAGTTTTACTCTGCAGCTAACCCATTCTATACCTCATTTGAGCGTGCTTGATGGGATAGTGCGGAAGGAGCCTTATTCTGCATCTAAACCATATTATACCTCACCGGATAATTTTTGATGCCAGCACTGGGTGCAAAAGTAGAAAAGTCTCCATGAGATCAAAACAAAACTCAGCTCGGGATTTCAGTAACTTGTACACCACAAACAAACCCGCTAGTAGAGTGGAAATAGTGATTGAAAAATATTCAATGTAAAATAGGGCAGTGATTAAGAGTGATTTGTTCTACTGATTCCCTTTGTGTTCAGATTGTGTTCTGGAGATGATTGGGTAAATCCCCCGTCAATCAAGCCTGGAGACCGCACCGCTGTAAGTAACTGGGGTACATTCTATGTGCATAATTTGTATGTAACTATCCACCACTCACTGCATTTTGCTGGAGAGATAATCAATTTGTATTATGTAGCTATCCTCCACTCATTGGGGGTGATTTTAAACCCCAAGAACGGGTGGGTTGAAGGCGGGTGGGAGTTGAAAATAGTTGTTTTTTTGGGTCGCAACCGCAAAATTTTCGGACTTTGCGTTCCCGGTGGGAAGCCTGGACTTTTACTCGGTGACGTTAAATCGGGAAATAAAGCCGGGTTGCGGCCACGACCCAAAAACAACTATTTTCAACTCCCGCCCGCCCCCAACCCACCCGTTCATGGAGTTTAAAATCACCCCCATTGCATTTTGCTGGAGAAATAATCTTGCTTTACTCCAGGAGACTTTGCTGTAGTTTCGGTCCTGAGTTCGGAGTCTCTGTTTGCTGTAGTTCATGAGTAAATTTAAACCACAAGTCCCGCCCTGCCTCCAACTCAATGGCTATTCACTCCGAAATTTAGTACCTCTAAAAATGTGTAGGATGTTGCCTCTAGGGAGGGGGGAGTGTGACTGTTTGTTTTATGTTCATAAAGGCAGAGAATGCTAGTTCTGGTTGGGCTAGTTCTGGTATATAACGGTTGGATTAAGACATATCTTTCCATTCCTTTTGTGCATTTTCCTGAAAAATAAGAAGTGAGATGACAGGACAAAGTAAAGGCATTATCAGTACAGCACAGACCATGGGTGCCCAGTGAGATTTATTAGTCATCACAGCTAGTAACATTTCTGAACCTGTGACCAGTCCAATGCAATAAGTATTTGCCCTTATTCACCTTCCATCATCCAAACCATGCTTGTTCCATTTAGCTCTTTCTTTATCTTCTTCTTTGCTGTTTACTCCCAATGATCCTTTGCTTGCTATTTTAATGCGTTTTCACCTTGTAATTCATCATGCCTTTGTTCAAAGGGATTGTTGTTGTCTTCAGCCTGTGATTCATTGAATACGGCCACAGGGATTTTTAGCAGGAAAGAGTGCAATTTCACAACAAATTACACGTGGCAAACCTGAGCTAATTTGAGTCAAATTACCAATTTCCCTACTTTTAGAAACCAGGAAAAAGTTGCAAACACTTCAGTCAGCCTGTTTACTTTTCGAGAGAGTATGGAATGCAAAGGTGCCAATTTACCCACCAGACTCTCACTTTGCACAGAATCTACCCTATTATGGACCCTGCCACACCCATTTAATTTCTAGAGGGAAAGTTTTTGCATAATTTCTCCCTGATCCCAAAAATGATCAAATATAACTCCAGAATATCCATTCATCCATTCTAACTTTCCCACTATTCAACCCTGGCCTGCTGCACCCTACCATGCCCAGTAGCAAAAGGCCACTCTGTCCTATGGAGTACTTTGTAATCTTTGTCTATACCTAGCCCTGTAACCTCCAAACCCATGCACAACCAAATATTTCAATTTTAACAGGCCCACTTTGCATTGAAGATAATAAAAAAAAGGCCTGCATTTATATAGCATCTTATCGCATTCTTCAGAAACAGTTTCAAAGCACTTTACATACCATTAATTAGTTTGAAAGGCAGTAGATGTTGTTATAAAGGAGAAGACAGCAGCCAACTTGTCCACAGCAAGGTCCCAGAATCAGCAATGTGAGAGGACAGTTAATTGTGTTTTTTGGTGGTGTTGTTTGAGGACGGAATATTGGCCAGGGCATGAGGAGAACTCACTACTCTTTGAATAGTCCAGTGGGATTCTGACTGGACCAAATGGATGTCAGTTTAGCACCTTATCCAAAGATAAATGCAGCACTCCCTCAGAACTCCACTGGAGTGTCTGCCTAGTTTATGTGCTCAAGTGGGTACATTGCTGCAGGAGTTCCTCAGGGCAATGTCCTAGGCCCAACCATCTTCAGCTGCTTCATCAATGACCTTCCCTCCATCATAAGGTCAGAAATGGGGATGTTCACTGATGATGGCACAGTGTTCAGTTCCATTCGCAACCCCTCGGATAATGAAGCACTCTGTGCCTGCATGCAGCAAGACCTGGACAACATCCAGGCTTGGGCTCATAAGTGGCAAGTAACATTCGCGCCAGACAAGTGCCAGGCAATGACCATCTCCAGCAAGAGAAAATCTAACCACCTCCCCTTGACATTCAACGGCATTACCATCGCCGAATCCCCCATCATCAACATCCTGGGGGTCACCATTGACCAGAAACTTAACTGGACCAGCCACATAAATACTGTGGCAACAAGAGCAGGTCAGAGGCTGGGTATTCTGCAGTGAATGACTCACCTCTTGACTCCCCAAAGCCTTTCCACCATCTACAAGGCACAAGTCAGGAGTGTGATGGAATACTCTCCACTTGCCTGGATGAGTGCAGCTCCAACAACACTCAAGAAGCTCGACACCATCCAGGACAAAGCAGCCCGCTTGATTGGCACCCCATCCACCACCCTAAACATTCACTCCCTCCACCACCGGCGCACAGTGGCTGCAGTGTGTACCATCCACAGGATGCACTGCAGCAACTCGCCAAGGCTTCTTCGACAGCACCTCCCAAACCCGCGACCTCCACCACCTAGAAGGACAAGGGTAGCAGGCACATGGGAACAACACCATCTGCACGTTCCCCTCCAAGTCACACACCATCCCGACTTGGAAATATATCGCCGTTCCTTCATCGTCGCTGGATCAAAATCCTGAAACTCCCTTCCTAACAGCACTGTGGGAGAACCTTCACCACACGGACTGCAGCGGTTCAAGAAGGCGACGCCCAATCCCATGAACGAATGAAAAAAAAGTCTTGGAGTGCAGCTTCAACCCATGACCTTTTGGGACTGCTACAGACAGAGCCAAACTGACAATGCAGCTATGCGATGTTGTGCTGTGCTCCCTTGAAATGCTGATTATTGGAGTAAGACGAGGTCATTTACGCATCAAGATGAATCTTTTCACAGGGCAGGTACAATCTCTTGCATCATGAATTAGACCCAGTGGAGCTAACTAATGACAAGTGAATCTTCCATCTTAATAAAACTCTTTTGAAATGACTCCCTGACTCCCATGGCAATGGTACAAAACTCCAGAAAGTCACTGCAGCTTTACAACCTACATTATTTAACCATCACTTATTGTTTCACAGATGGTATTTCCATCATCTGAGCCTCATGTTCTGTAGAGTATTTAATCATAAATGTTTAATCTTATCCTTCTAACCATCCATCCCTCATAGTCTCTCTGAATGAGATTGTTGGTTCTGTGGGCAGTTTTGTGCTGTTGACTAAAAATGGAATTGTTACTGACTATTACGATCTGAACTCTCACTAGACACAAAAGTTGGCTCTCATAAGCAAATCCACATGACATATGAAGTGTGACCTTGTGCACAAAGTAATCTGGGATAACATGCCCTGGTTCAACAACAAATTGCTTATTACCTTGATAAGCTCACTGCAATAGACAATCAAATAACATTGTGATAGGCCAGGTATCACAGACCATAACTATGAATAAAGGTTATTAAGATCATATAAACCTAAGAAATAGGAGCAGGAGTAGACTATATAGTCCCTCGAGCCTGCTCCGCCTTTCAATAAGATTATAGCTGATCTTTGACCTCAGCTGCACTTTCTCGCCCGATCCCCATATCCCTTGATTCCCTTAGAGTCCAAAAATCTATCGATCTCAGTCTTGAAAATACTCAACGACTGAGCATCCACAGCCCTCTGGGGTAGAGAATTCTAAAGATTCACAACCCTCTGAGTGAAGAAATTCTTCCTCATCTCAGTCCTAAATGGCCAACCCTTATCCTGAGACCATGTCCCCTAGTTCTATTCAAGAAGTAAAATTAATCAGAAACAAGAGTATCCAGAGCAGATTCCATTAGCAATAGCAAAAGGAAGCTTGACTTCTCACCAGTCTTTTAAACCCATTTCGAAATTAACATCTCAAAACTTTGATCATTTTCTATAACTTCTGTGGGGTAAAGTTTATCTGAGAAGATAAACAGGTATTGTTTACAACTAACCAAAGCCGACCCATCATAAAACATTTCTTGAGGTGACAGATCTGTCAATCAAATTATATTCCACAGATATCAAGGAAACCACTTCAAGTCATTCACCTCCTTCAAGATAAAGCAGAGCGGACTGTTTGGTTAAGTAGGACCTCAGGGCAGTGAGGGTGGAGATCACAGTTTGGAGTTTGAATTTTTCTATATGTGACAGGTGAAACTTTGTATTTGAAATTTTGCACTTTTTGCTTATTTTGTAATGCATTCTGAGTGATTGAGGTGGTTGAATCTTATTCACATATATCAATGCATATCTTTGAGAGAAGACATAAACACGAATAGAGGAGAAAGGGTTAACTTCAACCATCAATCAAGTATAGGAGAGGCTCTGCATAAGAAGTCCGGCATTTAGACGTGATACATAAACAGAAATTGTTTACTAACAGTAAGTCCTGTTCCAGAAATGTTGGTGAAGAAGGAAAGCTGTCAGTAAATTTAATATTTTCTTGAGTTTTGGGTTATTGATTTTCAATATACAAGCTCCCCCTTCTAGTTTGATGGATCAGTCTGTTCAACTTTTGTAAATAAGCTGAGTTTATTCACTCTTGTTGGAGTGTAGTGTAATATTAATTTTATTCAGAACATTCTATTTTGTGTCTCTAAACATAGAATCATAGAATCATAGAAGTTACAACACGGAAACAGGCCCTTCGGCCCAACATGTCCATGTCGCCCAGTTTATACCACTAAGCTAGTCCCAATTGCCTGCACTTGGCCCATATCTCTCTATACCCATCTTACCCATGTAACTGTCCAAATGCTTTTTAAAAGACAAAATTGTACCCGCCTCTACTACTGCCCCTGGCAGCTCATTCCAGACACTCACCACCCTTTGAGTGAAAAAATTGCCCCTCTGGACCCTTTTGTATCTCTCCCCTCTCACCTTAAATCTATGTCCCCTCGTTATAGACTCCCCTACCTTTGGGAAAAGATTTTGACTATCTACCTTATCTATGCCCCTCATTATTTTATAGACTTCTATAAGATCACCCTTAACCTCCTACTCTCCAGGGAAAAAAGTCCCAGTCTATCTAACCTCTCCCTATAAGTCAAACCATCAAGTCCCGGTAGCATCCTAGTAAATCTTTTCTGCACTCTTTCTAGTTTAATAATATCCTTTCTATAATAGGGTGACCAGAACTGTACACAGTATTCCAAGTGCGGCCTTACTAATGTCTTGTACAACTTCAACAAGACATCCCAACTCCTGCATTCAATGTTCTGACCAATGAAACCAAGCATGCCGAATGCCTTCTTCACCACCCTATCCACCTGTGACTCCACTTTCAAGGAGCTATGAACCTGTACTCCTAGATCTCTTTGTTCTATAACTCTCCCCAACGCCCTACCATTAACGGAGTAGGTCCTGGCCCGGAAGCATGAAAATAACTTTAAGGTATATTATTTAATATCTGCGACTTTTGACTTGCTGGGAAAATGACCAAAGTTGTTTCTAATCACACAGGGCAGACTCTGTGTCTAACTGAATTAGTGAGAGAGAGAGAGAGAGAAAGACAATGAAAGAAAGGAGGGGAACAAAGTTGGAAACACAATACAAAATATTCATTCGAACTAACCAGATTTGTACTAGAAAGTCAAAATGCCTAATACCACTTCTTCGGACACACGCCTGTCTTGGTTGAATTGCACCTTGGAAGGGATCCATAAAAAGGAGTTGACCCTCTTGAATTACAATAAATACTTGGTTCATAAGTGTATTGCGTTACCTCAGGCTAAGGCTGAGATATTGTAATACACTTAAGAACCAACAATTATTGTAATTCTCAATGCTTAGCCTTATGATGGTATTAGCTGTGATATAATAGATATTGTTTAAACATAATAGCGTTAGTTGATGCATCTTTGACTTTATCTGTGATGCCTGAAAAGTAGGAGTATTTCTTTCCAGTAGTGATTGGCTCAAGCTTGTGTAACTAATAATACAGTTTGGGCTGTTTTTTTTTGATTATTCATTCTCAGGATAGGGGCATCACTGGCAAGGCCGGCATTTATTGCCCACCCATAGTTGCCCTTGAGAAGGTGATGGTGGGCCTTATTCTTGAACTGCTGCAATCCGTGTGGTGAAGGTGCTCCCACAGTGCTGTTAGGTAGCAGGTTCCAGCATTCTGACCCAGCGACGACGAAGGAACAGCCAATATATGTCCAAGTCGGGATGCTGTGTGACTTGGAGGGGAACTTGGAGGCGATGGTTGTTCCTGCAACGGCTGCCCTTGTCCTTCTAGGTGGTGGAGGTCGCGGGTTTGGGAGGTGCTGTCGAAGAAGCCTGGGCAAGTTGCCACAGTGCATCCTGTGGATGGCACACACTGGATCTATGGTGCGCCGGTGGTGAAGGAAGTGAATGTTTAGGGTGGTGGATGGGCGGCCAATCAAGCGGGCTGCTTTGTCCTGGATGGTGTCGAGCTTCTTGAATGTTGTTGCAGCTGCACTCATCCAGGCAAGTGGAGAGTATTCCATCATTAGACCTCCTGACTTGTGCTTTGTAGTTGGGAGTCAGGAGGTGAGCCACTCGTCACAGAATACCCAATCTCTGACGTGGGTAATGTAGGATGGTTCAAAGATGAGCTGCTTTGGCATCTGACAATCTTTGACATGAATGGTTACTCTGCAACCCAATTCTCTGATGTAGGAAAGGGGAAAAGGTTTATCCAATACCCTCTGATTATTATTCCTAACATATTTTACAGATTGACTGTTCATTAATCTCACAATGTGAATAGGAAACAGTGTATACACTACTGACAACATTCACAAATTCTGTGTTTATTCGATTTCCTACTTAAATACTGGTCAGTTACAGGGCAAAACTTAAAACATGTGTTGCTATCGACTTAAATTCCTCATGCGAATCAGGACAGCTAACTAAAAATCCAATAACCCCAAGAAAGTGAATGTGTATGAGAATATTTCAACGAGTGCAAAAATGCTTCATTGGGTAAGAATGCTGGACACGATGTTAAATCATTATCGATCCTGACCCAAAAGTGACTTAACCATAGAAGTGATTCCATGATCCTGTGACTCTTGCCTGGGGCACAGTTCTATGGGTGCAGCCATTTAGTGCCACCTTCAAGTGGCCAATTTTCATGCATGAGTTTTGACAATGAGTGTCAGCATCAACCAAAGGGGGATCACAACCAAACCCTGCATCATTATTAGACCCCCTATTAAACTATGGTTTAGCCAGACATCGGTATTGCTCTATAATGGCGATGACCCATGTATTTTGTGTCATTGGCAGTGAGCTACGCGACCAGAGAAAGCAGCTGAATTTTCCATTTGGCGGTAGCAAGGAGCACCAGCAGGTACACCTTGGTGTCAGTAATTTAGTAATGATAATGAGGAGTGGTACCAATGAACGATAATTGATGAATGATGGAATTCTACCAGTGCCCTTCTTTCCCCCTTGGTTCCCCTCCCCCCACTTTTACTGCTGTCCTCTCTTGAAAACGCTGCCTCATGCTGGGATCTAGTTCCGCAGTGCAGGCCACACTCTGGTGCCTCACCCGAGAGTGGCCATTCTTCACTCACTAAAGAGGATCCTCTTCTACAAGAGCATTTCTGTTGCCAGGTTTCTAAGTTTTCTTCTGTCTCAAAGTATTGTCAACAAAGAGGTGTCCACTGAATCATTGGGAATGGTATTTCTGGTCATCATGATATTGGCCAGGTAGCAGCTTATGTCACTCCAATTGGCTTCACTGCCTATAGGCTAGGAAGGGGGGAAGACATCAGCCAGGATTGCCATTCCTGATCGCCATCTGGTGACTCCAAATATGGTATTGAGATAGAGGATCAGCCATGATCATATTGAATGGCGGAGCAGGCTCGAAGGGCCGAATGGCCCAATCCTGCTCCTATTTTCTATGTTTCTATGTTACTCCTGCTGGGAATTGTGTAGGCCAGAATTGGGCTCGGATTTGCTGTCCTCCCTGACTGAATAATTTGTGGGCGCTCTAGCCTCACACCAGAAGAATGGGAACTTAGATGATGAGGGGGTGCTGCTACCTGTCCTCCAGGAGAAGAATGGAGAAAATTGAGCTAAGAAAAAACAACAGTGATTCCTCAGCCGACTGCTTTAGGGAAAATTGAAACCTGTTTATGAATGGCGGAACAGGCCCGAGGGGCTGAATAGCCTACTCCTGTTCCTATGTTTATAAAAAAAACGGGTTTGCGATTTCAGAACTCACGCACAGAAGAATCTTCTCCCAAGATCTATCAGTTTTCAGTGACTTTTCTTTGCACAGTCATCAAAAAAATTCCATTAAAAAAAGTCGTATTAAAAAAAATGGATTATAAAGAGCGAGTGAAAGGCTGTCGTTTCATCCCTGGATTCAAATCATAGCTATAAACTGCCAAAGCAACCTTCTTGCAGCTTATGTCAATTCATCCAAACCTTGAGAGAAATAACAATCTGATTTATTGCTCACCGTGAAGCATTCAGGATTTTCTATGTCACAAGAGCATTATGTCAATAAATTCTTATGTAGACAAATTGAAAATGGGGGAAGAGAGGAAGGGAACAAGATCTCATCACTATCATGACTGCAGCAACTCGCCAAGGCTTCTTCGGCAGCACCTCCCAAACCCATGACCTCACCACCTGGACGAACAAGGGCAGCAGGTGCATGGGAACAACCATCACCTCCAAGTCACACACCATCCCGATTTGGACACATATCGCCGTTCCTTCATGGTCGCTGGGTCAAAATCCTGGAACTCCCTACCTAACAGCACTGTGGGAGCGCCTTCACCACACGGACTGCAGCGGTTCAAGAAGAAGGCCCACCACCACCTTCTCAAGGGCAATTAGGAATGGGCAATAAATGCCGGCCTTGCCAGCGACGCCCACATCCCAAGAATGAATAATAAAAAAAAATTGCTAGGATCTATACCTTTCCTGTGCCTATGTAGACCTTGGTTATCAATAAAATGGGAAATCGGACACAAAATGGTGGAAATGCACAGAGAGCCAGTCAGAATCCCAAAAAGAAAAAGGGAGGTTAATGATTCGGTGGGAGATTTTATCGTAACGGTTAGGAAGGGTCATACTAGAGATACCCGGGTAAACTAACTGATACCCCGGGCTACCAGTGGGGCCTCACAGTTTGTCGGAAGACGGCAGGTCCACTGCCCGTGATCTTCTGTCCATTGAAATCAATGGACCTAGAATCACAGGCTTTGCACCGTGATTTTCGCATAAACCACCTGTCCCGCCAATGGGGTGAGCTCCGGGAAAATTTACCGCGTTAAATTACCCAGTTACGTCTTTCAGGCACTGACTGACCTGAAGGATTTTCTGTTTTCATTTTGGGCTTCCAACATTCACAGGAGTAGACCTTGACTTTGTGCGGTGGTTATAACGGGTGATGGCGAATCGGCAGCCGTTTTACATCGCTCCCGATTTTTATTTCCGTCAATGGAAATGGGAATTGGGACAGGCGTAAAACGGGCTGCCAGCTCGTTACCAACCATCTTACACTATCGCACAAAGTCAAGGCCCACCCCACAGAGTTTGGTTTTATCAATAAAATGGGAAATTTAAGTCACTTGTTGGAAAAATTAAGCAATAATTAAGCAATATTTAGGAACATTGGGACATAGGAACATAGGAACAAGAGTAGGCCATTCAGCCTCTCATGCCTCTTCCGTCATTCGATGAGATCATTGCTGATCTGTATCTTAACTCCATCCACCTTGGCTCCATATCAGTCAATATCTTCGGCTAGCAAAAATCTATCGCTCTCAGATCTAAAATTATTGATTGAGCTAGCATGTACTGCTTTTTGTGGGAGAGAGTTCCAAACTTCTACCACCCTTTGAGTGAAAAAGTTTTTCCTAATTTCTCTCCTGAATGGCCTGGCTCTGATTTTAAGGTTATGTCCCCCTGTCCTAGGCTCCCCCACCAGCGGAAAAAATTTCTATCTACCCTATCAATTCCTTTCAAAACCCTAAAAACTTCGATCAGATCACCCCTTAACCTCCATGTTCCAGGGAATACAAGCCTAGTTTATGTAATCTCTCCTCACAATCTAACCCTTGGAGCCCTGGTAACATTCTGGTGAATCTGCGCTGCACTCCTTCCACTCACTTCCTTTTTAAAGTGTGGTGCCCAGAACTGTACATCGTACCCCAGATGTGGTCTAACCAGGGCTTTGTATAGCTGTAGCAAAACTTCCTCCCCATTATATTCTAGCCCTCTAGTTATAAAGGCTAACATTCCAATGGCCTTTTTGATTATTTTTTGTACCTGACTACTACATTTTAGTGATCTGTATACATGGACCCCTACCGTTCCTAGCTAGTCACCATTTTAAAAATATTCGGATCTATCCTTTTTTGGTCCAAAACAGATGACCTCACACTTACCTGCGTTTAAATCCATCTGCCACAGTTTTTTCCACTCACTTAATCTATCAATGTCTCTGTAATTTTATGCTCCCGTCTACACTACTTACCATGCCACCAATCTTTGTGTCATCAGCAAACTTGGATCTATGGCTCTCTATTGTGTTATCGAAGTCATTAATAACTATAGTGAATAGTTGAGGTCCCAGCACAGATCCTTGTGGGACACCGCTAGTCACTTCCTTCCAATTCGAGTACATACCCATTATTCTTACTCTCTGTCTTCTATCGCCAAAAAAAACCCACCTAACCAGCTCAATGATTTCTCTTCAATTTCTTGAGCTTTAATTTCAGCTAAGTGTCTTATGTTGAACCTTATCAAATGCCTTCTGGAATTCCATATAAACTACATCCATAGTCATTCCCCGTCTACTCCTTTAGTTACCTCCTCAAAAAAAGGTCAATTAGGCTCATTAGACATGACTTACCCTTTTGAAGTCCATGTTGGTTCTCTTCAATCAGCTCAAATTTCTCTAAGTGATCAGTCACCCTGTCCTTAATTATAGATTCCAAGAACTTCCCCACAACAGACGTTAGCCTAACAGGTCTATCATTTCCTGGTTTCTCTCTCTCACTTTTCTTAAATAATGGAGTTACATTTGCAATGTTCCAATCTAAAGGGACAATTCCTGAATTGAGAGAGCTTTGGAAGATTATGTCTAAAGCATCAACAATTTCCTTATCTACTTCCTTTAAAACCCTGGGGTGGAAACCATCAGGTCCTGAGGGTTTGTCAGTCTTTAGTGCCGTTATTTTTTTCTAATACTGTTTTCTTGCTTATGTTAACCTTGGTGAGTTCCAGTCCTTATTAGTTTCCCTGGAATATCAGGTATACTAACCTCTTCCTCTATGCTGAAGACTGACACAAAATAATTATTCAACAATTCTGCCATTTCCTTATTTTCATTTGCAATATTATCCGCATCTGTTTTTAAAGGGCCCAAATTACCCATGACTGCTCTTTTTCTTCTAATATAATTGTAAAATCATTTTGTGTTAATTTTGATAATCCTTGCAAGTTTCTTTTTGTATTCCCTTTTTGCAGCTCTTACCATCTTTGTGTCTTCCTCTGCTGTTTTTTATATCTTGCCCAGTCCCCTGGATCTGCACTATTCTTTGAACTTTTGTATGCTCTTTCCTTTAGTTTTATATTATCTCTCACCTCTTTTGTCAACCATGGCTGTTTTATTTAGTAAGTAGAGCTCCTGCCCCTTAGGTGTACATTCTGGTCCTCTATTAAGCTAAATTCTTTTTAAACACCTCCCACTGTTCATCTGTAGTTTTACCCAATAACTGTTTTGACCAGTTTGCTGTCATCAGTCTCTGTCTCATCCTGTTAAACAAAATCTAGAATCTTAGTAACTGTGTTAAGTTTTTCCTTTACAGACCTAACATTGAATTTGATCATATTATGACCACTGTTAGATAAATGTTCCCTAACTGTTAGATTATTAACTAAGTCTGGCTCATTACTCATTACTAAATCTACTGTGGCCTGCCCTCTTGTTGGTTCTGGAACATATTGCTCCAGAAAACTATCTTGAATGCACTCAAGGAATTCACTACCTTTCCGACTTAAGTTACTCTGCTCTTCCCAATCTAAATGAAAATTAAAGTCTCCCATTAAAACTCTGCTTTTGCTACAAGCCTCTCTAATTAATACATTCTGCCACTTCATTGCTGCTACAGGAGGCCTGTAGACATCTCACATTACAGTTTTAAGTCCTTTCTTATCCCTCAATTCTAACCATAGAGTCTCCACTGATTGCTTTCCCTTACTGATATCCTCTCTAATTAATGTTGTAAAAGTATCTTCAATCGCTCAGGCTACCCCTCCTCCTCTCCCAGTTTCCCTATCCTTCCTAAAGACCTTATAACCTGGAATATTTAACTCCCAACCGTGACCAGCTTGCAGCCTTTTCTCAGTAATGGCCACCCTCTAAGCTGCAATTTGAGCCTCTAATTCACTCAATTTATCTCTTCTACTCCGTGCGTTAGTGTATAAAACTCTTATTTGGGCAAGAGACCCTAACGTGTCCTTCTGCCCTGATGCTGTCATTCTTACACCGATTAACTTAACACGTTTCTTATTTGTCAATCCTGCTGTAAGTACTTTAGTTATTTTAGTATTCCCTTCACGTGGAGTATCCATATCACAGTTTGTGAACTCTGCTTTTATCCCTTTTTTAAATCTTTAAACAATAATTTTTACTATTGTTTCTGACTGACACCTCCCACCAATTTATTAGTTTAAAGTCCTTTTGTTGCTGAATCTGTGAAGAATTCAGTTCCAAGCAAAGGCATTTAAGGGGAAGCTAGATAAACACACGAGGGAGAAAAGAGTAGAAGGATATGTTGATGGGGTTAGATGAAGAAGGATGGGAGGAGGCTTGTGTGGAGTGTGAACCTGTTGGGCCCAATGGTCTGTTTCGGTGCTGTACATTCTATGTAATTCTATGTAAAAGGCTGACTGCACCAAGAGGTTTTATAATAACACAGTGCTCAGCCTTGTCATAATGTTAGATTTAAACTACTTTATTGTTTCATATATATTTTTATTTGGGGGCACTTAGGCACTTCTTTGGTTTTTATACCTCAGAGTGATTCGGATGTTTAAATTCAGAGTTACAGGAGCCCTAGGGTCGCATAATAATATTTGGGTGAAGTTGTAGGCATGACAACAGTCTCATCCATGCACTTAAATCAATCGCCATCAGCATCTGACAGAGAGAAGCAGAGACTGAAGGTGTGCAACTCCTCTAAACTATCTATCCATCCTTCTGCCTGCCTGCCTGCCTGTCTAGCTGTCTGTCTGTCTGTCTATCTAACTATCTGTCTATCCATCTATCTATCTATCTATCTATATAAGAACATAAGAAATAGGAGCAGGAGTAGGCCATCCCCATATCCCTTGATGCCTTTACTATCTAGAAATCTATCGATCTCTGTTTTGAATGTACTCAATGACCCTCTGGGGTAGAGAATTCCAAAGACTCACCACCCTCTGAGTGAAGAAATCTCTCCTCATTTCAGTCCTAAATGGCCTATCCCTTATTCTGAGATTGTGACCCCTGGTTCTAGACTCTGCAGCCAGGGGAAACATCCTCCTTGCATCTACCCTCTCGAGCCCTGTAAGAGTTTTGTATATTGTGATGAGATCACCTCTCATTCTTCTAAACTCTAGGGAATACAGGCCTAGTCTACTCAATCCCTCCTCATACGACAATCCCGCCATCCCAGGAATCAGTCTGGTGAACCTTCGTTGCACTCCCTCCATGGCAAGTATATCGTTTCTTAGGTAAGGAGACCAAAATTGTACACAATACTCCAGGTGCAGTCTCACCAAGGCCCTATATAGTTGCAGTAAGACATCTTTACTCCTGTACTCAAATCCTCTTGTAATAAAGGCCAACAAACCATTTACCTTCCCAATTGCTTGCTGCACCTACATGATAGCTTTCAGTGACTCATGTACAAGGACACCCAGGTCCCTTTGAACATCAACATTTCCTAATCTCTCACCATTTAAAAAAATACTCTGCATTTCTGTTTTTCCTACCAGAGTGGATAACTTCACATTTTTCCACATTACATTCCATCTGCCATGTTCTTGCCCACTCACTTAGCCTGTCTATATCTGCTTGAAGCCTCTGCATCCTCCTTACAACTCACATTCCCACCTAGTTTCGTGTCATCTAGCTATCTATCTAACTATCTGTCTGTCTGTCTATCTATCTATCCGCCTGTCTGTCTGCCTATCTATCTATCTACATGTCTGTCTGCCTATCTATCTATCTGTCTGCCTGTCTATCTACCTATCTATCTATCTGCTGGTCTGTCTGTCTATCTATCTATCTGTCTGCCTGTCTATCTAGCTATCTATCTATCTGCCTGTCTCTCTGTCTATCTAGCTATTTATATATCTATCTGTCTGTCTGTCTATCTATCTATATATCTATCTGTCTGTCTGTCGGTTTATCTATCTATCTATCTATCTGTCTGTCTGCCTACCTGCCTGCCTGTCTGTCTGTCTATCTATCTGTCTGTCTGTCTAACTATCAACTATCCATATTCATCTGTCTGTTTGACTCTCTAATTTTCTATCTATCTATTTTTCTTTCTATCTATCCACTTACCTTCCCACCTATTTTCGTCCGGCTGTTATCTATCTATCTAAAAAATGATATGATCAGAGTGCTCTTTGTGTTGCTCATTCTCAATGCTTTTACAAACTGACTGAAAAAAAACAAGAAATGATTTAATTTGCCAGACTCCTGAGTGTTGGTCACTAGGAGACAGGCATCTGTGCTTACGTTCAGGAATATCTCTGAATCACTAAAGATGGGGGAAAAAATCAGCAGTTTATTGAAAAGGGGAACATATTTATGAGGCAATTTAGCATCACAAGTCACCTTTAAAGTCACTGTCTTAAAACTGCATATTGTTGGATGTCACAAAAGTGAAAATACCCACAAAATTCTCATTTTTATTGCAAAGCAATTATGTCATTTATAAAAAAAATGGTGTGTGTCCATAACTTTATCACCTGTAGTGTCGGCACATGATTTATTTATTAATTAAAGAATTTGAGGTATCTCATTTTCTAAATGATGCTGGCTGTAAAATAATCCAGTGGCATGGATATCCTGGCATATCCATTTGTGCTTTATAAGATAGAAAAAGATGCCATCATTTTCACCAGTGAGACATTTGACGGGACATTTTTGTTGATGTTTGCTTCTGGATTTCGAATACTTGAGGACAAACATACGGAGGATAAGATCACTTACTATCCTCTTGGAAAATCAAATATGATAGATGACCTTGATTCCAATAATTTCAAGTCGTATGAATTGTTTTTTTAAAATATTTTATAACTGACCCACAGCTCCCAGGTGCTATGGAAACACAGACATGGCAGCATAAAAACATCAGGTTACCAGAGACTGTTACTAGCCTTTGCAGCTGAATACTCATTAAACCTCCAACTAACTTCCTTATTTTGAATCATCGTTTCTGTTTTTTTTAAGATTGGTTATTTTCAGAAAAAACTTAATTGATTTCAAAGATTTTTTTTTGTATTCCCTTTTATATATATTTGAATAAATATTTAAAGGGAAAAAATTTGCAGGGCTACAGGGTAAGAGCGGGGAATGGGACTAACTGGATTGCTCTTAGAAAGAGCCGGCACGGACTCGATGGGCCGAATGGCCACCTTCTGTACTGTAACCATTCTATGATTCTATTAATTTTTTTTTGCAGACATCAGTTTAGAGCTTTAAAAATTATGGAGGTCAAATATATTTAAGTTGGACGTACTTATTCATTACAGGTAATTAATTGATACCAATGGCCTATAAATCAAATAAACTTCAAGAAACATCTTCATACTCCTGTATCTTATTTCTTTAAGTGAAATCATTACTTAGAGTGAGGCAGACACTGCAGCATGTCAGGGTATGGGGCGAGATCAATCCATCTAATGACATGTCTGGGGTATCCATGGTCTCATGGGACTTGCTTGAATGTCTCAAATCGGGGAGGAATTTCCCAGAATTTTTCCTGAAACTGGTCACAGATTTCTTTCTCCTGTGTTTTAATCTCTGCCGAGGTTAAGCCTGGGCAGGAAGGGTGATGCATGAGGTCCAGTGTTGGAGTGTCTAAGCTTTCTGTCTTTGTGGGCCACATACCATGGATTCACAAGTGTCTTATGTACAGTACAAATCCATGTTCCCATTAATTTGCAAAGATCTCAAGTTGCTGATACTATCAGGATTAGTGTTCAGATTGAGGATTTATCCATCAGTGAAGCAACAATGATAAGAAATAGGAGCAGGAGGAGGCCATATGACCCCTTGAGCCTGCTCCGCCATTCAATAAGATCATGGCTGATTTTTTACCTCAACTCCACTTTTTTGCCCGATCCCCATGTCCATTGATTCCCTTAGAGTCCAAAAATCTTTCGATCTCAAGCTTAAATAAAAGACTGAGCATCCACAGCCCTCTGCGGTAGAGAATTCTAAATATTCACAACCCTCTGAGTGAAGAAATTCCTCTTCATCTCAGTCCTAAATGTCCGACCCCTTATCCTGAGACCATGTCCCCTAGTTGTAGACTGTCCATCCAGGGGAAACATCTGCTCAGCTTCTACCCTGTCAAGCCCTCTTATAGTCTTATATGTTTCAATCAGACCACCTCTCATTCTAATAAACTACAGAAAGTATAGGCCCATTATACTCAATCTTTCCTCATAGGACAATTCTCTCATCTCAGAAATCAATCTAGTAAGGATAGAAATCCAAGGACTGCCATTTCCAAATCTCCAGACCCACAAAATTCAAATTAGCAACTAAGGAATATAAGCACAAATGGGATTGAATTGCCTAGGCTTTGAGGCCCAAATTTTCAGATCTCAGGGTCCTGGGCCTCAGTTTGGACACCCCCTTGGCCTGATGAGCATTCATGGGCCTGACAATCTTTTCACATCCTTCTTTTCACTCGTTCTATTTTTAAGAAAAATATCTAATTTCCTCCATCTTCTGGATGGTGTGCAGCTCTACTTGTGCCTGCATCACTCTGATTCCTCACCCATTTATCTATTTTAATGAATGAACCTTTACAGTGAATGTTGGCAGACTACTAGGCAAGGAGGGAGGGGGGGGGGGGGGCGGTGGGGGCGGTGGGGGGCTGGTGCTTCTCAGCTGAGTCTCATCCTGTCCTCACCTGAGGTCCACACATGCAATCCCTTTTCAAGTGATATGGGGAAAGTGGAGTTGAAGATCAGCCATGATCTTATTGAATGGTGGAGCAGGCTCGAGGGGCTGCATGGCCAACTCCTGCTCCTATTTCTTATGTTCCTTTGCTATTAACTTCCAGCAGGAGGTCATTGGATAGTGATCAGGAACTAGAGACCTACCTGATGTCTCTCATCTCAGGCCCTGGGACATTAAGGTCAATTGTAGGAACATAGTGTCTCTAACGTAGTAAAACATCTGCCCATGGGTGGGTTTGATGCTCCACCTCCCCCACCACCACCACCTCACCCGAAACCAGCTCCCAGTTATAACCTACCCCCTTTACGTGAGAATATTTTAGGCACGCCTAAAAATCCAGCTGGATGATCACACCAAGCAAATCGGACAGGGATCGGAAAGAGCATTCCAGTTCACATCTGTATACCCTCATCTATTCTCCTCTGTTGGGAAATTGACAGAAGCTGTATATATATTGAAAGCTTGCGTTGTGGCAGTTTTTTTTACGGTTGGCTTTGTGATGGTATATTCATCAATAATAGGCACCCACAAATCTCGGTGTGGCAGCCCATAAATATTTATCTGAAAAATTATGTTCTTGTAGCATTTTACTGCCCAAACGCACTTTATGTCACATTTAATGCTGAACACAGTCGAGAAGACATGACAACAAACATTAAGGGTGTGAAAATAACATTGAATAATTAAAATGGTCATACAAACCCAATGTAGAGGAATAAAGTGAGAAGTATTTCAATTTAAGTAATCTGATCCAAACATGACTGAACATGACTTGACAGGACAAAAGGCCTTTTCCAAAATCCAGAGTTTATTTTGATTTACAACCCTGAAGTCGAATAAATGGATGCAGGACAATGTTCATCATAGAATCTTAGAAACATAGAGCACAGAAGGTGGATATTCGGCCCATCATGCCTGTGCTGGCTCTTTGAAAGAGCTATCCATTAGTCCCACTCTCATGTTCTTTCCCCATAGCCCTGCAAATATTTTCTTTTCAAGTATTTATCCAATTCCCTTTCGAAAGTTATTATTGAATCTGCTTCCACCACCCTTTCAGGCAGTGCATTCCAGATCATAACAACTCGCTGTGTAAAAAAAATCTCTTCATGTCACCTCTGGTTCTTTTGCCAATTACCTTAAATCTGTGTCCTCTGGTTACCGACCCTTCTGTCACTGGAAACAGTTTCTCCTTATTTACTCTATTCAAACCCTTCATGATTTTGAACAACTCTCCCCTTAACCTCCTCTGCTGTAAGGAGAACAAATCCAGCTTCTCCAGTCTATCCACATAACTGAAGTCCCTCATCCCTGGAATCATTCTAGTAAATCTTTTCTGTACCTTCTTTAAAACCTTGACATCCTTCCTAAAGTGTGGTGCCCAGAATTGGACACAATACTCCAGCTGGGACCTAACCAGTGATTTATAAAGGTTTAGCATAACTTCTTTGCTGTTGTACTCTGTGCCTTGGTTTATAAAGCCCAGGATCCAATGTGCTTTTTTAACAGTCTTCTCAACTTGTCCTGCTACCTTCAAACATTTGTGTACGTACACCCCCAGGTCTGTCTGTTCCTGCACCCCGTTTAAAATTTTACTATTTAGTTTATATTGCCTCTCCTCATTCTTTTTTCCAAAATGCATCACTTCACACTTCACTGCATTAAATTTCATCTGCCATGTCTCTCCCCATTTCACCAGTCTACCTATGTCCTCCTGAAGTCTGATACTATCCTCCTCACTATTTACCACATTTACGAGGTGAGGGTGCATTTAGTTCACCAATTTGTCTCCTCCCTTCTCGAAGGCACTAGCTCTGGAGTATGGTTCCACTGGCACTGGCCATCTTCCGATACCTCACCCAAGAGGCCATGTGTGAGCTCAGATAGTTGGTGTCAACCGGCTATTTGGCTGTGGCGAGCATCATAACCGAGTCTGGTCCTGCCCTCCTCCAACATCCACACTGGCAAGTCTCCCAACATGAGTTGATGATTCACAACCAGGAGCAGGAGCCTTGGCACCTTTCCCCCTCCTTAATCGAGGGATGCTGAGGACAATTGTAACGCTCATATCGTCAACCTGGCGGTAATCACCTAACTCAGCACCGGACAGGAATATCCAACCTAGGACCTTCTGGATTGTATGGCTCAGTTACAGTTTGCTTTTGCCAAATGAGGGAATGGGATAACGGGTCAGCAGTGGGAGCCAATGACTAATTTTTGTTTTCCTGTCCCAAGACATTGGCTGATGCCAATTTTAGTACCCGTACCAATGATCTGCATTGAGTTGGCAGATCTCATTTGGGGTGGTGGTGTTATGCGTATGTGTGTGGACATTGGGGAAAGACAGTTTTAGTCTCAGGCACACGATTGAACAATCTGGTAAAACTCAGTCTCCAGGCTTTAGTTTGTGCGGTGGTGGAGTGGTTACATTACTGGACTAGTAAATCCAGAGACACATGAGTTCAAACGTGAGAATTTGAATTCAGTTTTACAAATCTGGAAACTAACCGTGAAGCTGTTGGATTGTTGTAAAAACCCAACTGGTCCACTAATGTCCTTTAGGGAAGGAAGCCCACCGTCCTTACCCGGTCTGGGCCTATATGTGACTCCAGTCCACATCAACATGGTTGAATCTGAGCTGCCCTCTGAAGTGGCCTAGCAAGCCCCTCAGTTACATGGGTAATACATACAGGCCTTGCCAGCGACGCCCACAGCTCAAGAATGAATAAAGGGAAATAATTTTTTATTACTAGAATTAGTACACACAGGGTTAATTATGACTTCCGCGGGTTGTTTCTGCAGGGTATAAGACCACACCTTTTTGTTTGAACAGGTGATGGTCAATTAGTATGCATCTGGACTGTGGTTTTTGTCAAACAAGAGGGTGGATTTTAATTTACCAATTTCAATTGGATATGGAGTATTGAGTTATACCTGTTTTGAAGTATCTGTGATAGGTGGATGGATAAAGTGTTATGTTCCAGTTATCACAGATGTATCAATTGGAGGACAAACATCTTATACTCTCGTCAAAGAGTGGCTAACCATTAATTAATTATGGGAAATGCTGTTTTTTGAGTGGGTTTTGTCTTTTACAACTTCAAAGGAGCTGTAATGGTAAAAAGAAATAACTTGTATTTATATAACACCTTTCACAACCTCAGGACATCCCACAGCACTTTATACCCAATAAAGTACAGTTGTAATGTAGAAAGATGCAGCAGCCAATTTGCACAATGCAAGGTCTCACAAACAGCAATGTGGTAATGAGCAGATAATCTGTTTTAGTGTTGTTGGTTGAGGGATAACTATTGGCCAGGACACCAGGGAAAGATCCCCTTCTATTGTTTGATTAGTGCTGTGGGATTTTTCATGTCCCCCTGGCAGGCCCTCAGTTTAATGTCTTATCTGAAACACAGCACCTCCAACAGTGCAGTACTCCCTCAATATTGTACTGGAGTGTCAGCCTAAATTACAGGCTCAATTCTCTGGAGTGAGGACTTGAACCTATAGCCTTCCTGTACTAGAGGCTGTGTTATCATGGATCCACGGCTGATGTGGTTGGTTAGTTTAACTCAGTCCCTAGTCATGCTTCAACCAGTAGAGGGTCCGCTCCTGTGAAGCGCCTCGGGACGTTTTACTGCGTTAAAGGTGCAAGTTCATGCAAGTTGTTGTTGTTGTTGCACGGTGCGAGGGACTGCACAAGGGGTCTTGGGTGAGATTCTCTGAGTCTCTGGGCTCTTGCGTGCAATAACTGGTTTATTGGAGAATGATGGGCGCGCAACTCATTATAAACTGCCTACTGCCCGGGGTCTCAGAAAATTCCACCCAACTGCATCCAACTTTTGGCATTATGGGTATGAAAGAATGCAGAACTATATAAAAAAAACACAGGAAATACTCCTCAGGTCAGTCAGCACCTGGAAAGAGAAGAGCCACGTTCGGGGGTACATTCCTGAACCAGTAGAAGCTGAGAAGACAGAGGGGTGAAGTGATAGAGGTCTTTAAGATTATGAAAGGGTTTGATTGGGTAGAGGTAGAGACAATATTTCCGCTCATGGGGGAAGACCAAAACTTAGGGGCCATCAGTATGAGAGTCGCTAATAAACCCAACAGGGAATTCAGGAGAATCTTCTTTACCCAGAGAGTGGCTAGAACGTGGAACTCGGTACCACAAGGAGTAGTTGAGACGAATCGCATAGACGCAATTAAGGGGAAGCTGGATAAGTACATCAGGGAGAAAGGGATAGAAGGACATGCTGATGGGGTTAAATGAAGAGGTGTGGGAGGAGGCTGTTGTGGAGCATAAACCAGTTGGTCCGAATGGCTGTGAATTCCATGTAAGACCTGCATTTTCTCTGATGTGGAGATGCCGGTGATGGACTGGGGTGGACAAATGTACGGAGTCGTACAACACCAGGTCATAGTCCAGCGTCCTGACGAAGGAGCAAAGCTCCGAAAGCTTGTGATTTCAAATAAAGCTGTTGGACTATAAACCTGGTGTTGTACGACTCCGTACATTTGCATTTTCTCTCGACAGGTGCAGGACTGACCAGCTGTGCATTTCCAGCAGTTTCTATTTTCATTGCAGATTCCCAGAATTTGCAGTTAAACTTATTCTATCCAGCATCTGGAAGATGCTAAACATACTTCCCTGCTGCGGACCTGTGCTTTGTAAATGATAATCGTGTATATATATATATATATATATACAAAACTAACCCCCCTTGACACCGCGCGTTATACTCGCTGAAATACGACCAGTCTGGGTGTCTGCGCCAGCGCTGCCGCTTCGGTTCATTCGCAGCTCAAGTCACCGCCGGACTCACTCTCTCTGCAGGAGAGACAGTGAAACATTTTTTTTAAGTGAACACTTCCCCCCTTTCCCCTCCCACCCCTTTTCCCCCCTTCCACCCCCTTCTTTTTTTTTTGTTCCAGGCGACCTCCTCCACCTCTTTCCTCATGGCTAACGAAGGGGTGGATAAAAGCGAGGAGACGGAGCATATGATCGAGAAGGATGCGGCCAAGGAGCGCGGCGGTGCGCTGGGGGACACCAAGGAGATCCGCGCCGTCATCCTCTCCGGGTTCGGGGGTTTAAACAAGCTGAGGGTGGCGAAGAAAGCGATGCCCGAACCTCAGGAGGGAGAGGTGAAAATCCGAGTCAAGGCCTGGTTAAGTAGCAGCTTTCACACTAATCTAGAATAACTGCACTTCACCTCTATACTGTGTGTGCTTATAGACATCCAGAATCTATACATGTACCACTTATATACTGTGTGTGCTTATAGATATCCAGAATCTATACATGTACCACTTACATACTGTGTGTGCTTATAGATATCCAGAATCTATACATGTACCACTTACATACTGTGTGTGCTTATAGATATCCAGAATCTATACATGTACCACTTACATACTGTGTGTGCTTATAGATATCCAGAATCTATACATGTACCACTTACATACTGTGTGTGCTTATAGATATCCAGAATCTATACATGTACCACTTACATACTGTGTGTGCTTATAGATATCCAGAATCTATACATTTACCACTTACATACTGTGTGCACTTACAGATATCCAGAATCTATACACTTACCACCCATATACTGTGTGTACACATAAACACCCAGCATCTTATACATTTACCACTTATATACTGTGAGTACACATAGACATCCAGCATTTTATACATTTGCTATCTATATATTGTGTGCTTATAGACATCCAGCATCTTATATGGTTACCATATACATACTGTGTGTGCTTATAGACATCCGGCGTCTTATACATTTGCCATCTATATACGGTGTGTGCTTATAGATATCCAACATTTTATATATTTACCACCTAGATACTGTGTGTGCTTATAGACGTTCAGCATCTCATACATTTACCTACCTGCTATATAATGTAGCAATGCAATTTACATTTCTACCCTTCTAAGTATAGTAATGGAATATTACATAAAATGTATATCATAAATATGTATCTTTACTGTATATATAAGAATGAAACGTCAGCATTGTATATATACGATAAAACATTTTTACATAGTGATACTTTTAGTAGATGGATGTAATAACCTATAGAAGACATTTTATTGACATATATATATGGTAGAGTTTCCCCCCATATTAACATAAAAGACCCTTTAGCTTCTAATTATCTCATTTGCCGCTGTTCTTTTTCTATTTACTTGAAGTGTTTCCCTCATGCTGCGTTTTCTGTAATACGCCTTTGGTAACTAATGGAGTGATCAATTCAGATCCCGATCGATCCGATGCTCCCGTGTCAAACCCTGCGCCAGAAACATCAGCGTCCGCCTGCTCCGTATCAGTCACTGCGGGATCAATTCATTCAGCATTGACCAGGAGGGAAATGTGTGCTCTGGAAGGGAGAGATAAAGAAGGAAATCAGTCTGAAAATAATCTGTGTAGACGCATTTGGTGGCTTTACAGTGCTAAATTGTGTTAATAATATTCGTTTCAGACATGCAAGATTTCAGTCTTTGAACGTTGCAAGTTAATTTGATAGAAATCTGCTGCAGTAGTTTGGGTTTTATTTTTAGCTTGAGGTGACCTGTTGAAATCGTTTCAGTACCAATAGTGGAAGAGGGGTGAGGGGAGAGGAAGGGGGGGGGGGGGGGGGGGTGGAAACCCACGCTTGAGTGTGCATGTTAGGAGAAATGCAAGGTATCTTCTATAGCGTTGCAGTAATGCGTGTAAAACACCCCGCGCAGTAAAAGCAAGGCGTGGAATTGGGGTGAAAAGGAGAAATGGGCGAGGGTTCCTTTGCAAGATGCAGCTCTGTGATCGTGTGTGTGTGATTCCCATTTGATGCAAACAATAAATGTGACAGACGCCAGTCACAGGTCTCCCAGCCAACTATTGATGCAGCAGTTAATTAAAACTGCACGGTAAGCTACTGTTAATTAATGAATTAATTAAATACACCAGACATAACTTTTAGACCAAAGCAAAATACTGCAGATGCTGGTGATCTGAAATAAAAGCAAAAAATGCTGGAAAACGCTCAGCAGGTCAGGCAGCATCTGTGGAGAAAGAAACAGAGGTAATGTTTCAGGTCGATAACCTTATATCAGAGCTGGAGAATAACTTTTGGACATCCATGTACTATGCATGGGAGCGCGACAGTGTTGTACAGAACTATAACTTGGGACAGAATAGATCAAAGCATGGCCATAAGTGTATGGATAACCCATATTAAACATTCCCAGTCTCCCGGCCCATGGCAACCTCTGCTTTAACCTCAATCCTGATACTTTTGTTTTCATTGGAAAGATGTCAAGTGACTTCTCAATTCCAGGGTCAGACCCCAGTTTCATGATCAAAAATCTTCTGATTCATTTAGTATATATAACACATTTAAAAAAAATTACTTTATTGAGCAAAAGCACCGGGGATCTATAAAACACCATCTTTCACCTCTTTCACCCTCCTCTCCTGAAGACGTTGACTGATGCTGACAGTTTTGAGGTACCAGTTGTTCTCTGTCCCTCAGCCAAGTGACCACTCTTCACGAGTAAGTCTAGACTGAGCGCATTGGCAGGGTGTTCCACTGTCAGCCCAACTGTACCCGATGTTCATACAATCAACCCGGTCCAGCAGGGTTGACTGATAGCAATTAGGAGGCGGAGCTCACCTGTCTTATTTTCCCCCTTTCCAGCCCAGGCACCGAGGAGAAACATTGGAGAGGGATGGTGTGGTCAACTGTGGTCACAGTAGAAAGGTTAAGGAGGGGTCGCGCAATCATGGTCGCAATCACAGGGGATGTCGTTCATGGCTTTATCTAGGGTTATTTCGGTTCCTTGAGAAGGGTGGAAATCGGATTGGAGGGATTGGAACAGGGAGTCGGAGAGACAGGGCTGGGAGCAAACGACAGATTCAAGGACTGTAGAGAAGGAAGAAACAAGATGGAGGTGGAGCCATAGTTGGCGAGGGCAAATTGGTTGAAATGTGATCAGCTTTTTTTTGGGGGGTTGGGTGTTGGGAAGTGGAAAGAGAAAGGAGAGACAGTGCGAGAGGGAAGATACGACCTCCAGTTCTTTTTAGAAAGCCGGCATCATAACCACCTGCTATAAACAGCCATTTTGACTCAGTCCTGGTAGCGGCTGCAGGGAGATGGAGTCAAGATTTGAGATAAGGAAAAGTGCTGTTGAAGACTTCAGAGGAACTAAGGAACTAATTTAATTAAAATGTATCTGATAACCCTGGGATTCTGGATTGGGAGTTTGGAAAGGATGAGAATTGAATTATGGAATGTTACAGCACAGAAACAGGCCATTTGGCCCATCAAGCCTGGCCACAGTTTTTCTCCACATGAAGCACCCAGTCTAATCCAACTCTCCTGATTGCTTGCCCTTTAATATTCCACTTTTGTAAGCAACTATCTAATTCCCTTTAAAATATAATTTGTGGCTGCTCCTTCAACAACAGAAGAGAATTGGCAGAGAATTCCACGTTTTAACCACCTGTGTAAAGAAGTTTTTTTCTAACCTCCCCTTTAATTCTTCTTGTGATTATCTTAAATCTGTGCTTTCTCGGTACCTTCCTGAGTGGTGGAAACAGCCTATCACCATCTGCCCCATCATAACCTTTCATATTCTTGAAGATCTCCAAAAAAGGTCATCTCTTAACCTTCTCAGCTCCGATGAGAAATCCCTAATATTTCATCTCTCTCTATAACTGTAACCTGGTAACACATCCTAGTGAATCTACTTTGTGCCTATTCCATTGTTATTAAATCCTTCCTATAATGGATTAGCCCGAGGGCAGAAGGAGGGGAACAGCATTACTCAAGCTTAGGCGTTGGACAATTACATGATTACAAACCACACTGTTCTAGGTACCGTATTTTGTCTTTAAAGGAGTAATACTATTACATTTTAAATAGCGTTTGCACTCAGTTTGACGAATGGTAGTTTAAAAATAACAAATAATGGACTGTATTTTGTTGGTTTCTGCATTGATATAAGGTTTTGCTGTGCCTGTAGTGACAGATGTGGCAATGAGTCTGTTCCATTTGTGACTATTACATGCAGTCATGACTGGCAGCAGTAGGGTGGGGATACAGAGCTACAGGATCTTAGGAAGGAACACAGGCCATTCAGCCCCTCGAGCCTGTTCCACCAATGAGTTAGATCATGGCTGATCTGTATCTCAACTCCATCTACTCGCCTTGGTTCTATAACCCTTACCTAACAAAAATCTATCAATCTCAGTTTGGAAATTTTCAGTTGACCCCCCCTCCAGCCACGACAGCTGTTTGGGGGAGGGAATTTCAGATTTCCACTACCCTTTGTACCCATCTTTAAGCTGGGTAGTTGCAAAATGACAAACGTAGTGGAGCACTGTATAAAAGAAAGGGAAGGGACAAAACAGGGTAGAACAGGGAGTTCCATTCATGCCTACCTGTTCTGGCGCCAATCTCTGTCAGGTAGAGGCCTGGCATTGTATAACAGGGACCGAGAAAAAACAAGAGGGTAAGTTCACTAAGCTCCTCGTCCAGTATTAACAGAGCTGTGGGAGCATGTTGTCTATCTCGGAGAGGAATTTCCCAGATCTTTCCCCAAATTGGCCTGGGTTTTTAACCTGGTTTTTATCGCCAGCAGATCACATGGTTTCGGGTGGGGTGGGGAGTGTGTATGTTGTGATGCGCAAGGTATCACCATTGTGTGGGACAGGCTGAAGAGACCAAAGGGTCTTCTCCTGTCCATCTTTGTTCGTATGTTTGTATCTGTCTTCACAATTAGAAGATGGTGCATGACGCCGGGGGGAGGGGCTCACCCAAAAAAAGAGGAAGGGGAAGAAAAACAAATAAATAACTAGAGGTAAAATGGGGGGAAAAAACCTGCAAATGCTGGAATTCTGCAATAAAACAGATCATGGTGGAAATAGACAGCATTGGAAAAGAGAAGAGACAGGTTAATGTTTGGTCTATACCCACAACATTCCTGGTAGAATTCTTGTGGATTTTTAGGGAGGTTATGGATTTCTTCACTCTAAGATAAAGACCATTTGCTCAGCTGCCTCAGCCTCATACTTTCCTACCCTAGACGCCCCTAGCTCTTCCCACAATTAAGCCCCAATTTCATATCTTTCTGCAGATTTTGCGCTATCTCCCCCCAGTTCATCAAAGGAACAGGAGTAGGCCATTCAGCCCCTCGAGCCTGTTCCGCTCTTTAGTTAGATTATGGCTGATCTGTAATTTAATTCCATTTACCTGCCTTCATGTTCCTTAATACCCTTGCCTAACAAAAATCTAACAATCTCAGTTTTGACATTTTTAATTGACCCCCAGCTTTTTGAGGGAGAGAGTTCTCGATTTCTACTACCCTAATCACTTTCATGAGAACCTACTTGACCACCTACCAACCCAAATCTTCACCACGCAGTGACCCCCTCCTACACCCAATGCTTGCTGACAGCTTCAATGGCTCCATCTCTTCAGGCTCTGTTACCCCCTCCCATCCTCTCCCACTGCAGCTGTAATTTGAATCTCTCTGTCCTCTCTGAAGTCCTTGAACATGTTGGTGTTATCCAGCTCCTGCATTCTAACCCGCACCTGCTTTGCAACCCCACCCTCCTCCATCACACCTTTGGTGGAAGAGCCTTCAGTCATTTAGGCCCCACATTCTAACACTCACCTTAAACGCCTCCACTCGCTACTTTTCTCCACTCCGTCAAAAGCCTCCTTAAACCTATTGCTTTGACCTTGCCTTCAGTCACCACCCCCCCAACCCTTCTCCCACTACAACTTGACGTCCTCTTATTTTGTTGTTCCCCCTCGGTGAACCACTTAGGAACGTTTTGTTACATTAAAGGCGATGTAAAAGTTTCATGTTGTTGTCTTTATAGATGCTGACAGACCTTTGTTCTGCTGAGTTCTAATTCTGACAAGAGGCCTCCACTTAAAATGTTAACCTTTCTTTTTAACAGCTGCTATTGGGCCTGCTGTGTATTTCCAGCATTTTTACAATTTATTTCATACATTAGTAAGTAGTTTGGCTCCAGATGTTAGCATTAGAAGCTCCATTTTAATGATTTCTGCCCTTGCCAACCAGAGCTAAGCAGGATTGATTCATTAAAATATGCATGTGTTGAGAATCAAAAGGCAATAATCATTAGTGATTCAATGCACCACTTTACAAATTAGATTCCTTTCGCTGTTAACCCTAGCACGTTTTATTTGTTACATCTGCGAAAGATACTATCACCTGACACAATTTCAGCGAAGTAATGTAAACAGGGTCTACAGAAAGTATTGCAACTTGCTGAGCCTTCAAAAGCGATGCCTATTTAGACAGTTTTACCAGTTGTAACTTGGAAACAGTACAGACTATGGCTAGCTTTTAAGTTTTCAAAAGCGAGGTCAACCTGAAAATGGGTTAGGGTGGAAGTCTTATGAATTCTGTGCTCATTGAAATGAGGGTTAAAGGTGTAGGAGAATTAAATATTTTCTACTCTGTGTCGAGTGAGAACAACAGATTCTCATTGGAAGCATGGTGTAGGTGGAGTCACTTTGGGGTTGAGTTGGGTCCAAGATGAGCTACTTTGGCAATGGGAAGTAGGAATCAGGCTGACCTTCTGTGGTAGATTCGGTAATCTGATGTCTGAGCCAGGCAGTCTGCAGTATTCTAGGATGTCAGCCTGGCTCACTGATGAGATCTGAAAAGTTGACCTGTCACTGGAGACTAGCATTCTTCCTACTTGGCTTTATAGCACCCTGCATGTCAATATAACGTGGTCTTAGCTGAACAAACAGAAGGAAGTTTACCATTGGCCTGTACTGATCAGCTGTGCAGTTTTCGCCAGCTCACTCCGGCAGTATCACTATGCATAATTGGGGTTATTAGGTCTTGGCTGTTGTTACCCTGTACACAATACTTTGCGCTTTCAGAAAGTAGAGACACAGAGTGCACTCTATGTTACGCATACAGAAACTCTACTTATGTGGAATTTCTTTTGCATAACCTTAAATATGACGATGGGTTTCTGCACATGCCAGTTGACCAAAGAAAAAATAACGAGCACGGTGTACAACACGTGGCTTTGAGTCCTTTTAAACAATCCCAATAATAGGCACCAACCTAGTCCTCTTTCCCATTTCGCCCACCAGCTTCTCTGGATGACGGTGCCCAATTATTGCTGAATTCTGGGCTGTTTTGTGCAAATCCACTGCCAACTGGGTCATGAATGACCTTCAGAACTCATTTCACTTTGCACCTTTTCATTCATAGCCCATTCCTATGATAGTGCTTTCTCAGGAGGCTGACTATGTTACCACTCAGGATGATTTATTTTCTTGCCTCCTGGGCAAAGCACCATCAAACGGTGAATGGACGTTAGTGGTGAGACTTGCCATTTGGTCTGCCATTCGCTTCTGGCGGGCAGGCTGACCTCTCAGCCCATGCACATGCATAATTGTTCTGGTGTCATCACCAGTTTCCAAATCTACCTAGAGTACAAAAGGAGTGAATTCAGAATGTGAGGATCCAGTTTATTTGTGGAATTTAATCCCAGTGAATGCGGTTCCATGATGTGAGTGGGCCATCACTCTGTCTGTGCTTAGAGTCTTAAAGTACAACATTCGAATACATTGTGTTGTACTCCTGCATCTGCCACATTTACTCCTGCTTCCCCATCACCTCTATCCTTGTCAACCTCCATTTGCCCCCAATGCATTGAATACAGAATCCTGACCCTCATTTACAGATCCTTCAAAGGTCTCAGCCCACCATCTCTGTAACCTTCTCCAACCCTTTGTGCGAGCCTGTGCTCTGAATATGTTCTTTACATCTCCTGCTCCCTTCACTCCATCATTAGTGGCAGTACCTTCAGCCCTTAGCGTCCTATAATCTGGAATTCTCTCCCTGAACCCCAGTGCCTTGTTACAGGAACATTAGGAACAGGAGTAGGCCATCTAGCCCCTCTAGCCTGTTCCACCATTCAGTTAAATCATGGTTGTTCTGCACCTGAACTCCATTTACCTGCCTTTGCTCCATATCCCTCAATACTCTTACCTAACAAAAATCTATCTAGCGCAGTTTTGAAAATTTAAATCAACGGCATCCACAAGGTTTTGAGAGAGAGTGTTTCAAATTTCCATGACCCTTTGTGTGAAAAAATGCTTCCTGATTTCACTCCTAAAATGGTCTGGCACTAATTTTCATGTTATGCCCCCTTGTTCTGGACTCTCCCACCAGAGAAAATAGTTTCTCAGTATCTTCCCTATCGAATCCCTTTACCTTTCTCTTCACCTTCAAAAGCTTCCTCAAGACCTACTTCTTTGACCATTAGAGGTCACCTTCCCGTATCTTCTCCTACTGATGATTGTCGTCTTTTGCTCTTCTGTCTCGGGACATTCCTTATGCGATAGATGTTGCTTGCGTTGCTGGGACCTTGGGTTACCAGGCTAGGAAAGGACTTCTAAAAACCTCACGCAGATGGTTTGTTTAATTAATATCTTGGTTAATTATGGAGAAGAATTTCCTATTGTAAGTACTTCCTGCAGTGATAATGGACAGTCAAGCAAAACAGTGGAGGGAATCGACTGCTGTAGCAGGAAGACAATTTTCTTAATTGCATCATCACTGCTGAAGATGAAACCGAGTCCTTGTCTGCATTAAAAATAGGCTATCTGCCTGACCTCTGATGCAGCAGCAACATCAAACAGCCAGGAGCAAGCACATTGCAAATTGCATTTTATTTCCTTCAGTACTGTTAAACCACTTTATTATTTACGAGTTAGTATATTTAGACTACAATGTAAGCACATTGACAATAATGGCTATCTCCAACCAATTTATGCGGTAGTGGTCTAATTGAGGGGGTTTGTCTGAAATTGTAAGGAGAAATTACTGTCAGTGATATTATCCGATAAAGGTTTATCTTATAACGGTCTCGACCCCTCCACTGTCTCGTTTGTCACACTGCTTGTCCGAAATCCATTACTGGATGAGCAAAAGTTTTTGTCCAACTAAATATTGGGAAGACCGAAGCCATGCCTTTGGTCCCCGCTGCAAAGCTGTTCCATAGCCACTGATTCCATCCCACTCCCTGGCCACTGTCTGAGTCTGAATCAGACCGTTCGCAACCATGGTGACCTATTTGACCCTTAGATGAGCTTCTGACCACATATCCTCTCCATCACCAAGACCGCCTTCGTCCACCTCCGTAACATCACCCGTCTCCGCCCCTGCCGTAGCTCATCTGCTGCTGAAACCCTCATCCATGCCTTTCTTACCTCTAGACTCGACTATTCCAATGCTCTCCTGGATGGCCTCCCATCTTCCACCCTCCATAAACTTGAGCACATTCAAAACTGTGCTGCCCGTATCGTAATGCGCACCAAGTCCCGTTCTCCCATCACACCTGTGCTCGCTGACGTACATTGGCTCCTGGTCCGGGAACATTTCGATTTTAAAATTCTCATCCTTGTTTTCAAACCCTTCCATTGCCTCGTCCCTTCCCTCCCTATCTCTGTAACCTCCTCCAGCCCTGCAACCCTCCGAGATCTCTGCGCTCCTCCAATTCTTGCCTCATGCACATGCCCAATTTTAATTGCTCCACCATTGGTGGCCGTGCCTTCAGCTGCTTAGGCCCTAAGCTCTGGAATTCCCTCTCATAACCTCTCTGCCTCTCTCTCCTCCTTTAAGACGCTCCTTAAAATTTACCTCTTTGACCAAGCTTTTGGTCATCTGTCCTAATACCTCCTTATGTGGCGTGGTGTCAAATTTTGTTTGATAATCGCTCTTGTAAAGCACCTTGGGACGTTTTACTAAGTTAAAGGCGCTATATAAATGCAAGTTATTATTTTGGTTGTTGTTATGTACAGGTGCCAAATGTCCCCGTTTTGTTATTGTAAAGGAGCGGGTTAGCAATTCCATTCAAGAGAGAGGAATTTGGTTTGAGCCCATTAACCAATGGCTGAAACTGATTTCTACTGTTGCCAATCTTAAAAGAATGGTTGACATAAGTCAAAAAAATTCTCAATTACCTCAAATTGTACATTTTCTTGTTCCTGAGCCTGGGCGTACTGGTTTTGATTTGGGTGCAGCGAATGGAGGGAAATCCGGTGGGGAGGATTGCACACCCCTGAGAGAGCTCTCCTGATTTTCCACTGTTTGCTGTACTCAGGTGATCTAATATGCCCAGGCGCAGAAACAGGAAAATCTGCCCCACACTATATATCGGGTGGAATTTTCCAAGACCTCCCCTTCCACCAGTAGGGTCTTGCATGCAGCCGGTGACTTAATGGAAAATTGGGGGCTGTGTACTCCTGAATTTCTGATAAGCCACCCACTCTGCACAGTTCTGGGTCTCCATATTATAAAAAGAATATAGAGGCACTGGAGAAGGTACAAGAAAGATTTACTAGGATGGTACCATTACTGAGAGATTATACCTATCAGGAAAGATTGAACAGGCTGGGGCTCTTTTCTCTAGAAAAAGAAGGGTGAGGGGTGAGCTGATCGAGGTCTTTAAGATTATGAAAGGGTTTGATAGGGTAGATGTCGAGAAGATTTTTCTACTTGCGGGGTAGACCAAAACTAGGGGCCATAAATATAAGATAGTCACTAATAAATCCAATAAGGAATTCAGGAGAAACTTCTTTACCCAGAGAGTGGTTAGAATGTGGAACTCACTACCACAAGGAGTAGTTGAGGCGACGAGCGTAGATGCATTTAAGGGGAAGCTAGATAAGTACATGTGGGAGAAAGGGAAGGTTATGCTGATAGGGAGGGAGGAGGCTTGTGTGGAGCATAAACACCAGTATGGGCCAGTTAGGCCGAATGGCCTGTTTCTGCCCTGTACATTCTATGTAATTCTATGTAGTATGCAAGAAAATTTTGGCCATAATTATAATATACAATAGGATATCTTTTTTCTTGCTTGATCAATGGCTCAATAGAAAAATGCATCACCTGGTCTGGTTCTGAGCCGTAAACACCACAAGAAATTCCCAGGCTCAGTCCCTGGTCTGTGTTGAGTTAACACGTCGCAGACAGGGATCTTTTGATGCAGTGTGCTTGAGATAGAGAATTAAAAAAATCAGTAGGACGCCCTGTCCTGGAGTGGAGTTTGAGGCTGGGGGATAATTGGATCAAGACCTGCAGACATAATTCATTCCCCATTTTAAAGTCGTACATTCTCTCCTTATTTTGGTATTTCCATTATAAATTCTATGTCCACATTTATAATAGAAAGTGCCTATGTAAACTTGTCACACTGTAATTACATCTTCCTGCCAGTGGTAATGTTGCAGCGCCTCCACTGGGGGCAGGGTGTAATTCTAACCTGGTAAATTCTATATAGGCAAATATGGTTGGAAAAAGTTGACAGAATGTGTGCGAAAATGTAAGATTTTTAACGTACTGTAGATATTTATAGATATCCTCAAATTTAAAAAAGTATTCCTATTTAAAATCATCAAAACAATGGCTTTAAACCACAATAAATCAGCCCAGATAGAGTACACGAGAGACAATTTATGCTTCAGTATTAATTCTGCGAGGAATTTGTCCCTCGATATGTTTCACGGTAACATTTTGGGATATAGTATATGAGTAATTTGGGACATGACATACGGAGCAAAGTAATAGATTGGAAAAAAGGCTAATTTTGAGGGGATGAGAATGGAAATAGGGAAGGTAAACTGGAAAAAAAAACTGACAGACAAAGAGATAGAACAGCAGTGGGCAATATTTAAAACAGTGATCAATAGAGTTTAGGGGAAATATTTTCCCCTAAAAAAACAAGAACAAACTAGCCAGTAATGAAACACCATGGATGAATAAAGAGATAAGGGTAAAATTGAAACTAAAGAACAAGGCATATTCTAAGTACATAGACAATAAAGGAGAGGATGACAAAAGGGAATAAGAAGAGGTTAGGAAGGATATTAAAAAAACAATTAGGAAAGCAAAGAAGAACCACGAAACTAAATTATCAAGGAATATGAAAAGAAATAATGAAGAATTCTATAGACACATAAATAACAAAAGGAAAATCAGGATAGGGATATTGATAGGGCCACTAAGGGATGCACACGATAAACTCACAGATAATGACAGCAAAATGGCAGAAATATTGAATAGTTACTTTGCCTCAGTATTTACCAGGGAGATTAATAAGGTGGGCATGACATTAGAAGAAGAAAGCAAAAAAGATATAAAGACATTTAAGATAGGAAGGGGCAATAATTGATAAACTAATCAAACTTAGAGAGGATAAAACGTCTGGTCCGGATGGATTGCATCTGCGCATATTAAAAGAAGTTAGGGAAGAGATAGCAGAGGCACTATTACATATATATAAAAATTAATTAGGGAAGGGAATAGTGCCAGAGGACTGGCAGACAGCTAATGTTATTCCTATATTTAAAAAGGGAGACAGAACAAGTCCAGGGATCTACAGACCAGTTAGCTTAACATTGGTGGTAGCAAAGATAATGGAATCTTTACTTAAAGATGTAATAGAAAACGAAAATATAATGAAGAGTAGTCAGCACGGATTTCAGAAGGGAAAATCATGCATGACCAAACTTATTGAATTCTTTGAAGAAGTAACAGAAAGGGTAGATAAGTGTATTCTATTGAGAAATAAAAACTCCATGGGAAAAGTGATCCATCCGTGGCTAACTAAAGAAGTTAAGGATAGTATTAGATTAAAAGAAGAGGCTTATAATGTTGCAAAGAATAGTAGTAAGCCTGAGGATTGGGATAGTTTTAGAAAGCAGCAAAGGATGACCAAAAAATTGATAAAAAGGGAGAAAATAGAATATGCGAGTAAACTAGCAAGAAATATAAAAACAGATTGTAAGAGCTTCTATAAATTTGTAAAAAGGAAGAGAGTAACAAAAGTAAATGTTGGTCCCTTAGAGGCTGAGACAGGAGAAATTATAATGGGGAAAATGGAAATGGCAGAGACATTAAACAAATATTGTGTATTTGCCCTCACAGTAGAAGACACAAAAAGCATACCAGAAATAGTGGGGAACCAAGGGGCTAATGAGAGTGAGGAACTTAAAGTAATTAATATCAGTAGAGAAAAAGTACTAGAGAAACTAATGGGACTAAAAGCTGATAAATCCCCTGGACCTGATGGCCTACATCCTACGGTTCTAAAAGAGGTGGCTGCAGAGATAGTGGAGGCATTGGTTGTTATCTTCCAAAATTCCCTAGATTCTAGAACGGTCCCAGCGGATTGGAAGGTAGCAAATGTAACACGACTATTCAAGAAGGGAGGGAGAGAGAAAACAGGGAACTACAGGCCAGTTAGCCTGACATCAGTTGTTGGGAAAATGCTGGAATCCATTATTAAGGAAGTGGTAACAGGGTACGTAGAAAATCATAATATGATTAGGCAGAGTCAACATGATTTTATGAAAGGGAAATTGTGTTTGACAAATTAATTAAGAGTTTTTTGAGGATGTAACTAGTAGGTAGATAAAGGGGAACCAGTGGACGTAGTTTATTTGGATTTTCAAAAGGCATTCGATAAGGTGCCACGTAAAAGGTTGTTACGCAAGTTAAAAGCTCTTGGGGTTAATGGTAATATATTAGCATGGATAGAGGATTGGTTAACAGACAGAAAACAGAGAGTAGGGATAAATGGGTCATTTTCAGGTTGGCAGGCTGTAACTAGTGGGGTGCTGCAAGGATTGGTGCTTGGGCCTCAGCTATTTACAATCTATATTAATGACTTAGATGAAAGGACCAAGTGTAATGTATCCAAGTTTGCTGACGATAAAAAGCTAAGTGGAAAAGTAAGCTATGAGGAGGACACAAAGAGTCTGCAAAGGGTATAGACAGATTAAGTGAGAGGGCAAGAAGGTGGCAGATGGAGTATAATGTGGGAAATGTGAGGTTATTCACTTTGGTCGGAAGAATAGAAAAACAGAATATTTTTTAAATAGTGAGAAACTATTAAATGTTATTGTTCAGAGAGATTTGGGTGTCCTCGTACAAGAAAGACAGAAAGTTAGCATGCAGGTACAGCAAGCAATTAGGAAAGCAAATGGCATGTTGGCCTTTATTGCAGGGGGGTTAGAGTACAAGAGCAAAGACATCTTGCTGCAATTGTACAGGGCTTTGGGGTACAGTTTTGGTCTCCTTATCTAAAGAAGGATATACTTACCTTAGAGGTGGTGCAACGAAGGTTCACTAGATTGATTCCTGAGATGAGAGGGTTGTCCTATGCAGAGAGATTGAGTAGAATTGAACATAAGAACATAAGAATTTGGAGCAGGAGTAGGCCATACAGCCCCTCGAGCCTGCTCTGCCATTCAGTGAGATCATGGCTGATTTTCGACCTCAACTCCACTTTCCCGCCTGACCCTCATATCCCTTGATTGGCCAATACTCTCTGGAGATTAGAAGAATGAGAGGTGATCTCATTGAAACATATAAGATTCTGAGGTGGCTTGACAGGGTAGATACTAAGAGGTTATTTCCCCTGGCTGGAGAGTCCAGACTAGGGGGTGTAGTCTCATGATAAGGGGTCGGCCATTTAAGACTGAGATGAGGAGGAACTTCTTCCCGAATCTTTGGAATTCTCTACCTCAGAGGGCTGTGAATGCTGAGTCATTGAGTATATTCAATTGTAAACAATTTTACAACACCAAGTTATAGTCCAGCAATTTTATTTTAAATTCACAAGCTTTCGGAGGCTACCTCCTTCCTCAGGTGAACGATGTGGAAATGTATGGTGGAGGCTGTATGGCCTACTCCTGCTCCAAATTCTTATGTTCTTATGTTCAATTCTACTCAATCTCTCTGCATAGGACAACCCTCTCATCTCAGGAATCAATCTAGTGAACCTTCGTTGCACCACCTCTAAGGTAAGTATATTTCCACATCGTTCACCTGAGGAAGGAGGTAGCCTCCGAAAGCTTGTGAATTTAAAATAAAATTGCTGGACTATAACTTGGTGTTGTAAAATTGTTTACAATTGTCAACCCCAGTCCATCACCGGCATCTCCACATCATGAGTATATTCAAGGCTGAGATAGATAGATTTTTGGACTCTAAGCAAATCAAGGGATATGGGGATCGAGTGGGAAAGTAAAGTTGATGTTGAAGATCAGCCATGATCGTATTGACTGACGAATGAGGCTTGACGGGCCATATGGCCTACTCCTGCCCCTGTTTCTTATGTTCTTATATAACGCAGTAGATGTAATATATTCGGATTTTCCAAAGGCCTTCAGTAAGGTACCACATTGTAGACTAATGACTACAGTCAGAGCATGTGGAGTCAGGGGACAGGTAGCAGAATGGATAGAAAGCTGGCTACAAAACAGAAAATGGAGAGTAGGGGTTAAGGGTAACTACTCAGACTGGCAAAAGGTCGGAAGTTGTGTTCCACAGGGATCAGTGCTGGGACCACTGTTGTTCACAATTTACGTTAATGATTTGGACCTGGGAATCGGAAGTACAATTTCAAAATTTGCAGACAACACCAAATTGGGGGTTATAGTTAGTACAAATCAAAAATATGTCAAAATGCAAGAAGACATTAAAAAACTTGCAGAATGGGTGTGTAATCAGCAAATGAATTTCAATATAGATATGTGTGAGGTGGTGCATTTTGGTAGGAAGAATAAGGAGGCCACTTACTCCTTGGAAAATAAGTGTCTAAATGAGGTCAAGGGGCAAAAAGATCTCTGGGTACAGAAACACAAATCACTAAATCACGATGTAGGTTAATAAGGCAAACCAATCACTGGGATTTATTTCTAGAGGGATAGAATTGAAAAGCAGTGTAGTTATGTTAAACTTGTATAGTACCTTGGTTAGACCACACTTGGAATACTGTGCACTGTTTTGGTCTCCATATTATAAAAAAAATATGGAGACACTGGAGAAGGTGCAAAAAAGATTCATAAAGATGATACCAGAAACTGATAGGATATACTTATCAGGAAAGGCTGAACAGGCTGGGGCTCTATTCTCTGGGAAAGAGAAGGCTGAGGGGTGACCTGATAGAGGTCTTTAAGATAATGAAATGATTTGATAGGGTAGACTTAGAGATGTTTCCACTTGTGGGATAGCCCAAAACTAGAGGTCATAAATATAAGATAATCACTAATAAATCTAATAGGGAGTTCAGGAGAAACTAATTTACCAAAAGAGTGGTAAGAATGTGGAATGCACTAACTCAAGGAATAGTTGAGGCGAATAGCATCGATGCATTTAAAAGGAAGCTAGATAAGCACACAAGGGAGAAAGGAGTAGAAGGATATGCTGATAGGATTAGAAGAAGTAGGGAGGGAGGAGGTTCATGTGGAACATAAATGCCGGCATTGACCAGTTGGGCTGAATGGCCTGAATGTAACTTAATGTAAGACTCAATGTAACTTATAGCTTGCTTGGGAGGAAAAAGATGGCTATGGACCTATGGTTCCCAAAGCTCTCCAGCACTGGGGTTTTCCTTGTGTCATGTCTGGGTCTGTTGTGAACTAATTGATAAAGATTGATAGCTATAATTGGTCAACAACTCCATTATCGTTGTATCATGTGACTACAAGAATGGTAAAAGGTGAACCAGATGGACCTTGGTCTTTTATCATCAAGCAATTCATATGTTCCTAAAGTGCTGGCAGACAATGCAACACATACATAGGAACATAGGAACAGGCGTAGGCCATTCTGCCACAAGCCTGTTCCGCCATTCAATTAGATCATGGCGGATCTGTATATTAACTCCATCTACCCGCCTTGGTTCCGCAACCTTTAATACTTTTGCCTAACAAAAATCTATCAACCTCAGTTTTGAAATTTTCAGTTGACCCCCCCCCCAGCCTCAACAGCTTTTTGGGGGAGAGAGTTCCAGATTTCCATAAGAAATAGGAGCAGGAGTAGGCCATACGGCCCCTCGAGCCTGCTCTGCCATTCAATCAGATCATGGCTGATCTTCGACCTCAACTCCGCTTTCCTGCCCGATCCCCATATCCCTTGATTCCCCTAGCGTCCAAAAATTTATCTACCTCAGCCTTGAATATACTCAACGACTCGGCATCCACAGCCCTCTGGGGTAAAGAATTCCAAATATTCACAACCCTCTGAGTGAAGAAATGCCTCCTCATCTCAGTCTTAAATGGCCGACCCCTTATCCTGCGACTATGCCCTCTTGTTCTAGACTCTCCAGCCAGGGGAAACAACCTCTCACCCTCTACCCTGTCAAGCCCCTTCAAAATTTTATATGTTTCAATGAGATCACCTCTCATTCTTCTAAACTCCAGAGAGTATAGGCCCCACCAGAGGAAGTAGTTTCTCTCTATCTACCCTATCAACTCCTTTGATCATCTTAAACACCTCAATTAGATTATGCCTTATTTTTCTATCTTCAAGGGAATACAAGCCAAGTCTATGCTACCTGTCCTCATAATTTAACCCTTTTAGCCCAGGTATCATTCTGGTGAATCGACGCTGCACCCCCCTCCAAAGTGGTGCGGTGCCCAGAACTGAATGCAGTACTCCTGATGGGGTCTAACCAGAGCTCTCTACAGCTGTAACATAACTTCCTCCCCTTTGTATTCTAGCCTGCTTGAGATAAAGGCCAACGTTCCATTAGCCTTTTAAATTATTTTTTGTACCTGCCACTAGCTTTTAGTGATTTCTGTACTTGGACCCCTAAATCTCTCTGCTCATCCACAGTTCTGAGCTTTTTGCCATTTAGAAAATATTCTGATCTACCTTTCTATGGTCCAAAGTGGATGATCTCACACTTTCCCGCACGGAACTCCATCTGCCACAGTTTTGCCCACTCATTTAATCTATCAATGCCCCTTTGCAACTTTCTGCTCCCATCTACACTATTTACTGTGCCACCTAACTAAGTGTCGTCAACAAACTTAGATATACGGATCTCTTTTCCTTCATCCAAGTCATTTATAAATATAGTCTACAGGAAACTCCTATTTGGTCAGTTGCTGCAATTCTGACTTGATAATTTCTTTTTTTCAGTGGCTTGAATTTTATAGACTTGATGGTTCGACAAGGCAATATAGACAATCCACCAAAGACACCACTGGTTCCTGGCTTTGAGTGCTCTGGGATTGTGGAAGGCCTGGGAGATAATGCAAAAGGCTTTGAGGTTGGTATTGTCCTCTCCCCTTTATCAATATTACCAGCATTGGTCCTCTGAGCTTACCTGTCTTTCTCCTAACTTCCCATGTGCTGTTCTTCCTCCTTGTATCCTCTTTGTCAAAATTCATCACACCTTTTCTTACTCTAACCCTTCTTTCCCAGGACCTCAAAACTGTGGAATTCCTTACCTCTCTCAGTCTTTCCTTCCTCCTACAAGGTTTAAAATCTCAAGCTTAATGTCACTCAACCACTGTGACTTGACATGTCTCATCTCAAGATGAGGCCATTATATGAAGCTAAAAATGTCCTGCTACCGAATGGATTGCCTGCTGTACGGTCTTTTATAATAGGATAACCAAGTCACTACTTCCTGCAAAGATTATACAGCAACCTATTGGGGAAGATTTGCCTCTTCTGCGCTAGTGTGTAAATAGTTGCCTGGGTGGAGGAAAATCGGGTGGGCCTTGTCACGTCTGTGCGAGCATGCCCCACCTGAATTTCCTCTATACACTGTGCCCAGGTGATTATTTACGTCCAAATGCGAAGGAAGAAAATCTGTTCCAGTTGCCTCAGACCTCATATGCCTCCTATGCTGATCAGTAATAAAGACACTTCTTGTGGAATGCGATTTTCACTGGTAGTTTATCTACACATAACATTGTTCCATTCAGTCACTGAACCTAGAAATTATCGTTGGCGACATTATTGGATGAGGACTTAATGTTCATATGACAGTCCTATTTTAGTGAATTGCACTCATAAGTGGTGCCATGAGGTAACTTTACATGTAACGTTATGTGACAGCCTATATATATCTGCTGTCAGTAAAGGTGAACAGTAACATTACGTGACTTCCTAACCTTATATGTTGAGGTCTGAACAGAAAAAGAATAACAGAGGCCATTAAAGGTACACCGCCATCTGAATCTGGAGGAATCTTTATCTCTTAAGCGTTGATAAAATTGGAGCCTGTTAAGTTTTTCAATCAGTGGGGACTTTTGTGTTTTTAAAAATTGGGGCCTCCGAGAAAGATTTGCAGTAATCGGGCCCTAGCTACAGTTTAAGCAATTGGGACTTGCATCGTACGTGACAGTTCAGGAACTCTGAAAAGCACTACATAAGAACTTAAATAATAGGAGCAGGAGTAGGCCATTCGGCCCCTTGAGCCTGCTCCGCCATTCAATAAGATCATGGCTGATCTTTGACCTCAACTCCATTTTCCCGCCCGATCCCCATATCCCTTGATTCCCCTAGAGTCCAAAAATCTATCGATCTCAGCCTTGAACATATTCAACGACCCAGCATCCGCAGTCCTCTGAGGTAGAGAATTCCAAAGAGTCACAACCCTCTGGGTGAAGAAATTCCTCCTCATCTCAGTCTTAAATGGCCGACCCCTTATCCTGAGACTATGCCCCCTAGTTCTAGACTCTCCAGCCAGGGGAAACAACCTCTCAGCATCTACTCTGTCAAACCCCCCTCAGAATCTTGTATGTTTCAATAAGATATAAGATACAGTCACGACCTGTAATTTTCCTAAAATCGGAGCTCAGTAATTTTTCCAAAAAAGTGGTCCCTTCTGAAGGCTGTCAAATCAGGGTCTTTAGTCTGATTGTAGCCAGAGCCTACAAAAATGATGTTGTTCATCCTTTGTTATAAATAGGGTTATTCTCCTTTAGGAATTAATCAGACCCTTTTAAACTGTTGAAAAATTGGTCTTTAACCCCAAACCCTACTAAGGCATTTTTCAAACCTGCCCCTCCCACTGAATCAAAAGCAAAATACTGAGGCGCTTTGAGCCCCTCCCACTGAGGTACTTTTCCGACCTCAGCCCCCGCTGAGGCACTTTGACCTTCCCCCACTGAGACAATTTGACTCCCCCTCACTGAGGCCTATTTCGCAATCCCCCCACTGAGGCACTTTGAGGGCCCCTTCACTCAGGTACCTTTCAATCCCACCCACACTGAGGTAGTTTTCCAACCCTCCAGCTGAGGTAGCTTCCCTTCACCCACCTCCCTCTCCCCCCTCTACACCGCTCCCTGTTTCCTCCTGTCCTCCCTCTTACCCTTCCTCCTCTGAATCCTTCCATCTTCCGAGCCCCCCTCCATTCCTCTTGCTCCTTCACATGTCCCTTCCTCTTCCCCTTCCTCCCCTCTCTCGTTCACTCCTTTCTCCGTTTCCCCTTTCCTCAACCCCTCCTTCACTGCCTTTCTCCTCCCCCTCCTTCCTTTGTCTCCATCTTGGTCCAATTATTTCCTTGCTTTCTTAACCTGCTCGACCTGAAGACAGCATCTCTTCTTGACTACTCCTGTGCAGCGCCATAGAAGATCAATGTGTATGCACACTCAGACAAACATTGCACGTACCGGAATATTGTCAAATCATCTTCTAATTCTCCTCAGACTGTCATGTTTAATTAAAGCACAGCTGCACACTTCAATTTAGCAGCTAAATCATCCAAATATTTGTATGAAAAATGTAGCCTAACAAGCAACTCAGTGTTTGGGGAGCAAAATAACAACAAAACAACTTGCATTGATATAGCTCCTTTAACGTAGTAAAACGTCCCAAGGCGCTTCATAGGAGCGATTATCAGCCAAAAATTGACATCTAGCCAAAGAGGGAGACATTAGGACAGATGACCAAAGAGGTACGTTTCAAAGAGATACATTTTAAGGAACGTTTTAAAGGAAGAGAGAGAGGTGGAGAGGTTTAGGAAGGGAATTCCAGGGCTTGGGGCCTAGACGGTTGAAGGCATGGCCGACAATGAGTATGAAAATAAAAATAATAATGAGTTTTAAAATAAGTAAGAACCAAGAGCCCTTATTGGAACCCAGTAATTGGAGAACTTTCCTCCCACTACCTCCCAAACAATTGGATACCAAAGGGCCTAGTTTAACATAATGATAGTCAGGTGTCGTGACAACAAATTTACAAACCTCACATTAGCGTTAATTTGTTTCCTGGTCCGAGCTGGAGTTTCAGTGAAGTTGGGAGCAGCAGAGTTGCCAACATCCGGAAAATGTTTGGAATGACTTTTATGAGGGAAGGGCGCTGGTTCGATCCCTCGTCTGTGTTGAGTTCGTTGATCTCAGCTAGTGTAGCGTTAGGATTGGACTCATCATCCCTAGGCTAGCGAATATAAAAAAGAAAAAAAATCAGCCACTCCTGATCACTTTGTCCAATGACCTCTTCGGCAAGCTGCAGGTGTGTGGACGCCAGATGAAGAGGACAGGACTAAGCTCACCCGTGACGCCCTCCCTGGTGGAATAAACTGCCAACACTCACCATCGAGAATCACAAATGAAAAAGATGAAGTACAGGGTGGATGTAAAGGATTCCAGGACATTAATCAAAGAAGAGCAGGAAGTTCATAGTATCATAGTAGGTACAGCACAGAAGGAGGCCATTCAGCCCATAGTGCCTGTGCCGGCTCTTTGAAAGAGCTATCCAATTAGTCCCATTCCCCTGCTCTTTCCCCATTGCCCTGTAATTTTTTTCCCTTCAAGTATTGATCCAATTCCCTTTGGAAAGTTAATATTGAATCTGCTTCCACCGTCCTTTCAGGCAGTGCATTCCAGATCATAACAACTTGCTGCGTAAAAAAATGTTTCCTCATATCGCCTCTGGTCTTTTTGCCGATCACCTTAAATCTATGTCCTCTGGTTACCGACCCTTCTGCCACTTGAAACAGTTTCTCCTTATCTACTCTATCAAAACCCTTCATGATTTTGAACACCTCTATCAAATCTGCTCTTAACCTTCTCTGTTCCAAGGAGAACAACCCCAGCTTCTCCAGTCTCTCGACATAACTGAAGTCCCTCATCCCTGGTACCATTCTAGTAAATCTCTTCTCCAACCTCTCTACGGCCTTGACATTCTTCCTGAAGTGTGGTGCCCAGAATTGAACTCAATACTCCAGCTGAGGCCTAACCAGTGTTTTGTAAAGGTTTAGCATAACTTGCTTGCTTTTGTACTCAATGCCTCTATTAATAAAGCCCAGGACCCCAAATGCATTTTTAACAGCCTTCTCTACTTGCCACCTTCAAAGGTTTGTGTATGTGCGCCCCCAGGTCTCTCTCTTCCTGCACCCCCTTAAAAATTGTATCATTTAGTTTATATTGCCTCTCCTCATCCTTCCTACCAAAATGCATCACTTCAGACTTCTCTGCGTTAAATTTCATCTGCCATGTGTCTGCCCATTTCACAAGTCCGCCTCTGCCCTCCTGAAGTCTGTTACTATCCCCCACCTTGTTTACTACATTTCATGTTATCTGCAAACTTTGAAATTTATACCCTCTATACCCAAGTCCAGATCATTAATATATATCAAAAAGAGCAGTGGTCCTAATACTAACCCCTGGGGAACACCACTGTATACTTCCCTCCAGTCTGATAAACAACCATTCACCACTACTCTCTGCTTTCTGTCCCCTAGCTAATTTTGTATCCATGATGCCACCGTCCCTTTAACGCCATGGGCTTTAATTTTGCTAACAAGTCTATTCTGTCGTACTTTATCAAATGCCTTTTGAAAGTCCATATACACAACATCAATGGCACTACTCTCATCAACCCTCTCCCTTACTTCTTCAAAGAACTCAATCAAGTTAGTCAAACACGATTTGCCTTTAACAAATCCGTGCTGACTTTCATTTATTAGCCTATACTTTTCCAAGTGCCAATTTATTTTGTCCCGGATTATTGTCGCTAAAAGTTTCCCCACCACTGACTGGCTTCTAATTGCCAGGTTTATCCCTCTCCCCTTTTTTGATTAGTGGTGTAACATTGGCAATCCTCCAGTCCTCCGGCACCATCCCCATATCTAAGGAGGATCGGAAGATTGTGGCCAGAGCCTCTGCAATTTCTACCCTTACTTCCCTCAGTAACCTAGGATGCATCCCTTCTGGACCGGGTGACTTTTCTACTTTGAGTACTGCCAATCTTTTACATACCTCCTCTTTATCTATTTTTATCCTATCCAATATCACTACTACCTCCTCCTTTACTGCCACAATTGCAGCATCCTCTTCTCTGGAGAAGACGGATGTGAAGTATTCATTTAGTGCCTCAGCCCTGCCCGCTGCCTCCACAAGAAAATCTCCTTTTTTGTCCCATGCTTCTTTTACTGTTTATACGTAAAGTTCTGCCAATGTTCTGACTGTCTTTCCTCCTTCAACCGACACCACCGAAACAGATTAATTGTCTCATTGCTCTTTGTGGCCTACATTACAGCAACTACCGTTAAAAGTAATTAATTCAGTAGATCTGAAGTGATTTGGGATGCCCTGAGGACATGACACGGCCCTATAGTAGGTGGCTTATTAGGTATCAGCCTTGGCTCAGTGGGTAGCACTCTTGCCTGCTGAGTCAGAAGGTCAGAAGGTCATCGGTTCAATTCCCACTTCAAAGACTTAAACACAAAATTAAGGCTACTGCTCCAATGCAGTACTGAGGGAGAGCTGCACTGTTGAAAGGTGCTGACCTTTGGATGAGATGTCTTCTCTCTCAGGTGAATGTAAAAGATTCATGGTACTATTTGAAGAAGAGCAGGGGAGTTATCCTGGCCATTATTTATCACACAAACACATTATTTCATTGTGGGAGCTCGCTGTGTGCATTTTGGCTGCCGCTTTTCCTACAGTTGCTACATTTCCTGCTTTTGGATGTCCTGAGGTCGTGAAAGGCGCTATACAAATGCAAGTTGTTTATTTTATATAATTGCCAGTTCTTTCGAGTGTGCATTGTCGATTGAATTTTGCGCCAGTGTGAGTCAGGAAACGAAGGGAAAAAGTTGGCCGGGGAGCGGTAAAGAAAAGCAGTGCAGCTATATCCCTGTCTCGTTTATGGTTACATTGGAGGATAATGAAGGGTCTCGCGTTGTTGCTGTCATTTCCCTTCTGCTGGTTGTTATTTTGTTTCCTGCTTCAGATCGGAGACAGGGTCATGGCGTTCGTCAATTACAGCGCCTGGGGTGAAGTGGTCTGCGCTCCGATGGAGTTTGTGTACAAGATTCCACATGATATGGGATTTGCAGAGGCTGCAGCTTTTCCCATGAACTTTGTGACTGCCTACATGATGCTGTTTGAAGTGGCGAACCTTCGAGAAGGAATGTCAGTGCTGGTACATTCAGCTGGTGGAGGAGTGGTAATTATATTTCAGAATCATCTTCAATAACTTAGCTTATTTTGGCGATGTTCTCTTCTGGCTTAATACTACCATTCTTTAACACACCGGGGGTAATTTTGACTTTGGGCAATAGTGTACGATGGGCAATATTAATTCAACCGCCTGCTAAAGCCATTGAAGTCAATATAATGAAAATTGTGAGAGATGTATCAAGGACGGCTGAATCAATATCCCCATTTCACACTATTACCCAAAGTCAAAATTACCCCCACCGAGTCAGAACAGATGCGGAGATACCTGGGCACAACCAAGGATGTCCTTGCACTCTGACCCTTAAAATCACTGCATGCCCTAGGGTAAATTTTCACCCTTAATGCTTCCAGGGCAGAGCATTGCAAGCTGGGAGCATGTTTCAGGAATTCAGGCACATGCCTGATACGTGACCCCCTTTATCCGTGCAGTCCTTTTAATGGATAGAAAATCCGTGCGAGCTGTGAAGCAGTTAAAAGGCCTGAAACCCTGATGAGCTTTCTCAGTGCGTGACGCTCTTCATTGGGAGAGCTAGAGGATGAAGATTTACCCTCCGGTCTCACTCAGGAATGATATCAGAGATGAGGGACTTCAGTTATGTGGAGAGACTGGAGGAGCTGGGATTGTTCTCCTTAGAGCAAAGAAGGTTAAGGGGAGATTTAATAAGACGTTCAAAATTATGAGGGAATTTGACAGAGTAAGTAAGGAGAAACTGCTTCCACTGGCGGGAGGGTCGGTGACCAGAGGACACAGATTTAAGATAATTGACAAAAGAACCAGGGGGGAGATGAGGAGATTTTTTTAGGCAGCGAGTTGTTATGATCTGGAATGCGCTGCCTGAAAGGGTGGTGGAAGCAGATTCAATAATAACTTTCAAAAGGGAATTGGATATAAACTTGAAAAGGAAACATTTACAGGACTATGGGGAAAGAGCAGGGGAGTGGAACTAATTGGATAGCGCTTTCAAAGAGCCAGCACTGGCACGATGGGCCGAATCGCCTCCTGCGCTGTATCATTCTATGATTCAGCCTTTGGACCTTGCATTTAAGAATACTCAGCATGGAAGGTCTGAGTTTGCACTTAGATAAAGCGCCATCTTTCTCCTCTGAGACACGGGTACAAACTAGACCAAACTCATGGCTCACAATTCTCTTTTCTCTCTGCTGATTATAAATCTCCAAAATCAATTGAACCGTGGGCAGGATGATACTAGTCCCTAGCAGGCTGCCATCCACAAAGCTGTTCGTAAATTGGCAGTAAATTGACAATCTGACTCATAAAGAAAATGGAAACATCACACAGAGCCATTTGAGTCTTCTGTTATTGTGATTGACAGTAAGGAGAGTTTTATTCTGCATTGCTCCATGGTGCTGTACATGAGCTGGGAGTGTTTGATGTTGACACAGGGTGGCTGATGTGCGACAATATTCTACTTTCCAGCATTGATATTTCTTGGTAAGCAGAAAAAGTCATTAGTTAAAAAATAAGTAAAAAAATCTCTGTACATAAATGTAAATCCCTCATACTCCATTTGATATATTTGGAGATAGATTTTTCCTTTTATCATGCAGGGATTTAGCCTTGTCTCTGAGTATCTATTTGTGATCCCTAATTTGGTTCTTGGTTACCTAACCAACACGGTTAAAACCCACCTGGTTCACTAATGCCCTTTAGGGAAGGAAACCTGCCGTCCTTACTCAGTCTGGGCCTATTTGTGACTCCGGTCCCACACCAATGTGATTGACTCTTAACTGCCCTCTGAAATGTCCTAGCGACCCGCTCAGGGCAATTAGAGATAGGCAATATGAACATAAGAAATAGGAGCAGGAGTAGGCCATACGGCCCCATGAGCCTGCTGCGCCATTCAATAAGATCGCGGCAGATTTACTCAACTCCACTTTCCATACAAATGTCAGCTTTGCCAGCGACGCCCACATCCCGAGAATGAATAATAATAATAAAAAAAGGACCTGTGACAAAATGAAACGTTTTGTTCTGGTTTTAGCTTGGCACTGGCTGCTTTAATTCATTCACAGAACATAAGTGGTGAGAAACCAGCTGCACTCAAAGAAATCTTGTTCCAGCTTAACATGATGCAATAATGTGAGGACTTATTGGTTGTTGCAAAGTAGTTTGCTTGAGGGAGGAGCCAAACCACACAATTCAAAACACAAACCTGCTTGTTCAGATAGCATGTGACTGGCAGCATTTGGAATTGAACAGACGTTTCCACACCTGCCGCTCTGCTCTTGTTACTGTTACCAGCATGCTCCTTTTAAAATCTTTGAGTCGATCTGGGAATTCCGTACAGGCTTTCAACAATTTTCAGAGTAAATTGGTCCGAAGCTTTCAAACTCTTAGCTAGCCAGATTCCCGATCCTCTTCAACGCTGCCATCTTCCTCACTCAGGCCAAAGTTAAAATGGCTGTCTGGGCCCCGTGACATCATGGGGTCCCAATTAGCATATGTAAATTAGGACCCCACCAGCTTTGGGCGGGTGGCTTAGCCGCCTGTCCAAAAGCATTATTTAAAGTTGGAAATGGCGGGATCAGGGCGGTTTTCTGGCGGGGCATTTAAGTAACCCGGGGCATTTTAACTGACCACATGTCCAGTGCCCACCATGTGATGTTGGGGCGTTGGCTGAAATCTTACCCCAACCGTCCTCTGGCAGGAGGATATATTTTATATAATATGTATAGTGCTAACTGTGGCTCAGTGGGTACCACTCTTGCCTCTAATGTCAGAAGGTTGTGGGTTCAAGCCCCTCTCCAGAGACTTGAGTACAAAATCTAGGCTGACACTCTAGTGCAGCACTGAGGGAGTGCTGCACTGTCAGAGGTGCCAACTTTTGAATGAGACGTTAAACTGAGGTCCTGTCAGCTCTCTTAGGTAGATGTAAAAGATCCCGTGGCACTATTCCAGAGAAGAGGAGGGGAGTTCTCCCTGGTGTTTTAGAACCATAGAATGGTTACAGAACAGAAGGAGGCCATTCGGCCCATTGAGTCTTTGCTGGCACTTTGTAAGTGCAATCCAGTTAGTTTTGGCCAATATTTATCCCTCAACCAGTATTACTAAAAACAGATTATCTGGTCATTATCACATTGCTGTTTGTGGGACCTTGCTGTGTGCAAATTGGCTGCCAGGTTTCCCTATGTTACAACAGTGACTACATTTCAACAGTACTTCATTTGGCTGTAAAGCGCTTTGGGACGTCCTGAGGTGATGAAAGGCGCTATATAAATGCAAGTTCTTTTCTTTCTTTACAAAGGTCTTGCATTTAGCATGTAGCTCCTGTTAGTGTCACACATACTTCCTGTAGCATTGGTCTCAGCTTTGGTAGCAGGTAGTGGTGCTTCAGTTGACCTTGGTGCTCCTGGGCTGTAGGGAGCCAGGGCTCACTGTCTACTCACTACTGCTTGACAATGTGTATTCGGACTGCCAACTCTAGCTGGACGTATTCCTGGAGGTTTGATCAGGTGACATCTAACATTATTGCATCTGCCTCAGTTGAGTAACTCAATATTCTAGATAATGTAAGATAGTGTAACATAGTACACAATCATTTTTTCTAAATGGGATGCACAATTTGGACAAAAAAGATTTGGAATCATGTCACAAAGACATTAGTTGTGTGTGCCAGGATTGGAGTAGCCAAGGACAAATTCTGTGGCAAACTTGCCGTATACATCAGCAACTCTGCACAGATTACAGAGAGCTACTTTGTTGTAACTGGTTGGTTTACAATTATGTCGTGTGCGATAAAATGAACTAGTTTTGTAATACTTGTTCTCAGGATACGGATGACATTGGCAAGGTAGTCGTCCTTGCCCATCCCTGAGTTGCCCTGAGAGTCAAACACACATTGTGAGACTGGAGTCACGTGCAGGCCAGATTGGGCAGTGGTGTCAGGTTCTCTTCCCTGAAGGACATTAATGAACCAGTTGGGCTTTTAGGACAATCTTTTCGTGGTCATTTTCCCACGTTTATTGACATTGGTTTCACAACTTGCCATGGTGGGATTTGAACTCATGAGTTACTAGTCCAACACCATAACCACAAGGCTACTGCATCCCTCTAATGGGGAGTTGCCCTTCAGCTGTTGTGTGCTCCTGTGGAGCATGAAGCTGACTGTGAGCCGCATTGTGAGGGCCACTAATTCAAGTAAACCTTGAGTATTCTTGGCACACAGTGCATGGGATGCTGAGAGTGCTGCACAAGGGGTGAGTTACTGAGAACCTGTAGAAGGCTCTTGGTCACTATCGTAGGGGAACAATGTCAACATTTCAAACGGCTTAGGAAGGTGCGGAGGCAGATAGAGTGAAGGTGAAGGAGCCGCCTGTAAGTTGATTTGTTGCAAAGCTGGTGAACAGATAAATACATTAAAACATGGACAGGAGAACACGAAGGAACCACAGAAAGGACTGCAAAGAAACAAAGCCGAAAGATTCAACGTATTGGAATGGGATTTCCTGCAGTAAATCGATAACAAGGAGTCATAGGCTGAGGATTATCACCAGAAAAATGAGGGGGGCGTTAATTTTTTTTTACATCGTGGTCATTAGAATACTTTTCCAGAAATAACTATTGAAGCAGAGCACCCGCAGAAGAGCAGTTCCTACTGTACTAATGTGAAATCCCCACTTCTCAGACAAATACACTCATCATCTCGTGACTCAACTTAATTTGTTAAATCTGAATGCTACAAAACCCTCAGCATGTGCGCTCCTTGGGGTTCACCTGTCCTAACTTAAAAGAGCATGGCTGCCTTGAAATTACTGGATTGAAACAAGTCTCCCTATGTTGTTAGATGTGGCTCAGTGGGAGCACTCTCACCTCTGAGTCAGAAGGTTGTGGGGTCAAGTCCCACTGCAGAGACTTGAGCACTAAATCTAGGTTGACGCTCCAGTTCAATACTGAGGGAGTGCAGCACTGAGCCTCTCAGGTGGATATAAAATATCCCATGGCACTATTTGAAGAAGAGTAGGGGAGTTCTCCTGGTGTCCTGCCCAATATTTATCCCTCAACCCACATCACTAAAGCAGATGATCTGGTCGTTATCTCAGTGCTGTTTGTGGGAGCTTGCTGTGCGCAAATTGGCTGCCGTATTTCCTACATTGCAACAGTGACTACACTTCAGAAGTACTCCATTGGCTGAAAAGTGCTTTGGGATGTCCTGAGGTCATGAAAGGTGTGATAGAAATGCAAGTCTTTCTTTAGGTTCCATGCAAGAGCATTCAAAAGGGAATACCCCCATAAATGTTGGCCTGATTTAAAAGCTCCATTGCAGGATGCTTACAGGGATGGATGCTCTGTATGCCAGTAAAAGATTATCTGATCATTATCACATTGCTCGTGTTCTCATTTAATTAAGAAACGAAAGTACATGTATGAACTCAATCTGTGAAAATTACAGTAGCATTGAAGGAATATAAGGGGAAAATTGAACATATGACCATGTGAGAGTATAAAAGACAGACAAAGAAATCAAGTACACTCAAGCCAAATTATAATTGAAAGTGAAACACAAAGTTGCAAAGACAAGGAGGGGAACAAAAAAGCACAGAGAAACAGCTGGTTTTGTTAGGCCATATCAAAAGCAAAGTGAAAACAAAGGCGCAAATGAAACAAGGGCCACCCTGTACATTAAATATGAAATGAATATAACAGATTGAAAACATAAAATGTCTGATAGTGCGATGCTCAGCACCACTGGGGCATTGGGATCAGCTGTCTGCATTGTAGGGCATTGAAGCTTGAAGCCTACTTGTCAACCCGTGTGCTATAACGAGGCCCCGAAGCACCAGTGATGTTCTGAGCTTGCGCAGGCACTGTGCACTAAGCTCATGATTGCCCAGAATTTTATTCAAATGAGGGGATCGCCACATAATGTGCTTGGAGTTCCAGGATTGGGCCCCAGGGGGTTGAGGCCCGACAGTGCATTTCACCCATCACAGCTGTGCTAGCCCTTTAACTGGAGCAATTTATTCCAATCGTTTTTCCCTGCCCTTTCTTCATATCCTTTTACAATTTCTTCCATTTCAAATACCTTTCCAATTCCCTTTTGAAGTGATGCTAGGTAAGCACATGACGAAGAAAGGAATAGAAGGATACGTTGATAGGGTGAGACGAAGTAAGGCGGGAGGAGGCTCCTGTGGGGCATAAACACCAGCATACACCTGTTGGGCCGAATGGCCTGTTTCTTACATAGTATGTACTGCACAGAAACAGGCCATTCGGCCCAACAAGTCCATGCCGGTGTTTATGCTCCACATGAGCCTCCTCCATCTCTACTTCATCTAATCCTATTAGCATATCCTTCTATTCCTTTCTCCTTCATGTGTTTATCCAGCTTCCCCTTAAATGCATCTATTCTAGTCACCTCAACTACTATTTGTGGTAACCAGTTCAACATTCTAACCACTCTCTGGGTAAATAAGTTTTTCCTGAATTCCCTATTGGATTTATTGGCGACTATCTTATATTTATGGCTCCGAGTTCTACCCCAGCAAGTGGAAACATCTTCTCTATGTCTAACCTATCAAACCCTTTCATAATCTTAAGGACCTCTATCAGATTACCCCTTGGTCTTCTCTTTTCTGGATAAAAGAGCCGCAGCCTGTTCAATCTTTCCTGATAGGTTTAAACTCTCAGTTCTGGTATCATCCTAGTAGATCTTTTTTGCACCTTCTCCAGTGCCTTAATATCCATTTTTTAATATGGGGTCGAGAACTATACACAGTACTCCAAGTGTGGTCTAACCAAGGTTCTATACAAGTTTAACATAATTTCCCTGCTTTTCAATTCTATCCCTCTTGAAATGCACCTCAGTGCTTTGTTTGCTTTCTTAATGGCCTTATTAACTATTCTCTGTCGCTACTCGTAGTGATTTGTGCATCTGTACCCCCAGATCCCTCTGCTCCTCTACCCCATTTAGACTCTTATTTTCCAGGGAGTATGTGGCCCCCTTATTCTTCCTACCAAAATGTACCACCTCACACTTATCTGTATTGAAATTCATCTGCCAATTACGCGCCCATTTTGCAAGTTTATTAATGTCTTCCTATATTTTGTCGCAGTCCTCCTCAGTATTAACGATACCCCAAATTTAGTGGCGTACACAATTTTGAAATTGTATTTCCGATTGCTGAGTCCAAATTGTTTATGTAAATGGTGAACAACAGTGGTCCCAGCACCGATCCCTGTGGAACACAACTTCCTTTTGCCAGTCTGAGTAACTACCATTAACCCCTACTCTCTGTTTTCTGTTTTGTAGCCAGCTTGCTATCCATTCTGCTACTTGTCCCCTGACTCTCTATGCTCTGACATTAGCCATGAGTCTACTATGCGATACCTTATCAAAGGCCTTTTGAAAATCCAAATATTTTACATCTATTGCATTACCCTTGTCTACCCTTTCTGTTACTTCTTCAAAGAATTCAATAAGATTGGTCAGACATGGCCTTCCCTTTTGAAATCCGTGCTGACTATTCTTTATTATATTTTCAGTTTCTAGATGTTTTTCCATTACATCTTTGAGTAAGGATTCCATTATCTTTCCTATCACTAATGTTGAGCTAATTGGTCTATAGTTGCCTGGACTTGTTCTATCTCCGTTTTTAAATATAGGAATAACATTAGCTGTCTGCCAGTACTCTGGCACTATTCCCTTTTCTAATGAATTTTTATATATATGTAATAGTGCCTCTGCTACCTCTTCTCTAATTTCTTTTAATATGCGCAGATGCAATCCATCCGGACCAGACGTTTTATCCTCTCTAAGTTTGATTAGTTTATCAATTTTCTCCCCCCTTTCTATCTTGAAATCCTTTTTGATCTCTTCTTCTAATGTCATGCCCACCATGTTAGTCTCCCTGGTAAATTCTGAGGCAAAGTAATTATTTCATATTTCTAACATTTCGCTGTCATTACCTGTGAGTTTATTGTGTATATCCCTTAGTGGCCCTATCCCTATCCTAATGTTTCTTTTTTTATTGATGTGTCTGTAGAAACGTCACTATTTGTTTTTATATTCCTTGATAATTTAATTTTATAGTTTCTCTTTGCCTTCCTCATTGTTTTTTTTTACTTCTTTCCTAACCTTTTCGTATTCCCGTTTGTCATCCTCTCCTCTGTTGTCTGTGTACTTAGTGTATGCCTTTTTCTTTACTTTCAATTTTGCCGTTATTTCTTTATTCATCCATGGTGTGCCATTACTGGCTGGTTTGTTCTTGCTTTTTAGTGGGATATTTCTCCTGGATTCTTGATCACCATTTTAAATGTTTCCCGCTGCTGTTCTATTTCGTTGTTTGTCTGTACGATTTTTGAGTTTATTTTCGCTGATTCCATTCTCATCCCCTTAAAATCAGCTTTTTTCCAAAGTATTATTTTGATCTTTGTCTTACATATGTCCTTCTCAATCTTTATCTTAAACCTTATTACGTTGTGATCACTATTGCCTAGATGTTCCCCTATGCTTATTTCTGTCATTTGTTCTGGTTCATTTCCCATTACTAGATCCAGCACTGCTCCCTCTCTTGATGTGCTTTTTACATACTGAGTAAGAGAGGAGTCCTGCACACATTGTAAAAACTCCATTCCCTGTCCCGCTTTACCTACCTCATCTTGCCAGTGTTTTTGGGGGTAGTTAAAATCTTTCACAATTATTAATCTATGTCCCTCACTCATTTCACATATTTGCTTACATATTTCTTCCTCCTTTCCACTATTAGGTGGTCTGTAGAGTACCCATATTAGCGTGTTTCTGTGCTGTAAAATTCTATGTAATTCTATGCATTACTCAAGACACCCCAACAAACATGGTTTGTGAGAGGACATTTTAGAAGGAAGAATATTCTTCTCGGAGAGTTAGTTCTGTCAAACAGCAGTGACATTTAGAAACATAGAAACATAGAAAATAGGAGCAGGTGTAGGCCTTTGGCCCTTCGAGCCTGCTCCGCCAATCAATATGATCATGGCTGATCCTCTATCTCAATACCATATTCCCGCTCTCTCCCCATACCCCTTGATGCCTTTTGTGTCTAGAAATCTATCTCGATCCTTCTTAAATATATTCAGTGACTTGGCCTCCACAGCCTTCCAAATGTCATTTGGAATGTCATTTAAGGAATGTAACTTGTTTACCAAAAAGTAAACAGGAAGACTTAAGGAACAAAGACGAGAATAATTAGAGAGAGTGTAAATGATGGCAACAGCAGCCCGGGGAGAAGACTGGAGATGAGGCAATGCATTTGGAAAATCCTAGACCGCTTTGATGAGAGGCAGCTATTCCTATCCAGTAGCTGGGCTATTGAGCGCCATCTAAGGTTCTGACTGGCTGCCTCTTAGAGATTAATTTGCTGTAAAGTTATTTAGAATCAAGGATGACGTTTAACTCCTTAAGGAATGAAATAAGCAGTATTAAAGCCTGACATCTCCGAATACTTTGAGGGTCAGACTGGGGCCTAATAATCTCATTAATTTTCATCTCTGAAGCCAGGCAGCTCCGTGCCTAGTGGCAGCAAATCTAATCATTCATTATTCACTACATGTCTAAATAGTCTACTGAAAGGAGAGATCCCCACCTTGAATGCCTTGAGTTCCACAGAATATAATTTTTCACATTAATTTGGTTTTGCTGAGCTAGACGTTTCCATTTTTTTTCTCCTCTCTCCTCCTCTTCTCCTGAAGACATTGGCTCCTTGCTGGGATACAGTTGTATGGATGCTGGTTGCCCCCTGACACCTCACCTGGAGGTGATTCTTCATGTTTGAGCTCGGGCAGTGAGTGCCCCCGCTGACTGTTCAGTTGTGAGGGGCCATGAGAGCCGAGCACAATACTCATCTGACATCCCCACATGTGCACTTCCAGGAGGACAGTGTTCAATCATAGAATAATACAACACAGATGGAGGCCATTCGGCCCATCATGCCTGTGCCAGGTTAATTGATACCTTTATTAATCTAGGTTGCTGTAGTTTTAGCATTGTTATGTAAATTCAGTTCTCTTGCACAGCTAGGTTCAGTAACTCATCCAAGTCAGTATTCAATGTTTAAAGAAAAAACATAAAACCTGCTGGAAAAAATGAAGAGGATGTTCAAATTGACTGCAATTTTTAAAAACTTACCGATTTTTAGAACAGGCCCTGATGATGAAGTTCCTGACATACAGTGCGCAATACATGCATGTTGCTATAAACAATGCAAAATTAACTTTATGTAATTTTGAATCAATTACTGTTCAATAATAAGGACTGCAGATTTCGGAACATGAAATCAATACAGTGCCTCTAATTAGAATTTTTGCGACATATGTACTTGGGGTCTTTGTCTATTCCAATTACACCCCAAGCTACACCTGCTCCATGGTTTCCTGATTCAGGACTCTCCTTATCATTACCTTTGCCCACGTCATCTTCCTTCTCATGAACCACTCCCCGGCTCCAAAGTTTTGAGGCCAACTTCTTCCTTGGCTGAGAACAGCTAACCCAGCATAGACTGGGGATTGTTCCTGGAATCTCCCTGGCTGAGACAGAGAGAGCATGGATGAGCTGAGAGAAAGAAAGAGAGAGGAGGTCAGGGGGTGAGCTGAGTGGGAGGGGCAGGTGAAAAACTGAGAGGGGGTAGGTGATGAACTGAGACAGAAAGAGAAGGCATGAGATGAGGCACAGAGAGTGTGGGAGGGTCAGGCAATAAGCTGAGAGAGAGCCAGGTGATGAACTGAGAGAGATGGGCAAGAGATGAGACAGAGAGCGAGAGATGAGGTGAGACTGAGGGGGAGATAGAGAGGACAGGAGATGCACTCAGAGAGGGGCCAGGGGATGAGCAGAGAGAGGGGGCGAGGGATGAACTCGGAGAGTAGGCCAGGGGATGAGCTGAGAGAGAGCCAGACTGAATAGTGGTAGCAGGTTCCTTTCTCCAAAAAACGTTAGTGAATCCAGAACATAAGCGCAGCTCGAAACCCTGTTTACTGGGCCTTTGTGGGCTGAATAGCCTGGGTCTGTGTCCGCATAGCTTGGATCACCCTGGCTCTGTACAAGTGTGTTGGGACTGCGTCAAGACAATGATGGAATCAATTAAATTATGCCAAGGTGTATAGGAAAATCATCAAGGAACTCCCATATAAAATGCACGGCATATAGTATGGGACACAAAAACTGAACAACTTCAAAAATCATTCATTGAAACCTGTCAGATTTTGCACGCGATCATCTCTTTGCTTCTGTTTTTCTTCTAGCTCATTTCTTTTTGCTTTTCTTTCCCATTTTTCCATTCTCCTCTATCGCAAGTCAGAATTGGACATGGTGCAGATACTGCACGTTGTGTATTGCTTTGTGGTCATATTTTTAAAATTCATTCATGGGCATCGCTGACAAGGGCAACATTTATTGCCTATCCCTAGTTGCCCTTGTGGTGGGCCTTCTTCTTGAACCACTGCAGTCCGTGTGGTGAAGGTGCTCCCACTGTGCTGTTAGGTAGGGAGTTCCAGTATTCTGACCCAGCAGCAAATTTTGTGCCAATTCACCTATATGGTACTAGGCATGGGATAGTCGCATGGGGATAATCTCAACCAATGTGGCATCACACTAGTAAGTATAAAGGCAACAGTATAAAAAGTGCCTGAATGATGCTTTGGACTTTTCATAAAGTCTTCAAGTTAATGACGACAACCTACAAGGAGACAACCAGATGGTCACCTCAATACTTCCATTAAAGATTTCAGTGGCATTCAGGTGCCGGGAAGCAGAGCTGTACATGTGTTGCAGAAATATGTGCCTGGTGTACTGCCTTTCCCTGATTGGTGCATGTGGCAGTATAACTCATTGCAGTGTAACTCATTGTTGGGCACTCACTGCCCCCTCAAATTCATACTGGTGTAAAACTGGTAGCTGCAGTAAAACTGAACCAGAAGCTTGAGTCTGATCCTCTAATGCAAAGATAGTGACTGTCTTCACTCCTTTTTAGGTTCATCCAGTGCCATTGCATTGGTTACAGTGAGCAACAGGGGGCGCCGATAGCAGAGTCTTAGCGATGAAACGTCATTGGGTTTAATTTCCCCCTGTGGCCCATGTTTCGTGCACCAATTAAAGTGTTTGCATAGAATCCTGTCTGCTATACTTTAAGACAGATGCTAAACGGGTTGAAGTCTGTGCTACAATAGCGCAGACGAGGATCTGTGCCGACTTATTAACAAGTGCCCTCAAAAAGGTGGGAGGGAATCAAACCCATGTGTGTTAGGGACTAACCTCAGGCATGGAGCAAAGATGCTGGAACCGACCAAGAGGCAAGACGCCTTGTGCAAGGTTTTAAAATAATGTTCTGTTGTTATCCTCCACATTTTTTTCGCAGTGTTTTGCACCAAGGTTACCTGCCCTGACCCACCAGAGTATTCGGATCATTTAGGCTATTAGTTTGTTATCCTGGATGCACAGGAACAAAAAATAGATCATAAAAGGGAATAATGGACAGTAATACTCCTATTGTTTTGCAGCATCGCTGACTCTTTGGGGAATAACCCATCATAGAAAAGGAACCTTTTGGATCTTAGGGAACAAACATATTAAATAATTTCAAGCAAATAAGATGATACAGTAATAAATTTAATAGTGTGCAGACATTCAGTTACTGTTGATGACAATAACATACTCCAGTGCAGTATATCCAAATAAACACTCAGTTGAATGCTGAATTCATAGAATAATAGAATCATACCGCGCAGAAGGAGGCCATTCGGTCCATCGTGCCTGTGCTGGCTCTTTGAAAGAGCTATCCAATTAGTCTGACTCCCCTGCTCTTTCCCCATATCCCTACAAATTTCTCCTTTTCAAGTATTTATTAATTTCCCTTTTGAAAGTTACTATTGAATCTGCTTCCACCACCTTTCAGGCAGCGCATTCCAGATCGTTACAACTCGCTGCGTAAAAAAACAATTCACCTCATCTCACCTCTGGCAATTTTGCCAATTACCTTAAATCTGTGTCCCCTGGTTACCGACCCTCTTGCCAGTGGAAACAGCTTCTCCCCATCTACTCTATCAAAACCTCTCAGAATTGTGACTGGATATCTCCAGAACCTCACAGACTGGGCAAGCCACACTTAGTGCCTGTCCATTTCTATTAATGAGCCACCAGTGTTTGAGAATCTGAAGTGAAGGATTGCAGTCCATCGCGCAGGACACTGGGGGGGCGAGATGATGAGACGAATCAAGAAGTTAAGCTAAGCGATGTTGAGCTTCGGTTTTGAAAGCAGTAAATTGTAATGGAGTAGGGAAGAACAAGAGAGATAAGGAGTTCCACAGTGCTGTGATACTGGGAAGAGATGAGTTAGAGCAGGAAATGATGTGATCTAATAGAGTTAGATGATGAGGGGAGGGCGGAGGCTCGTGTGGAGCATAAACACCAGCATAGACCAGTTGGGCCGAATGGCCTGTTTCTGTGCTGTAGACTCGATGTAATTCTATGTAATGATGGGTCTTAATGATGCTGGAAAAATAAACAAATGTACTTATCTTTGCAACAGAGCATCATTATGCCAATATTTCTTGCTACTAAGTGGAAAGTCTTTGATTTGCGTTTGCTTTGATGTATATACTGGGCTCTGTGGAGATAGAGACATTGACCTTTTCAAATAATTGAACATTTTCTGCACTTGAAACAATTGGCTGTGGTTGTAGCGGAACAACAAAACATTTTCAGAATAAAACGATGAACCGTGAATGGTGGAATCGGAAGCTGAAACAGAAAAAAAAGCTGCAAATGATCGACAGATCTATCAGCATCTGAAAGACAAAAGATGGGTTAATGTTTTGAATGAGGATCAGAACTTGTTATCTCTGCATAACTTTTTGTGTATGTGGCTTGAAACAGAGAGTCAGTATAAACCATGCCCCTTCGAAAGAAACTTGAGCACGAAACCCAGGCTGACGCTACATTGCCAGTACTGAGGGAGTGCTGCACTGTCGGAGGTGCCGTCTTTCGGATGAGAAGTTAAACCAAGGCCCCGTCTGCCCGCTCGGGTGGTTGTAAAAGATCCTGTGACACTATTTCAAAGTAGAGCAGGGGAGTTCTCCCCAGTGTCCTGGCCAATATTTATCCCTCAACCAATATCACTAAAACATATTATCTGATCGTTATCACGCTGCTGTTTGTGAGTGCTTGCTGTGTGCAAATTGGCTGCTGCGTTTCCTACATTACAACAGTGATTACACTTCAAAACTACTTCTTTGGCTGTAAAGCGCTTTGGGATGCTCTGAGATTAAAAGCATGTTTTTGGGAGTGTCTGTACGTCTGTTTGCCAGCCACTGTCAGATGTCAAAATTAAAACATGATTTTTGAATGTGATTGCTGCAGGGTCAAGCTGTCGCCCAGCTGTGCTCCACCATTCCAGATGTGACTGTGTTTGGAACAGCCTCCTCTTTTAAGCATGAAGCCATCAAGGATTCCATCACTCACCTCATTGACAGGAATGCTGACTACGTGCACGAAGTGAAAAGGTAAGGCGCACCAAGGTGAAGAGATCGAAAGGTTTGGCACAGAATTCTCAACCCTATCGCATACCCGAGACCGGTGCTGTCGAGAGGGCTCCCTCTGATAGGATTCGTGGGTAAATGGTGTGGTACTGAAGCATACAGACCAGGAATGTCACAGGTTGAATCCTCGGCCAGTGCTGAGTTTGCTGGTCTCAGCTGGGATGGCACCTGGGCTGCAACAAGGGGCGTTTATGCTCCACACGAGGAGACCTTAGAGAGGGAACCTGTTAGGAACATAGGAACAGGAGTAGGCCATTCAGCCCCTCGAGCCTGTTCCGCCATTCAATGAGATCATGGCTGAGATGTGACCTAACTCCATATACCCGCCTTAGCCCCATATCCCTTAATACCCTTGGTTAACAAAAACTTATCAATCTCAGACTTAAAATTAACAATTGAGCTAGCATCAACTGCTGTTTGCAGAAGTGAGTTCCAAACTTCTACCACCCTTTGCGTGTAGAAATGTTTCCTAACTTCACTCCTGAAAGTCCTGGCTCTAATTTTTAGACTATGTCCCCTAGTCCTAGACTCCCCAACCAGCGGAAATAGTTTCTCTCTATCGACCCTATCAGTTCCCCTTAATATCTTGAAAAATTCGATCAAATCACCCCTTAATCTTCTAAATTCCAGGGAATACAACCCTAGTTTGTGTAATCTCGCCTCGTAATTTAACCCTTGGCTTCCAGGTATCATTCTAGTAAATCTACACTGCACTCCCTTCAAGGCCAATATATCCTTTCTAAGGTGTGGTGCCCAGAACGGAACACAGTACTCCAGGTGTGGTCCAAACCAGGGCTTTGTAAAGCTGTACCATGACTTCTACCCCCTTGTATTCTAGTCCTCTAGATATAAAGGCCAGCATTCCATTCGCCTTTTTGATTATTTTCTGTACCTGTCCATGATATTAGCTAGGCCTCATATTCCAGATCACTCTCCAGTGACAACCTCCCACCCCACTTCCCCCTGACTGGAAAGGGTGCGGACGCAGATGTTGGGTGAGCTCGGCCGCGATGCCTACCATAGCCGAATGGTCGACTGACTCTCAGTGCTCAGGCTCAAATATGAGGAAGTGGTCACCTGGGTGAGGAAGTACAAGGTTACTGTCACGTGGAGAACTGCACGCCGGTGTGAGTCAGTCCCTTCGGGAGACGAGAAGGGAAAAGGGAGGGAAATCACAAAAAACAAATGGAAGAGTTCCACCCCGCCTCAAAATTTCTTACCCTCCTGCGCAGTTTCTTACCTCAGTGAACGTCAAAATGTGAACGGGTTAACCCGTCAAATCTCTTGAATTTTAACTCACCCGTTTACTGGAGGGATGTCATCCGACGAAGAGTGCTCGGCTTTTATGTATTACTTCAAAATTTTTTTCAATAGTATTAATGGGATGGGCTTTTGTGCTCATCGAGGTGAAGGATGCCACTTGTTGTGCAATGGGACACTTTGCCCACTTATGACAGCCAGGGGCCGATTTCCACTTTCGGAAGGCGGAGGAAAACTGGCTCCTGCGGAGATGCCTCCCTTTATACGTCCTGCCTGATTTTCCTTTCTACTGACTGGAAAGGAAAACCAAGCGGGAAGTGGAACGGGCAGTCGACCCACTACGGCCTAAAGTGACAATTTTCCCCCTTCTCTCCCACCCCCCTCCCCCCCACCCCACCCCAATGTCAACATCAAGCACTCCCAGGTCAGGTGTAAGGAGTAATCCCACAATCTGAGGTCGAAATCTGTACTCGCAAGGAATGTACGAACATACGAATTAAGAGCATGAGTGGGCCATTTGCCCCCTCGAGCCTGCTCTGCCATTTGATAAGATCATGGCTGATCTGATTGTGACCTCAACCCTACTTTCCCGTCTACCTAGTATAAGCTTTGACTCCCTTGTTAATCAGGAATCTATCTAACTCAACCTCAAAAATATTCAATGACCCTGCCTCCACCACTCTCTGGGGAAGGGAGTTCCACAGACTCACGACCCTCTGAGAGAAAAAATTTCTCCTCATCTCCGTCTTAAATGGGAGGCCCCTTATTTTTAAACTGTGGCCCCTAGTTGTAGTCTCTCTCACAAGGGGAAACATCCCCTCAGCATCTACCCCTTCTAGTCCCCTCAGGATCTTATATGTTTCAACAAGATCACCTCTCATTCTTCTAAACTCCAGTGTATACAGGCCCAACTTGTCCAACCTTTCCTCATAAGATACGATAGCGCTACAACATTCTCTGAGCCGCGCTCCCTGTGAACTTGACTCCCCACCGGGAGCGTGGGATTGTAGAATTACCTCTATTTAGTCAAGTGGTCATTACATTGCCCCAACCATGTCCCCCATGTCCTGTTACTTCACTATTGTTTCCATTTCTCATACCTTGTGGCCTCACCCAGTGAGTTTATGCCAAAACACTGGTTAGGCCACAACTAGAGTACTGCATACAGTTATGGTCACCACATTACAGGAAAGATGTGATTGCACTAGAGAGGGTTCAGAGGAGATTTATGAGGATGTTGCCAGGACTGGAGAGTTCTAGCTATGAGAAAAGATTGGATAGGTTGGGGTTGTCCTGTTCGGAACTGAGGAGGTGGAGGGGAGATTTAATTGAGGTGTATAAAATTATGACGGGACTAGATTGAGTGGATAGGAAGGACCTATTTCCCTTAGCAGAGGGGTCAATAACTAAGGGGCATAGATTTAAAGTAATTGATAGAAGGATTAGAGGGGAACTGAAGAATGATTTTTTTCACCCAGAGGGTGGTGGGGGTCTGGAACTCACTGCCTGAAAGGGTGGGAGAGGCAGAAACCCTCATCACATTTAAAAAGTACTTGCATATGCATTGAAGAGCCGTAACCTACAAGGCTATGGACCAAGAGCTGGAAAGTGGGATTAGGCTGGATAGCTCTTTTTTGGCTGGCACAGACACGGTGGGCCAAATGGCCTCCTTCTGTAAATTTCTATGATTCTATGATGCCAATCAATGCCAAATTGTACCAGTTTTGTTCTCGAAGACATTACCTATTAGGACTGGGTTGGCATTGGCTGAACTCATCTCGTATAGAAGCCTGGGGGTCGACAGAAGGAGGAAACTTCCATCTCATCAGTCTGGGCTTTTTCTTAGGTTTTTTAGCAAACACAATAATCTTTAGTAAAATAACAGGACTTTCATCATTGTTTTTTTTTGTCAGAAGGAAAGTCAACTTTAAGTACTGAAGAAAAAGAAAATCCTGATGGGAATACTCTAACATTGTAGCTATTTTGATCGAAAAATGAAAAAAAAAATCAATTTAATTGATTAAAGGATCAAGCCACTTGTTAAGATATGAGGAACTTGCTCATTCCAGACATTACAACATATTGTTTTTCTGGGTCACGCCCCACTTGCACCAACCTATACACGTCAGTAGGGACATCATCCAGTCACTAAGTCTATTTGTGTTCGTGTAATGTTTCGCAGTCAATTATTTTGTAGAAAAAAATAGGGTTTTTTAGTGTTGCTTTGAAATGGGTAGGTCTGCAAAAGTCCTTGAGGTGATATTGCAAAATGTCAAAAATTCCTTGTGGGATTCTGATACTTGTACAAGTCCTCAGGAATACAAAAATGTGTTTTTGTATGTTCATAAGAAGTAGAATTAGAGGAATCGAAGGGCACCATTGACAGAAGATTCACAGGCTTCTTGGCAAGGCGTCCATTTTCCAGCCTGGACCCCAGCACATAACTGCTGAAGTCTGTGGTCTCAGCTGAGGCCTTCAGTGGAACATCGCCTCTGATCTTCAGGATGCTCCTGCTTCTATAAGGTCCCTCACCAGCTCTTCTGATACTGCAATACCATCAATAGTCTGCTGGCGGGCTACCTCTTGGCGGGAATCCTGCCAAGAACCCGACGTTTCTGATAAGCCCCACCTCAGAGAAATGGGCCAGAGTTGGGGTGGATTCAGAGGGTCACCTGCCCCACCCCAGCAACACCCCGAAAAGGAGAATCCCGGCCGAAATTTCAATACCCAAATCAAGGCTAAAAATGAAGCATTTGCTTGAATAGTTCAGGCTCAAACGTAAGTCTTTCAATATCAGGCAAACAAATCACAGGATATTGCTTTAAGAACATTTGCATGTTTTCTTAGGACTAATGTGAAAGAACAAAAACAAATCCAATTCACTCGGCAGCAATCAGGGATGCAGATGTTGTGGTACAGTGTGCTACAATATTCTTTCACCTTCGGGGATGTTGGCTTTGACTCCAGACAAGACAGATAGGTGCATTCTCTCCTCTCTCTCTGATGACTATTAAGGTTCTTAACTAAAACAAATTTATTCAATTTCAAAACAGTTCTCAACTTGCAGCATAAAACTGGTCTTAAGTTGGACATTAACTTGTGTTCATTCAGCAATCTCACTTTGGAAGAGTTATGCTGGTGTGGTAATACAAGGAGAAAAGACACTAGATCATTGATTCGTACCATAATCAGCATGGGAATACTTCAGGCTATCCGCGGGTACCAAACAGTAACTGGAGTGAGAAAGGCATCGACATTTCCAGCTAATGGATGTTGCCGAATTCATTCAAAATGCAATTGAGTTGCACTGGGTGTTAAGAAGAAAGAAATTCAATGACAATCCTCACCAGAACATTATTATGATGTAAGGACAAACACCATTTTAAATAAGTTAATCAATTCCTTCCTTCCTGGTTCCCTCCCTCCTTTTATGTCTTCTCTCTTCTTTCCTTCTTCTTTTCTTCTCTTCTCCTTTCCTCTCTTCTTCCCTACTGTTTCTGTTTTCCTGCCTCCCTCTCCTCCTTGTGTTTAAACTGATAGAAGCTAAACATCAAATTAGCTGGTAGCCCTGAGCTTTACATGACAGTTAATAAAACTCTAAATGCTTCACTATTTTATGGCTTTTTAAGCACAGCTATTTGGAAGCATTTGTGAGACTCACAAGTGCATGTGTTTGACGTTTGATGATAATTCCTACGTCAGTCTGTGTTTTCCAGCATGCCCATATTAGGAAAGAAAGCAAGAAAGAACTTGCATTTATATAGCGCCTTTCATGACCTCAGGATGCCCTGAAGTACTTTTGAAGAGTTGTCATTGTTGTAATGTAGGAAACACGACAGCCAATTTGTGCATAGCAAGATCCCACAAACAGCAATGAGATAAATGACCAGATAATCTGTGTTAGTGATGTTGGTTGAGGGATAAGTATTGGCCAGGACACCGCGGTGGGAGAATTCCGCTGCTCTTTTTCGAATTGTGTCGTGGGATATTTTCTGTTCATCTGAGAGACAGGGCTTCGGTTTAACATCTCATCCGAAAGACGGCAACTCTGATAGTGCAGCACTCCCTCAGTACTGCACTGCAGTGTAAGTCTAGATTATGTGCTCAAGCCTCTGGAGTGGAACTTGAACCTACAACCTTTTGTCTCAGAGGCGAGAGTGTTCCCACTGAGCCATAGCTAACTGAATTATTGGTGAGGGGATGTCATCCATGAAATGTGGTAAAATTCTAATAGTGTTTCTATGTTATTGAGATGACCAGGCAATGTGGGATGGGGAGGGGGTTTAAGGGCCTCAGCATTAGGAGAGTGTTTGGAGGGTCCTACGGTGCAGAGAATCACTGCTCCCCTCTTCCAATCTCATGTATGCACCGACTGCCAGTGTCCCTTCACAATCTGACCTCAGAGCCCCCCATTTTGAGCTGCCTCCAATGTGCCCACCAACCTCCCACTCCTATCACTATCATCTCGTGCCAGGCGGGTGAGCAACTGGTACCATTGAGCGGTGTGGGAGGATAATGGAGATGGCGGGAACAAGACATCAGAGAGGAATCAGGTACAACTGGCAGACTGGATTGAGAGGGAAGATGGATGGTAGGTAGGTGAGACTAGTGGGGGAGAGGCTCGAGGTCGATCAGTATTTTTGGGGACAAGGTGCTGGACAGTGGAGGTCATCATCTTTCATCCCTGGCCATGTTGCCTTCGCTCCCCTCCTGCATCCCCTTTCCTTCAACCCCTCACCCCATCCGCCTTCGCCCCAAGTCATCTTTTCCCACCACCCACTTCCCTATATCCTCCCCTCTACTTACCCAAGCCCCCAGCCGTACCCTTTTCCCCCACTGCCTGTCCACTTTGCTCCACCACCCATCTCCGCCCCTCCCAATATTGGCCCTGTCTCCTTCCCCCCACCCCCTCAACATTTTGTCCCCTTCCGTGCTGCTATCCTCCCACCCCTGTCCCATCAAAGTCCTTCCCCCCACCCCTTATCTCTCTATCCTCTCCATCCCCCACATATCTCCTTTGCTTCTTGTATCCTCCTCTCACCCCATCCACTCTTACTTTCCCTCTCGCAGCTTACTCCTCCGTTGTCTTGCTACCTCTTTGTCAGCCTCATCCTTTGTACCTTACCCTCCCCCAAACCCCACCTGTACCCTCCTCTGGCAGGGGGCAGGCGATAGATCCATTGGGTGGGTAACAGGAATATATAGTAGCAGCATTGGTAACTGATGGTGACCCTGGTAGGGGCTCCATTAAAAAAAATAATCAATTTTAAATAAAATTATTTTATAAGTATATAAAATGTACCTGAAGGCTGTAAATGCCCGGCGCCCACCGTGACACTTGGGCTGAAGACATAGCTAGGATTTTGGTAATTTGGCAACAGTACCATCTTCCTTGGAGACCAAACACAGAGGTCTCAATCAGAGGTAAGTAATATTAGAGTGACAAAAAATGTGCGACAGAAAAGCACGATGAAAAGTTTCCATGTACTTCAGAGTTTTGACCTACGATAAACCTGTCAGTGTAGAGACATTGCGACGACATTCCAAATAAAAAAAAAGTCCTAAACACTTCCTGTAAGTTTCACACTTACTTCCTGTAACACTTTGCCATCACACTTTCCTAGTCACATTTTGTTGATAACATCATATCTCCCAACTCACCATGAGCAATGCTGTGGACAGCTGCTAATAATATAGTCAAAGTCTTGCAAATGCAGGATATCCAGCAAGCACTGACAAGTTTATAGTAGGTCAAAACTCTGAAGTACATGGAAACTTTCATAAAAATATCCCCTTGTGAGGTCTTATGTGCTCAATATCTCCCATCCCATTGACCATGAGTCCTTTATTCTCGCAAATGCTCATCACTGTTCTGGAATGTTGGTGAAACTGTTGTAAAACTTTGTTTCTTTTATTTGTACTTGGGATGTGGGTAACGCTCGAAAGACTGCCATTATTGCCCTTCCCTAGTTGCTCTGAGAAGGTGGTGGTGGGTCTTCTCCTTGTGGTGATGTTGTTCCCACAATGGTTTTAGGTAGGAAATTTCAGGATATTGACACAGCGACGATGAAGCAACACCAATATATTTCCCATTCAGGACTTAGAGGGACTTGGAAGGAAACTCAGAGGTGATTGCTGCTCTTGCCCTTCTTGGTGGTATGGGTCACAGGGGAGGGAGGTGCTCTGTGTGTGTGTGTATGTGTATGTGTGGCTGTGTGTGTGTGTGCAAGTACAGAATTTTCATTATGCCCTTTTTGAGAAGAAATTATTGTCTATACACATAGAGATAGGACATATGTAAGTTAGCTGCTGCCTATCTTCAGAAAGAACCTTAACTAAGCATCTGATGAGAGATAGCTAGTTCTGAAGTTCAGTAAGAATGTGATAATGTATTTTTTTAACAAAATAATGCAGGTGTGTGTGGACTAAGAAAGAATTTGCATTTGTATTAGTGCTGTATTATGTTCTCAGAACGTCCCAAGGTGTTTTACATCCAGTGAGTTATTGCATTCACTGTTGTTATATTGGTAAGGGAGGGATTTAGTGGTAAGCTTCTTTGTTAAGGATGAACCCAAAATATCTGTACCTACATAATCTTTCCATCTGTCTAAGCCTTGCACCTAGCGTTTGTCCATCACACTCCAAGTCAGATACTGGATATACGGTGTGAGGGACAGAGTCTTCAATTAGGATGAAGTCTCTCCTGCTGAGTTTGAAAGGATGATCTGGAACCAATGACAAGACATTAGGACAGAGTTGTCCAGAGGACAACTAATATTTTATTGACCATGGGCAGACATGCAGACAGACAGTGCTTCTGAGCAGTGCCCCTCCAGTGATGCAGGGAGATTTAAAATATCATCCCTTGCCTTGATGGTAAGGTTTTAGAATGCTAAGGAACACTGATGAGCATTTGTGAAAATAATGGACCCATGGTTAATGGGACAGGAGATATTGAGCACATAAAACCTCACATAGTGTCATTTTCATTAAAGGTGCCATGTCCTTAAGAGTTTTGACTTACAATAAACTTGTCGGTGTAGAGACATTGAGCCATTCCTAAGGCTGAGATTTTCTAGTCATCGTGACTTTATGTTGTAGACTTCACTGTTTATTAAACATAACCTTTCTCAGTCCCTAGTTACAAACCAAGTACTGTAATTTGACTGAGTTTGTAGCAATTAATTGGCTCTTGTGTTGTGATAATTTAAAATATAATCAAAAATTGAATCTGGCACTGTTGCATCAACAGCACAACCATTATTGAATTACTGTCTTTAATTTAATTTTTAAAAATTGTGAGGCTTTTTGTTTAGGGTGATCAATGTCAAAATTGGCACCCAATGTCAGTATCGAGTATTTCAGGTCAGCTATAATGTGGGTTGGATGTTGAATAAGTTTCTATTTGCTCTGCCCAGCAATGTGGCTTAATCCTAACCTCAGGAGTGCACCCCCATTACTGCACCATTGTCACGTCCTTGTAGCCTCTCTGAATGAGGTTGCCAATGTAGTGGTGAACGGTTGTTTTTCAGACAAGTATACAGTGGTGTCCCCCAAGGGTCAGTATTAGGACCACTGGTCTTTTTGATATATAACGTCCTTCACCACACTGACTGCAGCGGTTCAAGAAGGTGGCTCAACACCACCTTCTGAAGGGCAATTAGGGATGGGCAATAAATGCAGGCCTCGCCAGCGACGCCCACATCCCATGAACGAATAAAAAAAATAATGACCTGGACTTGGGTACAGGATATAATTTCAAAGCTGGCAGATGACACAAAGCCTGGACATGTAGTAAACAGCGAGGAGGATAGTAGCAGGCTTCAGGAGGACATAGACTGACTGGTGAAATGGGCAAACACATGGCAGATGAAATTTAATGCAGAGAAGTGTGAAGTGATGCACTTTGGAAAGAAAAATGAGGAGAGGCAATATAAACTAAATGGTAACATTTTCTATGATTCTACGTGTTTTGGATCCATGTCCACTGAGTTAACACTGGCCCAAACTTAATCTCACATTAGATCTTATAGATTTTTTATCACATCAGCTTGAGTGGATTCAAACCCAGATCCCCAGTGAAAGAGGTCTCCATGGCCTCGCCTCTCCCTATCTCTGTAACCTCCTTCAGCCCTACCACCCTCCGACATCTCTGCAATCCTCCAATTCTGGCCTCTTGCGCATCCCCGATTTTCATCGTCCACCATTGTCAGCCATGCCTTCAGCTGCCTAACCTCTCTGTCTCTCTACCCCTCTCTCCTCCTTTAAGATGCTCCTTAAAACCTACCTCTTCGATCAAGCTTATGGTCACCTGTTCTAACATCTCCTTGTGTGACTTGATGTTAAATTCCGGTGAAGCATCTCGGGACGTTTTACCATGTTAAAGGCTATATAAATGCAAGTTGTTGTTGTCGTCGTTGTCGTGCTGACCCACAAAATGCAATGGTTGTGTTGCTCAATATAATGTAACAACATTGAGGTATCTAAGCTGCAGTAAAGGACCAGACCGTGCTCTTCATTACGCTAACCGTCTCGGGATAGAACACCACCTGAGTCTTGTCTTTGTCCACAATATCCAACTGCATTCTTCAATCATGGCTCCACATTATAGACTCCTCTGAAAATGGTCCTGCACCAGAATTCACTCTGTTTAACCAAACTATCTTGTCTGATTGACTGTCATTCAAAAGTTAAAGTAGCAATTAAGAGTGGGGACCTCAGCTGATTTATCCCCTTCTGAGCCCAATAGCCGAGGCCAATCAAAACACCCCTAACCGTTGCCCAACTGAGGTCATCCAATTTAGCGCAACTTGAACACAAAAGCTGGGGCCGTTCTGGTCTGTATGACTCGGTCCTGCACTGGGCAGTGCATTAATCAGCTGACAACCAGGGGGAGTCAAAATATATTTTTCAGGCCATCAGAAACCGACTAGATAATTTAGACAATGACAAAGTGCTTCACCTTGTCCAGAGCAGTGGAATGAGAGGACACGGCCTGCACTTGAAGGGGGGTAGATTCAATACTAATCTGCGGAAACAATATTTCAGTGAGCGAGTGCACAGTCTATGGAGCAGGCTCCCTAGGGAGACGGTAGAAGCAGTTAGTATCGATTCATTCAAATGAAAATTAGATAGATTTCATTCAGAAAATAACATTTTGGCATAAAATGAGTAATCTGAGACAAGACATGTGGTAAGTAGCATGTTTGGGAGGAACAGGTGACTTTGGACCTATGGTTTCCCAAAGCTTTCCATCACTGGGGTTTTCCTCATCTCATGTCTGGACCTGCTGTAGACTAATTGATAGAGATTGATTGGATTAGTCAACAACTCCATTATCATTGTATCCTGCGACTACCAGGATGGTCGAAGGTGAGCTAAATGGACCATGGTCTTTTTTCGTCCAGCGATTCCTATGTTCCTAAAAGAATCACATATAACAGTTTAGGAAGCTAGTAAAAGGATCTTCCAGCATACATTAACAGATGACAGTACCTTTGGGTTAGGGGTGCCCAAGTTTGATATCAGTGTCAGCTATGGCATAGTGGGAAGCACTCTAGACTCTAAGTCAGAAGGTTGTGGGGTCAAGACCCACTCCAGAGACTTGAACACAAAATCTAGACTGACACTCCAATGTAGTATTGAGGGAGTGCTGCACTGTTTGCAGTGCCGTCTTTCGGATGAGATATTAAACCAAGGCACCATCTGCGCTCTCAGGTGGACGTAAACAATCCCGTGGCACTATTTTTATGAAGAGCAGGGGAGTTTCCTCCGGTGTCCTGATCAATATTTATCCCTCCACCAACATCACTAAAAAACAGATATCTGGCCATTATGACATTGCTGTTTGTGGGAGCTTGCTGTGCGCAAATTGGCTGTCACATTTCCCACATTACAACAGTGACTACACTTCAAAACTACTTAATTGGCTGTAAAATGCTTGGGGACGTCCTGAGGTCATGAAAGGTGCTGTATAAATTCAAGTCTTTCTATATCTCAAGTTGCTGATATTGACAGAGTTTGATGTTCCCATTTAGGATTTACTCACCAATGAAGCAACAATGCTAAGAACAGATCTCCCCAAACTTCCAGACCCACAAAATTCAAACAGGACAAATCAGAAAGTAAGATGTAAATGCAAAAAGGACTGAGTTGGAGGCTGTATGTATCCCATGGACGGTAGATTGGACAGCCCTTTAAATTAATACTGTAGAACAGTAGGCAGGAAAATGAATTAAAGGAACAAAGAACCGGGGCTAAAAGGGTTAAATTATGAGGCCAGGCTGCATAGACGAGGCTTGTATTCCCTTAAACATAGAAGATTAAGGGGTGATCTAATTGAGGTGTTTAAGATGATTAAAGGATTTGATAGGGTCGATAGGGAGAAACTATTTCCTCTGGTGGGGGAGCCCAGAACAAGGGGGCATAACCTTAAAATTAGAGCTAAGCCATTGAGGAGTGATGTCAGGAAGCACTTCTTCACACAAAGGGTAGTGGAAATCTGGAACTCTCTCCCCCTATAAACCGGTTGAGGCTGGAGATCAATCGAAAATTTTGAAACAAGAGATCGAGAGATTTTTGTTAGGCAAGGGTATTAAGGTTTACTGCAGAAAGGCGGGTAGATAAAGTTAAGATAATTAAATGGCGGAACAAGCTGGAGGGACTGAATGGCCTTCTCCTGTTCCTATAAAAGGGGAATGACCTTCCCAACAGCTTATCTGGTGCTGAACGAGTGTGTGACCATCTCTTGTGATCTCTCTGAAATTCCTCGCGGGATAACGCAAGGTGGATTTCTCCAACACAGAGCTCCAAGTGCTTACTTCAGAAAGAACTGGCCATTTTTATAATACCCAATGCCCTTCCCACGCTGGAATAGATCAGCCTATTTGTTCCATTTATGTGGGTGATAATTCTTACCAGAGCAGCCGGCCCCTTTTCTACCTCACTGGGACAATCTAGAATCTGTAAAAAAAAAATTCGGCTTACATGGCAGCACTTTTAACTGTTTATATTAATTTACTGCCCAGCCACCTCTCATAGAATCATACAGCACAGAAAGAGGCCATTTGGCCCATTGTGCCTGTGCCGGCTCTTTGAAAGAGCTATCCAATTCATCTGACTCCCCCACTCTTTCCCCATAGCCCTGTAAATTTTCCTTTTTAAGTGTATATATATATATATATATATATATATATGCAATTCCCTTGTGAAAGGGTCAAAGTTGCTCTCGTCACCATGCCCAAAGAGGGCTGGGGGAAGCAGATAGGTATGTGGGAAGGATACAATAATGACTTGTGTTTGCTTTGCCGCTGATGAAAATTTAATTGGAAACCTTATTGACCTCGATAATTAAAGCTTACATTTCATGAGATACAGAGGTAAGTGGGGGGGTGGGGGGCGCACGGGTGTAGGAAGAAAGGTTCATACTTTTGCTGTCTGGTTTGCACCTTGGAGATTTCCAAACAGCTAAGCCAAAAAGTGGCCAGGTAATAACTATATTCAACATGAATGAACTAAGAGGTTATAACTCTCAGGAAAGACTGAGCAGGCTGGGGCTCTTTTCTCCAGAAAAGAGAAAGTTGAGGGGTGACCTTAATAGAGGTCTTTAAGATTATGAAAGGGCCTGATAGGGTAGACATTGAGAAGATTTTTCGACTTGTGGGGGAGTCTAAAACTAGTGGTCATAAATATAAGATCATCACTAATAAATCCAATAAGGAATTCAGGAGAAACTTCTTTACGCAGAGAGTGGTGAGAATGTGTCCCATGGAGTGGTTGAGGTGAATAGCATCGATGTATTTAAGGGGAAGCTAGATAAATACATGAGGGAGAAATGAATAGAAGGCTATGCTAATGAGGTTAGATGAAGTAGAATAGGAGGAGGCTCGTGTACATAAACACCAGCAAAAACCAGTTGGGCCAAATGGCCTGTTTCTGTGCTGTAAATTCTATGTAATTCTATATGTACAGATTGGTTCTGGAGTAAGGCCCATCTTTGGTTCCATTCCAGATTCTCCCCTGACGGAGTAGATATCGTCCTGGATTGCCTGTGTGGTGAAAACACCGGAAAAGGCCTGGGTCTCTTGAAACCACTCGGAACGTACATCCTGTACGGTACGTATGAATTTCATGGCCAAATGAGTACAAAAGAGTCTGAGCATGTTTGAGAAGCACAAAAGTTAAATAATAAATGGTTTGAGCCGTTACATTATGTGAAAGAATATTCGTGCCTTGCAAGCATTACAACCATGTATTCACCAACTTCTAGGCTCATCAAACATGGTTACCGGAGAAACAAAAAGCTTCTTCAGCTTTGCCAAATCAGTAAGTAAAAAAATAATAATTAATAATTACGTAGTAAGTTGCATATTAGCTTGCTGTGGATGGTGCGTAGATGTCTGTGTTGTGTTTTGTGTCATTGCATTTTATTTTAGCTTCTATTGCGGCAATAGAGGAACAAATTTCTAACTCACCTCTTTAACATTTTCTTATTCCACTGTGCTGTGAAACGTGACATTTCCTTTCAGCGGGTGCTCCGCTTGAACCAAAGATTGTTGCCCGCGCCAAAAGAGCTAAAGAGTCTCCTAACTTTAATCCTTGAACTGCTGGCAGGTATTGGGGAGCTCCTATTTTCCTGGGTGGACTGGTTTTATGAGTTATTAAATTACACACTGTAACCCTGAAACCTTCACTAACATTACAGTAAGAAAAATAATCAAAATATCAATGATCTCTGATATTATTATAATATTAACCTAATCATCAAAAATATATACAATTATAATTTGATTTAAAAACAAAATACTTTGTGTTCATTCCTTTTTTTTTCAATTCTCTCTTCCTTATCCTCCCTGTCTTTTTTTATTTTAACTTTATTTTTTTTTCCTTCTAAATAATAATAATACTCGACTTACTCTAATCTGATTTCCTTTTTCTTTACTTCTTGTCTTCTTTTATCTCCCTGTCCATTTTGGAGGTGGGGAACAGGTTTCTTGTAAAACAGGATTTGATTGGCTGAAAACTGACTTAAAAGGCCATATTCTGAAGATTACATAGAGTTTTACAGCATAGAAACAGGCCATTTGGCCCAACAGGTCTGTGCCGGTGTTTATGCTCCACACGAGCCTCCTCCCACCTGAATTCATCTCACCCCACCATCATATCCTTCTAATCCTTTCTCCCTCATGAAGTTATCTAGCTTCCCCTTAAATGCATCTATGCTATTCACCTCAACCACTCCATGTGGTAGTGAGTTCCACATTCTCACCACTCTCTGAGTAAAGAAGCTTCTCCTGAATTTCTTATTGGATTTATTAGTGACTATCTTATATTTATGGCCCCTAGTTTTGGACTCCCCCACAAGCAGAAACACCTTCTCTATGTCTACCCTGTTGAACCCCATTATAATTTTAAAGACCTCTATCAGGTTACCTCTCAGTCCTCTCTGTTCTAGAAAAAAGAGCCCCAGCCTGTTCAGTCTTTCCTGATAGCTGTACCCTTTAAAACCTAAGAATAGCATCACCTAATCACTTTCTTGATTAACCCTACTGTTTTCACCCTTGGGACATCAGACACTCTGGTTGACACATGGGTGTGACCAGGTCAATCTTTGATGTGTGAAATTGTGTTAAAACCCTGAAGCGATGCTGCTGACTGGCCCTTCCAGCCCAATAGTAAATTCAGCTACAGAGTGTTATCAATGCTCGTTTGATTTAAGAGGTCACATTCATTCGGCTAGAAAGATGCTGCAAGTACTTAAGGAGACACATTTGTGATCACAAAGAAAGCATTCTCTAACTGATCTTGCTCAAGTGCAGTGGAATAGCAAAATATTATTTATTGGATTTTATTATTATATTCATAATTTAAAAAGTGTATAACTCTTGCGTGGGGAAGTATCAGAGCAAGTAAAAGTCCTCCACAACTGGCTTGATTTCTAATTGCACTGCTCAGAGCGTTACTGGGCCATACTGAGACCGGGAGATCCTAAGTTTGATCTTTGTTCTGTGCTGAGTTAGCTGATCTCAGTTGGTGGCACTGTTGGGGGGGTGGGCGGGTGATGCAGGTGGTCCCCGTTTCCCAGGCCAAAGGGGGAAGGGAGGGTAGGGGGAGGTATAAAGATAAACTGGCTAAGTTCCATCCATCGCCCCCATTGCTGAAAAGTGTGTTAATGTCAGGCACAGGCAGATATTCTCTGCTCAAAGAATGACCCCTTGAGTGAGGAAGTGGAGGGAGGCCTTGTATCTGCAGGAACCACACCCTAGCATGAGTCAGCACTTTCAGGAAAGGAGGGGAGAAAATAATGATTGGCAGGAATTCCAGGAAAAAAAATCTGATTTTCCTTGATATTACAACAGAACAAAATTACGCCCTAAAAAACACTCAGTGGAATTCATTCACCTTTTCCAGTGGCTGGTGTTATAAATGGAACGCATCATACTTGGTTGTGCGATATCTTAAATATTGCCACTCATCAACTAGAGAGGCTGGGATTGTTCTCCTTAGAGCAGAGAAGGTTAAGGGGAGATTTAACAGAAATGTTCAAAATGATGAGGGGTTTTGACATAGTAGATAGCGAGAAACTGTTTCCAGCAGGAGAAGGGTCAGTAACCAGAGGACACAGATTCAAGGTAATTGGCAAAGGAACCAGGGGGGAAATGAGGAGAATTTCTTTTACAGCAGCGAGTTGTTATGATCTGGAACGCACTGCCTGAAAGGGTGGTGGAAGCAGATTCAATCGTAACTTTCGAAAGGGAATTGGATATATTGAAAAGGAAAAAATTATTACAGGGATATGGGGAAAGAGCAGGGGAGGAGGACTAATTGGGTAGATCTTTCACAGGCACAGTTGGCCTATTGGCCTCCTTCTGTGCTGTATTATTCTCTGGTTCTATAAGGTGACTCTAACTCAAAGGTGACTTCATCTCTCGTGAGTTATTTGATCAGCCAGAGAGGAGATGTTTATTATATCACTTGGCTGCTCTGATACATCCTTTGTTTATAGGTTGTGAATCATTTCATTGCAGTTTAAGATCGTACAAGCGATCACATGTGACATTGTGAAGATTCCTGATCAGTGAATGAGCACTTTGCCCAAACTGATAGATTATAGATGAGGATGAAGAAAGATTCTGGTTCGCGAGGAACCCCTCTTTTCAGTCCTCCTGATGTCCCGTGTGGTCCTATTCAGCCCCTGAAACTAATTGTTCTGCCTCAATTGCGCTGATGTGAAATCAAGAGGTTCACAATCAGCAACTGAAAACAAGTAAAAAAACAATTAAAAGCACACATGTGCTCCCCCCCCCCCCGAAACCTTAGTGTGACCCGCACAGATCAAAAAGGTGCCAGGTACGATCACTAGTCTGTGCTGAATTAGCCAATCATACCTGGTACGCTACAATTGGCCTTGGTCTAGAGAAGGGGGATAAGGTTCCTGCTCCTGGTCATTGTCTAGTCATCCTGCTAGAACACACGTGTGGGGAGGTTCTCTGCTTGGCTGTGATGCCGCTCATAGTTGAGTAACTGGCCAACACTCACTGTCTCGATTCCCACACACAGGATGGCCTCTTGTGTGAGTTGCTGAAAGGCTGCAGCTGCCCATGGAATTATGACTTAGCATGAGCGAATGCCATCAGAGGAGAGAGGAGAACATTGAAAAGAAAATATATATATGTATATGTTCACTAGTTGAGACCAAGTATAGTCTCCAGGTGAAGTGGGTTAGAGGATGAGCATATTTGAACCAGGGTGCACAGACATAATTCAATCTCCATTTTAAAGCCATACCGTGATTTTATATTATTATCTAAAGTTAAATAGCAAAACCAGAGTAATTTGTGAAGGAGACAAGTGAAGTAGGTAGTTTCCATTATAAATGTGGACATAGGAAAAAGTTGATGCAAAAAGTGTGCCAAAAATGTGACAGCAGGAAGTGAGGTTTTGTACGCAGGAAGTGGGTGTAGACATAATATTTTTTAATACATTAAGATATGATAATCTGTACATAGATCTAGGTTTTAGCATACTAGGCTCAAGTCTAAGTCCGCTTCATACAGTAAATGTCCCTGGTGTACTATACCCCATGATAAACCCACACTTCTTTTTATTGCCTAATTCACTTAACAGGAATTTGCACTTTCAAACCTGAAGCTTTGGTTAAGTTAAAGCTCATCTTCGAAATGATCACATGATACCATTAAAAAAAAAATCTGTTGCTGCTTCTTTTATTTGGCTCAATAAACTGAATTAATTAAATCGTAGCCCATGCTGTGCCTGTAACTCATTAAATCGTAGCCCATGTCGTATCTGCAACTCATTAAATCTTAGCCCATGTTGGTATCTGTAACTCAAGAGGTTTAGTTATTGGTAGAATGATGGCTTCAAAATCAGTTTAATGAGAGTGAACATCTTTTCCTTTTCCAGTGGTGGCAGGTTGAGAAGGTGAACCCCATAAAACTCTATGAAGAGAACAAAGTCATTGCTGGATTTTCACTGCTTAACCTTCTGTTCAAACAAGGCCGAGGCGCCCAGGTGAAAGCAGTGATGAATAAGCTCATCTCGCTGTACAACCAGAAGAAGATCAGACCCTTGGTAGATTCATTGTGGGCTCTGGAGGAGGTAAGGACATCATGTTCTGTTCGTTATGCCACGTCACGAGTTGGTGTGGAGAACTATAAAATCAACTTTACATAAGGATCTCTCAAACAACATTAGCTGATGGTGAATTCAATATCCTACATTGACAGGAACAGCTTATGTCATTCTTGCGAACATTGTGTAGACTTGAGTTGTTGCAATGTGGCTGAATAGCAGATGACAAGAGGTGAATTTTTAGTTAATGGAGAGAGAAATTCCTCTCAGTGTCTGATCAGTTTAATAGTAGGACTGTTTTGGTGTGTTGTGGGTATAAACACATGAATGCTTAAAGGAGAATATAAAATCTCCTTTCACTCACCGATGACCAACTGGATAAAACTGCCAGCTACGAACATATGAAAGAGAGGGTCAGGAAAAGACCAGCTGGTCCATCAAGCCTGCCCAACACTCATGATGCCTGGAGCATCACGACTAGACACTTCCTATCCTCCCCCTCCCCCACAGCCATGTAATCTCCTGGGAGAGGCAAAAATAAATCATAAAAAAACCCAGGGCCAAAAAGAGAACAAATACTCTGGAAAATTCCTCTCAGGCGATGGAAACCAGCCCAGGAGATCACATTGACCACGCGAACGTTAACTGTTAATCCACTTACCTTCTATATGATGCGATCTCTGTCCCAGTCTAGAACCGGTCCAGCACCGTCTTGAAGGCAGAGACTCAGCACCCACCTCACCAGCCGGCAACGCAGTCCAGAGGCTCACAATTCTCTGGGAAAAGAAGAACCGCCCAACATCCAGTCTATTCCTACTCTTGCGTGGTTTAAGTGCATGATCCCCTGGTCCTCCCCAATCTGTCAAACTGAACAAACCTATCAATGTGCACTCTATCCAGCCCTTTCATTATACTATATACCTCTTATCAGGTCTGCCCTAAGTCCGTGCTGCTCTAAAGTAAATAGACCCAGCTCTTTAAACCTATCTGAGGCTCTCCTTCTGAACCTTTTCCAAGGTCTACTAACATAGTATTAACTCATAAGAGACTAAAGGACCTGCAGTTCAACTCCTAGTTGGCGCTAACTCCATTGACCTCGGCCGGGGCAGCAGTTGGAGTGCTTCAATTGTCCTCACTCCCCGTGGAGTTAAGAGGAGGAAAATTAGACAGGATTTCCGTCCTTTCTCACTGACCAGCGACACCTGGTATGAGTGAGCAGACGCAGGTGAGAATGGAGTCTGGGTTGGTTCTGGTGTCCTCCATGATCGAGGGCCATATCAACAGCTACCTTCATTTATATAGCCCCTTTAGCATAGTAAAACGTCCCAAGGTGCTTCACAGGTACGTTATCAAACAAAATTTGACACCGAGCCACATAGAGATATGAGGATAGGGAGGTAGGTTTTAAGGAGCATCTTAAAGGAGGGTAGAGAGGCGGAGAGGTTCAGGGAGGGAATTGCAGAGCTTAGGGTCCAGGCAGCTGAAGGCACGGCCGCCAACGGTGGAGCGAAGGAAATAGGGGATGTGCAAGAGGTGAGAATTAGAGGAGCGCAAAGATCTCAGAGAGTTGTAGGGCTGGAGGAAGTCTCATAGATAGGGAGGGGCGAGGCCATGGAGGGATGTGAACACAAGGATGTACCCTTTTTAGAATGCCGGTTAACACCAATGACTGTCTTAGACGAGTGCAGATAGGAAATCAATTCAAACACATTAACCTGAATTAAAAATAGCACCGATAGAAAATGAATCTCTCGGAAGCTCTCCTAAGCATTTTGTTTACTTCCCTCGATTAGACTGCAGGTGCAGGCCCTACACTGAACCTTCTCCTCCAGGTTTGCTTTGGTTGCAGTATATTAAAGGCAAAGGAAAATTTAGAATACACTCAACTTTCCCACATCAATGTCCCCTTGGTGCTCGCCTTGGTACTTTCAATAAAATGGATAGAAATATTTACTTTATATAGAAATAAAAATATCAGGAATGAGTTCTTGGATGTCACCATCCAATTTGGTGACATCATCCATTGTGTTGGTGCCTACTGTGGAGAAGTAACGGTGAAGCTTTCATTCCTATTGTGTTAAAATTGCCTTGACAATCAGCTAGGAAGAAGCAGGAAAGAGTGCTGATTGTAAACATTTATGTGTATTAAAAAAACATCAAGACAGGGAATAAGGGGCAGGGTTTGATTCACACACTTGTATTTAAATAGTAGTAGAATCTGGTGTTTTCATGTTCCCTCATTGTGGGGAGAGGGGAATTCTTCCTCTTGACAGTCTTAGCAAAAAAGTCAGAACGAGCACAAAATGGCAGTTCCCATTTTGCATTCACTTTTTTTGGTAAAATTATCAACAGATGGAAATTCATTGCCTTCACGATTTTCAATGTATTGCCTTGGGAGTGGCCCACTAACTACTGCGTTGGAGCGTTAGGTTCACAACTCTGTTTGAGTCTCAGTCTCAACTAACCCTGGGAAGGGGTGGGGAAAGGTTTGGCCAAATCTCCTCATCAGTGGGATGATGGTAAATCTAATCAGGAGACTGTGGGTGAGATTCTCTGCCACACTTCCTTCCTTTATCCTGACCCGAACTCTTAACACGGTGAGGTAGAAATTCGATCTTGGTAACACAAAACGAGCGATCGCGAATCGACAGCCCGTTTTTACATTCCCTTGATTTTCTTTCCATTGACTTCAATTCGCCCCAGCGAATTTATACCCCAGTGTGCCTCACATCATTGACTAGATCTTCCCGTGGGCTAGACTGTCCCACTGTCCAGGCTGAGCAGGCCAGCATGTCTGTACAGAGTACAAAAAAAACCCCTAAGCTTTGGCTCTAATACAGCTCTTGTGGAAAGAAAAGCTTGTAATCATATTTTTAGTCTAGATCGGCACCATGGACTCACAGCATATAAGGAATTTCTAAAGTATAGCATTTTAGAATGCTAAATTATTGGTTTAAGTTACATTAAATATTTACTGGCATTGGTTAAGTAACTGTAGATCGTGATGAACATACTAAAACGTTGAGCAGTTTATACAACTTTGTTGGAAACTGCAATGTTGCCTGAGCCTGTGTTTACGCTGAGGTCTTCTAGTCTTCTCCATTACTGAACCATAAAATCTACACACCAGTTTTCAATGGTAAACAACTGTTTACTCAGTCTTATAACAGCGTCAATGGTATGGTAAGTTGGCATTCTTACAAAGCAGTTAATGCACTGTTATTTAACATTGAAACCAATATGTGGAAATAATGCATCAATAGAAATGGCAACTAGATAGGTCTCGAGGTAACTTTGAAGCAGACAAAATTCGTTGATAATTATGTACTGAGTTGTGGTTCCTACTGGCTGTATGTTTGGAGGATTTTCTGGGGCAGTAAGCACTTTTAAAGGGGTTTGAAGGTCACTGTGAACAAGGTGAGACAAATATACGATAGCTACTAACAGGTCAAATAACAAATTTGAGAGGTATTTTCTTTACAGAGTATGGTGAGAATGTGCAACTCGCTGTCACATGGAGTGGTTGAAGCAGATAGCATTGACACATTGAAGGAGAGGCTTGATGCATTCATGAGGGAGAAGGGAATAGAGGGATACAGGGGCAGGGTGGGAAGAGGTAATTAGAGGGGGAGGAGGTTGATGTGGAGTACTAACACTAGCATAGACCAGTTGGGCTGAATGGCCTGTTTCTGTGCTATATGTTACAAGTAATAGTTCAGAGTTCTGGCTGACTGAGAGGTATTCTTCGAGTTGATACTGGTGACGTGACCTCATATAAAACCTTATGGCCCTGAAATTTCTCCCACTGATCTCCCCCGCAACTACCCCCCGCCCCATTGCGACCTCGATCTACTTTAATCACCACCATCACACCCCCTCCAAATGCTGCCGCCACCCTCTTGATCCCGGACTCTGCCCACCCTTCCCAATCCCGATCACCGCTACTCTCGCTCCCGGCCACCAGTAACCGCACCCCCCGCCCTCCCCAATCGCCCTCCCTCCCAGTCACCCCACCCCCTGTCTCATTCGTCTTTAAGGACTTACCAATGGCTGCTGCTGGCAGTCCTCTTCTCCGGCTAGGTGTTTGCAGCTTGCCGGCTTAATGATGATGAGGCCAGAGGCCAAATATTACATGCGCCTCAGGCCTATCCAGTCAGGCGTGGGGACCGTTCCCTGCATCCCCTGCACACCCATTTTTGGACGCACTTGAATTTCTAGGCCATCGTCAATTGGAAAGACCATGACCAAATGGGCTGAATGATCTGTTCTGTTCCACACAATCCTACAATCCAGTGCTGTTACCAGGATTTCAGTAAAGTATAAGAGTGAATGTTTGAAATTATCATCTGATTAAATTGCATGTAGCGTTGGTTAATGAACATAGGTTTTCTTTATATAAATGATGGCAACCAGGTTCCTAGAGGCACTTCGGAGCCATCTAGTGACTAGAGCCTGCAACTACATTGTGACAGTTGACATAGCAAAATTGAATGGGAAGTATTGATATACCAATTTACAAAGGTAAAAGTTGACAGAAAAGAAAAATCATGACACCAGGAAGTAAGGTCTGTGAACAGGAATTGTGAGCCCTACTCAAGGTTTCTACTAACATATAGATTGTCAACTGAATTGTGAAAAAATCAATACGGTGGGTTTCAGCTTAACTCAGTTGTTAGCACTCGTGACCAGGATCAGAAGATTTTGGAGTCAACGCACACTCCAGGAGTCGAGGACATGAAGCAGGCTGATGCTCTACTGTTGCATTATCAATGGTTCTGCCTTTCAGATGAGACATTTAGGACTTGTCTGCCTGGTTCAGGTGGATGGAAAACATCCCATGGCACCATTCAAAGAAGAGAAAGGAGTTTTCCTCCTTCAAACAACACCATTCATCTTATTTGGTGTTTGTGGGATCTCTTTGCATGTTTGCCAACAGTTACTGCACTTAAAAGTAATTCATTGTATGCAAAGAGCTTTGAGACATTCTGAAAGAAAGAAGAAAGACTTGCATTTATATAGTGCCTTTCACGACATCAGAATATCCCAAAGTGCTTTACAGCCAATGAAGTACTTTTGAAGTGTAGTCATGATAATACTCATATAATAATAATAATTTTGTCCCTATGTTTAGGGAAATAACCCTATTAGTAGTTCTAATCTTGTGTGGAGACCACAACCACAGAAACTGGTACTAAGATTACTAAACATTTTATTCAATTGCCGAACAATAATTAAGTAACAGATTTAAACAATACTCGCAACTGTGGAATACGGTTCCAGAACACGGATTGACCAGACCTTTGTTCTGGGGAGGGCCAGGAGTGTCTACCGAAGTGATTCTTCCTTGTCTTCCTCATGTTGCCTCTCCTCCTGATAGCACGAATTTGTGCTCTTTTAATACAGTTTTGCGTTTTTGTCTTCTGGCTTCCGACTACCATTAAAGGGGCCCCCCTCTGTCCTTTTTTTGTTGCAGTGTCCAAAGTTGCGATCTTTCCTGGTCTATGTCAGTTTTCTGTTGTTTTCCTTAGCAGTCGACAAAAGTCTGTGGTTTGTTACTGTTACAGTATACATAGGAACATAGGAACAGGAGTAGGCCACTCAGCCCCTCGTGCCTGCTCCGCCATTTGATAAGATCATGGCTGATCTGTGATCGAATTCCATATACCTGCCTTTGGCCCATATCCCTTAATACCTTTGGTTGCCAAAAAGCTATCTATCTCAGATTTAAATTTAGCAATTGAGCTAGTATCAATTGCCGTTTGTGGAAGAGAGTTCCAAACTTCTACCACCCTTTGTGTGTAGAAATGTTTTCTAATCTCGCTCCTGAAAGGTCTGGCTCTAATTTTTAGACTGTACCCCCTACTCCTAAAATCCCCAACCAGCGGAAATAGTTTCTCTCTATCCACCCTATCTGTTCTCCTTAATATCTTATAACCTTCTAAACTCTAGAGAATACAACCCCAATTTGTGTAATCTCTCCTCGTAACTTAACCCTTGAAGTCCGGGTGTCATTCTAGTAAACCTACGCTGCACTCCCTCCAAGGCCAATATGTCCTTCCGAAGGTGCGGTGCCCAGAGGTGCTCACAGTACTCCAGGTGTGGTCTAACCAGGGTTTTGTATAGCTGCAGCATAACTTCTGCCCCTTTGTACTCTAGTCCTCTAGATATAAAGGCCAGCATTCCATTAGCCTTATTGATTATTTTCTGCACCTGTTCATGACACTTCAATGATCTATGTACCTGTACCCATAGTCCCTTTGGACATCCACTGTTTTTAACTTTTTATCATTTAGAAAGCACCCTGTTCTATCCTTTTTTGATCCAAAGTGGATGACCTTACATTTGTCTACATTGAATTCCATCTGCCACAGTTTTGCCCATTCACCTAATCTATCAATATCGCTTTGTAATTTTATGTTTTCATCTACACTGCTTACAATGCCACCAATCTTTGTGTCATCGGCAAACTTAGATATGAGACTTTCTATGCCTTCATCTAAGTCGTTAATAAATATTGTGAATAATTGAGGCCCGAAGACAGATCCCTGCAGGACTCCACTAGTCACATCCTGCCAATGTGAGTACCTACCCATTATCCCTACTCTCTGTCGCCTTTCGCTCAGCCAATTTCCTAACCAAGTCCGTACTTTTCCCTCGATTCCATGGGCTTCTATCTTAGCTAACAGTCTCTTATGTGGAACCTTATCAAATGCCTTCTGGAAGTCCATATAAATAACATCCATTGACATTCCCCTGTCCACTACTTTAGTCACCTCTTTTTGTTTTCTGTCTTTCTTAGTAGTCGATGAAAGTCTGTTGTTTGTGGCTAACTTACAGGCTAGTTTTCCATTAGCCAAAGAGTCAAAAGTTCATGACACTTAAATGACCTAAAACAATTCTGCACCCTACAATAACGACCAGATAATCTGTTTTCATGATGCTGGTTGATAGATAAATATTGGCCAGGATGCTGGTAGAACTCCCCTGATCTAATTCAAGTCATGCCATGAGAACCGGCTGTCAAAATCGGTTGAGCCTCTCGCTGATACTGCTCCTGGGATGGGCTGGCCTCCCGCTTTGCTGCGTTCTTGCCCGGAAGTTAAAATCGAGCCCCACTGTCGTCTCCATAACCTGGATCAACGGAATGGTCCAAGTCTGTTTATTGACCATAACCTCGGTCTACGGTCTGTTTATTGAGTTTAACCATCTGCTGCTTGAAAATCTAATTATCATGGTTAGTGATCTGGAGGTTGCCTGTAGATCTATCATTAAAAAAAATGCAGACACTTTCATTGTGCCAGAAAAGTAATAGATCTAATAATCTATAACAGCCTCACTTGGAAATAGTGCTGTTTATGTCAGTAACAAATTGGATAGGCAGGTGGTGAAGGATAGAACACTAGAGTCTGGTCTTCAGTTGCTTCCAATCCTTTATTCACAGAGATTCATATTACCCACTTTGCACCCTCTAGATAAACTCTCATATAAATGGATACAAGAGAGAACCCAATTGATACGCACCACCTGAATGCAATTAACACTAATTGATGTAAATCATATGGATACAATTAATAATACGTACTCTATATTGTAAACAATTTTACAACACCAAGTTATAGTCCAACAATTTTTATTTGAAATCTACAAGCTTTCGGAGGCTTCCTCCTTCGTCAGGTAAATGCTCTATATTAGATAACGAGTTTGAGATTGGTACTACTTTAAGTGAGGTGGGGCGGGCAGACCTAAGTTATACAGACAGCTGCGCTCTCCTCTCTGGCCAAGGAAATAGAGGTCTCTGCATGAGTGCTTGCACAGAGCTCCGCACATCGGTGAGCAAAAGTCAGTTAAATGTTGATGTTTAAGAGCCAATGGTACAGTGGGCTATTAACTCACATTAGCAAGAATAGAAATGAAGTTTTAAGAGGTTTCTAGGTTGGCCAGTTGGACAGCCTGAGGACTTTTCAAAATTTGCTTCACATCAGTCACCGTTATACTGCAGCCAGTGAAGAGCCAAATATGCGAGACTACTTCCCTGAGGTGGCCTTGTACCACTTACCTACATTCAATTTGAGTGGCGTTCCAAAGTGGTTCCAATAGCACATGGATGTAAAAAGTAAGGTACAAGTGGCCTTTCAGATAGGGACCAGAAGGAACAGCGAGCGTTTGAAACCAATTGTATCTGCTTCAGTTTGACCCTTTGTGTAGTTATGCTGATTGTGAGGACAGGATGCATAGACTATTCCCTTGAGTGTAGAAGATTAAGGGGTGATCTAATTGAGGTGTTTAAGATGATTCAAGGAGTAGATAGAGTGAAACTATTTCCTTTGGTGGGGGAGTCCAGAACAAGGGGGCACAATCTTAAAATTAGAGCTAGGCCGTTCAGGAGTGAAATCAGGGAGTACTTCGCACAAAGGGTAGTGGAAATGTGGAACTCTCTGCCCCAAAAGTCTGTGGATGCCGGGACAATTGGAGCTTTCAAGACTGAGATGGATAGATTTTTGTTAGGTAAGGGCATCAAGGGACATGGAGCAAAGGCAGGTAAATGGGGTTGAGCTACAGATCAGCCATGATCTAATCGAATAGCGGAACAGTCTCGAGGGGCTGAATGGACTACTCCTGTTCCTAATATTCCTATGACTGGTGAGCAGATGTTTCATATATCCCCCATATAAGACTGAAGCGCTGGGAATTTCCTCGGTGGGGGGGGGAGGGGGTTCTCCCGATAGGCTGCTGTAACTTCGGCGAAAGATTGGCGGGGTTTCCGCTGAAATTACAATGGCCAATCGGGAGAACTCCCCAAAGAAATTCCCGGCAAAGGTTTTTTCCTGCTGCTCGTGAACATTTAAGTAGGTTATTACCTGTGTGAGAGTGGGAGCTGTTGTTTCTGTGGGTGGTATGACATCTGGTTCGTCTAGTAGCAGAGAATCTTCACGACTACAGCAGTGAAGAGAATTACCAATAAACCTGGGAAATAATGGCTCCCACCTTAAAATTACAACGGCTCTGACTAATATGTTCCCAATTGCTTCTACGCATCTTGTAATCTGTAACCTGTGGAACTTTTTATTTAATAAAAAGGGCCGAGGCATGTTTTGGATAATAACACTTAAGGTGGTTAGAGCAGAATGGAGAATTCTAAGTTGAAATATGTAGCAGGCTAGTCAGTCAATTGAGATTAATGGGCAAGACACTTCCATAAACTCGGTTGTCTTTGTTTTAGCTCCGGGACCAAGGTGGGATAAAGGTCAAATCCAAACCAGTCCGATGGAACGGAAGTGGCCTCTTGCTGACAGCCAGACTGACCCTCAGTAGGACGAGCTTTCTGTAATCGAGCACCAAGTTGGTGCTCTCGTTCAGGGAGGTCTCGAGGATGTGGGAAATGAAAGTGTCGCACTGATGCACACTGGCAGTGCCTTCTCTGTGCTTAGGGGTTAAAGGCCCCATGTTAGAACCATAGAAGTTTACAGCACACATAGAGGCGATTCAGCCCATTGTGTTCGCCTGGCTGTGCAGCATAGAGGGAGCAATGCTCTGTGCCAATACGCGATGTACCTGATAGGGGAGAGTTTGATGCTGACACTGGGTGCCAGAGTGGGGGAATGTTCCATTTCCTGACTACCTCATCATGGTGAGCACAGGAAGGAACAACCAGAAATGTCTGGCAGAAATAAAAATAGTTCCTCCCAATTAACGTCCCAGTGGGAGTAAGACAACACATAATTACCCATAAATCATTACTGATTTATCATTTTATGGACATTTTTACTGTGTGGGTGATTCAGGTTGTGAAATGTAAGGTAAAGGGGGAAAAACTGATTGGTGAGTGGGTAACTAGAGGGCAAACATTTAAGATCAGCACCAGAAGACGGGAGGGACAGGTTCAGGAGAAAGTGCACAGAGGGTTGTCAGGACTTGAAAAGAGTGGTGAAGCAGAATCCATAAAAGATTTTAAGAATTAAATGGGTAAATAATTGACAATTTAAAATGGTGTGGAGAATGGGACTAAATGGATAGCTCTTCCTGAGAGCCAGCACAGGCTCGATGGGCCAAATGACCTCTTTTTGTGCTGTAAAACTCAACTATGGTGGGGATGCAAAGCGGGCGTTAATGCATCAGTTGCCCATTATACAGCCGGCTCGACTTTCCTTTGCATTGACTTCAATCGGCCGGGATGTGTAATGGGCAGCCAAGTCCCTACCGCCTTTTTTGTCCCCCTGACTGAAGTTGACTTTTTACCCTCGATGATTCACGGTGCAGGAGCGGGTGGCCTTCTCATGTTAGGATTTAGGCACATTGTTGAGGCAGCAGAGAGGGAGTTGGCCCGAGCGTGCTTGATGGAGACACCGGGTGAAAAAGGTGAAAAACCACTCCAATCCCAGCATTGGCATCTGTCATCTTGACAAGCACAAAGCTCACCAATACTTCCATACTTCCAGAGTGAAGTAACAGTGGGGTTTTCCTCACCTCATGTCTGACCCTGTTGTGGACTAATTGATAGAGATTGATGAGCATAATTAGTCAACAACTCCATTATCGTCGTATCATGTGGCTACCAGGATGGTAGATGGTGAACTAGATGGATCTTGATCTGTTTTCGTTTAGCAATTCCTTTGTTTCTAACAAAGGACTGGAGAACAACTATTGATAATGCAATTCTAAGCGTCAAGAAAGGAGAGTGGCATGACCTTGAGAATTATTTGCCTGACATCAATCAGACTGTTTCAAAGAAAACAGTTTAACATCATCCAGCAAGACGAAAGGTAATAAATGGAAGAAAACATGAGCTCATGAAAAAGAGGTCATGACTGCCATATTTATTGGAATGCATTGAGGTTACAACTTAGTTGGTTGACAAAAGGAAATATAATTCATATTATATATTTTGACTTTCATAAAGCCTTTGTCAAGATTCCTCACAAAAGACTTAAGGCAGAGATGAAGACTCACAGGATCAAGGGTGAAAGTATTAATTGGATCGATGTTGCAGCAGGAGACAGAAGGTTGTAATAAATGGGATTTATATTTGAGCTGTGGGTAGCAGAGACTAATGGAGTCCCATAGGATCAGTCGTGAGATTTTAGGCATTCACAATATTTATCAATGATCTTGACAGGGAACTTGTAATTGTCTCTTTGCGATAACAGACTGATGTGTATTGAGGCAGGTTCTGGTGAGGAGACAAATAATCATTCCATATGCGTTTGCAGCGATCCTGTGCGATTACTCACGGATTTATATAGATCAGACTCCTGTCTGTCTCTGCTGCTTAGGTTAATGGATGCTTAGCATGTCGTGCTCAGAAGTACTGTTGAATGCTTAGGCCTAGATGCTGAAAGTTTTTGTGTTCGCTCCCCAGTAACACACAGTGTGATAGTGGCCAAGAAATTTGGGTGCCTCCATTTTTGGGCGGGCGGGGGGAGAGGGAGTGCACGCAGATCCCTGTGCCTGAATGGTGAGGTCCAAGGAGCCTCCGATATTGGGCCTCGGACCTTGATAACATCAAGCCGGTGGTGGGAGGAGCATGTCTGCCAATAGTGAACCTAGATCGGGCCGTTGCTAGCATCGCAGCGGCTCTCAGGTAAGTGAAGGCCGGTGTGGGGTGGGGGGGTAAATGGAGACCGGGAAGAGATCAGAAGCCGGGTTGGGGGGTGGGGGGCTATTGCAGTTCATCCGACATCATCGGATCCTGATCTGCATATTTAAAGAGGACCCCCCCGTGCCCCCCGTGGCACCCACCCCCCCCCCCCAGCTGTCCTTGCTGCCTGCAATTTAAAATTGAGTCAGTAGAGGAGTGAGAAAGTCTTCCACTCTATTTTAGTGCCACCCCCCAACCTGGTTTCCGCCGGGCGGGTGGGGGGGGGGGCGGGGAGTTAAAATCGAGGCCAGTCTGTTCCTCCTTCCGCTGATTGCCCATACTTAACTGCAGCACCACACACTCACTAACTAACTGCTCACCCCCATAAAGTTGTTGAGGCTGGGGGTCAATTGAAAATTTCAAATCTGAGATTGATAGATTTTTGTTAGGCGAGGGTATTAAGGGTAACGGAACCAAGGCAGGTAGATGGAGTTAAGGTACAGATCAGCCATGATCTAATTGAATGGCGGAACAGGCTTGAGGGGCTGAATGGCCTACTTCTGTTGCTATGTTCCTGTACCTATGTTGGCAGACCTTGCCTTGTTCTAGGTTACTCCCTCTGCCTTCTGTTTCACCTCTTTAAGATCATTCTCTGCCTCTCTCTCCAATCTTGTTTTTTACTCCCTTCAAGGGGGGGGATGTAGGAGCAGGGGGTAAGAAGGATTCGGGGAGGAGGAACAGGAACAGGCAAGGAGAAAAAAAAAATTAACGTGGAGTAGGAGAAATACTGGATGGGGAGGTAAGAAAGAATAATTTGTAACTAATGCAAAAGTAATGCTTACGGTGATGGTGCTTCCCATGATGGTGCTTCTTAGTGCATTTGCAGGTTTACTGTAAGGACTTAAAGCGATAACTTGAGAGATGTTCATGTGGTCCCTCTAAGTAAAAGACTTTAGAGCAGATCAGGTCCTGAAACACGACCTGGATGACAGAAGAAGCTGGATAGACGGAACGGCTTTCTCTCGCTCCTTTATTCTTCCCCCCCCCCCCCCCCCCCCACCGCGGTTTTCTTCTCGTCCCTCCTTAAGATGGCGACCGTTGCTGGGATACTGTTTCACTGGTATCAGCAGGCATTCTTCACGCTCGAGCCTGCAGCACTGACTTTTGGCGGGCTCTTGGATTGTGGGGACGTCACAGCACGAGCCTGACCGAGGCCTCACTTGACCTCCACGCACGGGTGCTTCCTGCAGTGGTCACTGGCTAGTGGTCAGCAACAGGAACCCTGGATAATCTTGCCGTTCCCCAGCCCAGGCCAATTGTAACTTCCTCAGTGCTGCCGTGATGAAACGTGAATTAGATATTTGTTCATAACTCATAAAGTTGTTGCAAACTTTATCTCAGTGATGATCATTTTCAAATAAATTCTTCATCTTAAAGGTACATTGTCATAAGAACATAAGAAATAGGAGCAGGAGTAGGCCATACGGCCCCTCGAGCCTGTTCCGCCATTTAATAAGATCATGGCTGATCTTCGACCTCAACTCCACTTTCCCGCCCGATCCCCATATCCCTTGATTCCCTTAGAGCCCAAAAATCTATCAACCTCAGCCTTGAACATACTCAATGACTGAGCATTTATTTATAATCTATATTAATGACTTGGATGAAGGAACCCAGTGTAATGTATCCAAGTTTGCTGATGATACAAAGCTAGGCGGGACAGTAAGCTGTGAGGAGGACACAAAGAGTCTGCAAAGGGATATAGACAGATTAAGTGAGTGGGCAAGAAGGTGGCAGATGGAGTATAATGTGGGGAAATGTGAGGTTATTCACTTTGGTAGGAAGAATAGAAAAACAGAATATTTTTTAAATGGTGAGAAATTATTAAATGTTGGTGTTCAGAGAGATTTGGGTGTCCTCGTACAAGAAACACAGAAAGTTAGCATGCAGGTACATCAAGCAATTAGGAAGGCAAATGATATGTTGGCCTTTATTGCAAGGGGGCTGGAGTAGTCTTCCTACAATTGTACAGGGCTTTGGTGAGACCTCACCTGGAGCACTGTGTACAGTTTTGGTCTCCTTATCTAAGGAAGGATATACTTGCCTTAGAGGCAGTGCAACGAAGGTTCACCAGATTGATTCCTGGGATGAGACTGTTGTCCTACGAGGAGAGATTGACTAGAATGGGCCTACACTCTCTGGAGTTTAGAAGAATGAGCGGTGAACTCATTGAAACATACGAGATTCCGAGGAGACTTGACAGAGTAGAGGCTGAGAGATTGTTTCCCATGGCTGGGGAGTCTAGAACTAGGGGGCATAGTCTCAGGATAAGGGGTCAGCCATTTAAGACTGAGATGAGAAGGAATTTCTTCACTTAGAGGGTGTAAATCTTTGAAATTCTCTCCCCCAGAGGGCTGTGGATGCTAAGTTGTTGAGTATATTCAAGGCTGAGATTGATAGATTTTTGGACTCTAGGGGGATCAAGGGATATGGGGATCGGGTGGGAAAGTGGAGTTGAGGTCAAAGGTTGGCCACGATCTTACTGAATGGTGGAGCAGGCTTGAGGGGTCGTATGGCCTACTCCTGCTCCTATTTCTTATGTTCTTATTTTCTTATCCAGACTGTCTCAAAATATTAGTTTGGCAGATCCTTTTCCTGACTGCCTAGGGAGAAGAAGCAGAAAGCTACGTGTCATTGTATCACATACAGTAACAGAACAATCTATTATGATGTAGTTTCGTCCATCATATCATAAACAAATGGAGAAATGACTGCCGAGTACTTTTTTTTCCCAAGAACACCCTTTATGATCAGCACTCAAGCCCAGGGAAACTAATGTGCAGGGGGCTAGATGCTAATCTTTGACTTCTGGGGCCCTGTTTCAAATTCAACCCAGATTCATGAAAGCCTCTTCTGTTTGTTAGCTGTGAGGGTCCTACCTGAAATCCTGTACCTAATTAAAGGGGCCTACCTAACTGCTCCTAATTTGGGACTAGGTGCCGCTCACACTCAGTGAAGGGCACAGGATACATGAGGGGAGAAGTGGAAACAATGGGGTAGATTTTCACCATGGCGGGAAACAGGTGGCTGTGGATCGGCCGGCCATTATACACCCCGCCCGAACGAAATATCGACCCCAGTATTAGTGGTGGAGAGGGATTGAGGGTGCCTTCTGGTGTTGGGGCAGAGTAGACAGAGTCGAGGGAGCCTTACCGTGCATCTGGCTGTGTTATACCTGACCTGGGAGTGCTCGATCCTGACAGTAGGTACCTGAAAGAGGAAGTGATCCATTCCTCAGCATTAACAGCCCTCATCCTGATAAGCACAAAAAAGTTTAAAAAAATGCCAATGTATTTTGATAAGAAACATATTTATGTCTTTATATGAATTTGCCCCTTTTGACAGAGGCATTAGGATGTCCATTTTAAACACATTATTAGTTTCACAGAGCCTTCAATGGAAACAATCAGAAGTAATTTCTATTTTAATGCAAGTGGATTAAGTGCAGTGTATGTTGTAAAAGAAGATAATCAGAGCAGCGCAGCTCCCAGGAAGATACTGATGAGGGGAGACACGGCTGCTCTCCGTCCCTATAAAGTTCAATATATAAAGTTCATGGATGTCATTTACTGGAATATGCAGAGACAAGGGCAGACAAGGAAGCTGAGACAGCATTAAAAGGCTAGGTCACATTTCATGAATAATTAGCTGGGACATCAATATTCAGCTGTAGCGAAATTAAACCAGTGGCAGAGACTTGGAGAACAGTCGCAGAAAATGATGATGTTTCCCAAACATGTTATAATTAGTTTGGATGCATGTAGTGACATGGATTGATTTTACGCACATAATTTGTATTATATAACTATCCTCCACTTGCTGCCTTTTGCTGGAGAAATCACCCTGCCTTAATCGGGAGAAGTTGCTGTAATTTCAGTCATGAGTTCTGTTTCCTTTAGTTTGTAGAGTGTCTTTATAAATAAAATCTGCAGACTGTTTGCTGTAGTGCGCTGTTTAAACAGACTCTGCTGAGTAAATAGACTTTGTTTGCTATAAATTAGACTAGTCCTGCCCCACTTCCAACTCATTGGCTGACACAATGGTGTCAACAGACACTCTGTTCTTTCTTTTACTTCTCTTGATCCTCCTTTTCAATCTCCCATTTTTTTGATACAAGTCGGTCTTCTGCTCGTGCTAAGTCATAGGGTGCGTCGTTTTGTGACAGGAGCATTATACCATGACACCCGACGTAGTATTCCGCGGCTGCAGTTTAGGTGTGTGTTGCTTTAAGGCTGCACGCCACCACCACTTTGCAGTCAAGTGTTTAAGGCAACTAAATCTGATTGTTAAGTTAACAAAGGTTGAGGTGGGTCAAAGTTTCATTGTCGTTTGGAGATCGGAATGTATTTGTTTAGTTTTCGGTGTGAGTCAGAAACAGCCAGAGAGTTTTTTTTCACTTCTTTTAAGATTGTGTTTTTGTTTGTAACGAAGTGTGACATTTGGGGTGTGACATCGAGAATGTGATGTCTGCGTGTGGTGATGTACTGCTTTTAACATACAAATTGAGACACTCAGGCCAAGGGACGAGGCCCATAATGAAGGACACCGTCAAGGTTGAAAAGAGCAGAAAAATAGGCAAAATGAATCAAGAAGCAGTGTTCAACTAATGTCAAACGTGGGGTTTAAAAGTCTGCAGATTAAATGAGGAAGACAAGACTGAGGGAAGGTAAGGATTGTCACAGTTTTAAAAGCTGGAGTAGTAGATGATCCAACACTTCTCCACTTCTCAGACTAACGATGACTTGTAATTTAATGCAGTTGTTTTCAGTCGTGACCGATGTCCATTTTATCCCTCAGCGATCGGCTTGTAAATTGTGTAGTTTCCAAATGATCCCTCTAGTGACGTCACTGCATCTGACTGTCTGGAAATGGGACAGGCCATAAATATCACTGGACGAAAATGAGGTTGTTCTTTTGTTGCAATCTTTTCAAGATATTTCTCACCTTTTAAGGTATCCAAAAACTCCATTCCCCAGCCCGGCGGGCAGGTTAATAATCAGCTCCTCTGCCGGTGACACTCTATGAGGTTCAACGGTTGACCCCATGACACTTTGGGCATCCCGTCTCCCTGGTTGGTCTTGGCTGAAATTCCACAGGCCTGGCACAATGTTTTGGTGAAATAGTATATTTTAAACCGCACAGAGGCCTATCATTTTTTAATAGATGGGAGTATGATTGTACAAGCGTTCTCAAGCCTCATTGGACAGGGTTAGGGTGGGAACGTTTTATAATATAAACCCATGACATTTCATGGGCCCGTTTCCTAAAAATGTAAAACAAAAGGTTGCCTTATATATGTTGTTATCTTTGTCGGCCCCCGATCTGTTATTCTTATCTCCTTTTACCCTTGGATTTAGTTTTGTTACCCACCTTTCATTGCCAAAGAGTAGCCTTTTGTGCTGAAATAGAAGATTGAGAAGTGATCTAATCGAGGAGTTTAAAACCATGATAGGATTTGATAGGGTAGATGCAGAGAAACTATTTCCTCTGGTGGGGAAATCTAGAACGAGGGGGCACAATCTTAGAATTAGCGCCAGGCCATTCAGGAGTGAAATCAGGAAGCACTTCTTCACCCAAAGGGTAGTGGAAATGTGGAACTCTCTCCCCAAAACCTTGTGGATTTTGAGGGTCAATTGGAGCTCTCAAGACTGAGATGGATAGATTTTTGTTAGGTAAGGATATGAAAGAATATGGAGCAAAAGCAGATAAATGGGGTAGAGATACAGATCAGCCATGATCTAATTAAATGGCCATGATGTGGAGATGCCGGTGATGGACTGGGGTGAACAGGCTTGAGGAGCTGAATGGCCTGCTCCTGTTCCTGTGCTCCTCAATTCGGTTCCATGGATGCTGGCAGTTCTCTGGACCTCACTTACGTGGCCATTCTTCATGGCCTGCGAGCGTTAGCAGGCTGTTCAACCATGTGGATGGGAGGGTCACAGCCAAATCCGACCCCAACCTCAACACGTGCACTTTCAGGAAAGGGGTCACCGGAGAGTGGTCTGGAGCTGAAACCCTCGGCAGTTTTTCCTTTGTTAACCTAGGGAAGGAAAGGCCAACTGTAAGGTCTTCATTGTCACTGCGGCTAATATTAGCTAACTCGGGACACCAAAGAGATCAAACCTGGGACTGCCCTTGTGGGGTGAATTTGCCTCAAGGTTTCTCCTGCTCTGCCATCGCAACTCTGGTGAAAACCCCATTTATGCGTGTAAACGGGGCTTCCACAGAGCTTCCGCTGAGTTAGGAACGTAGGAATTGCTAGATGGCAATCAGAAAGACGGCACCTCCGATGGTGCAGCACTCCCTTAGCACTGCGCGAGAGTGTCAGCTTAGATTTTGTTGCTCAAGCCTCTGGAGTGGGACTTGAACCCACAACCTTCTGACTCAGGTGAGAGTGCTACCACTGAGCCGCGGCTGACACTGATATCAAACTCGGGCATCCCTGACTTAAAGTTACTGTCATCTGTTAATGTGACTTGGAAGATCCTTTTACGAGCTTCTTAAACCACTATTTACGTGATTGTTTAAGGAAAGTAGGAATTGCTAAAAGAGACCAAGGTCCATCTAGTTCACCATCCTGGTCGTCGCATGATACAACGATAATGGAGTTGCTGACCAATCATAGCAATCAATCTCTATCAATTCGTCTACAACAGACCCAGACATGAGGTGAGGAAACCCCCAGTGGTGGAGAGCTTTGGGAACCATAGGTCCAAAGTCACCTGTTCCTCCCACTTGACGCGAGGAAAACCTCAGCGGCAGCAACAGCGAGAGAAGCCCCGAGGAGATTCACTCTCTTGGTCTCAATGGCTCAGTTCTGTGCCTTACTGAACCCCCAGTGGAGCTCTTTCTTTCCTCACACCCTCTTCCATGCCCTGCGCCGCGCTGTTTTTTTTAAGGGTGTTTTTCGAGCACACAGTTTTCCCCAGCTCGGTGGACAGTCAGGAAATGCGCTCCCAGACCCCTGCTAATGCCTCCTGTGCTCCAAACAATTTTCTTTCCCTGCTTGCGGGGAGGCCGCTGGGTTTTGCTTATCAGCCCCGCCCACCTGTTCCTCCCGTCCCCCCAAACCCCTGTCAGAAAGGCTGAGATAAGGAACTCACAGTGCACCCAGAACATACCAATTGGTGACAAAACACATTGGAATACCACCTTAAATTTCCTAAAGCAGTAACCTGCAGCAAATAATGTGTTCCAAATTGAAAAATTCAATATAAACACTTGCTTTGATATTTTTCTAGGGGTGCAATAAAATCTGCTGATCAAATTCTATTACTGGGTAGAGTTCCAGCCGTGGGAAGTATACATCATAATGCAGTTTATATCATAGAATCAAACAGCACAGAAGGAGGCCATTCAGTCTATCGTGCCTGTGCCGGCTCTTTGAAAGAGCTATCCAATTAGTCCCAGACCCTAGCTCTTTCCCCAAAGCTCTGCAAATTTCTGCTTTTCAAGTATCTATCCAATTCCCTTTTTGAAAGTTACTATTGAATCTGCTTCTGCCAACCTTTCAAGCAGTGCATTCCAGATCATAACAACTCGCTGTGTAAAAATTTTGTCTCCTCATCTCCCCACTGGCTTTTTTGCCAATTACCTTAAATCTGTAACCTCTGGTTACCGACCCTCCTGCCAGTGGAAACAGTTTCTCCCGATCTACAAAACAGCATTGTATAAACTCTAGAAATAATTTTAGCTTTATTCCTCATTCCCCCTTAATTTTCGGAATTTTGACAAAGATAGAGTAATTGACCTCTTCATTTCAGCACAGTCGAACCAGTGCTCAGCCATCAATCTGGATACAGGCATAATGAATAATGAGCTTGAAGTCCTTTCTTTGATCTCCTTTGCTAAATTGGCGGATTTCGCGTTTTGGAGAGTCTTATGAAAAAAGTACAGAAAGAAGGGGGGTGCTGGGATTTCAACTGAATGGCAGTACATTTAATTTTTAAAAAAATGTTCCGACGTCTTCATTTCCTGCTCGCCTATAATCTAGAGGGCCTCTGATGAAATGAGCTCGAAGATTTTTGTAACTCTGATTTTACGCTAACTGGCTGGGCAGGAAACCCACGAGATTGGGTGGAATGCTGTTTTTACACCCCGTCCGATATTACTCTCCGTTAAAGCCAATGGGGAGTAATATCGGGCGGGGAGTAAAACCAGTGTTGCACCCGATCGCGTTAGTTTTCCGACAGGCGGGTTGGGTTAAAATTGGCCCCAGACTGTCCCCCTCGAGCGCGTAGTGAAGAGGAAACGTAAATCCAGTGCGGGAGCCCTCCCCTGACAACACTGGCACCACACTGTGAACCGATCGGAGGGGAGATGTTTCTAGCATCACCCCATCGTCAGGCTCACCTGCTTGGCTCAGCGGTGAGATGATGCTCATAGCATCAGCAGAAAGCCAGGGCCTTTATCGCAAAGCTCTCATGGATGAAATTAAGGATTAGTCAGGTTTTAAAGCTATGGGTTGATCATGATAGCTTCCTCACTGGTTGAGGTAAAATAGTCTCTCATGTCAAGTGCTGAAAGCTTTGGCTAAATTTCGTCTTTCAGATGAGACATTAAACCATTCTGGTGGACGTAAAAGACTTCATGGCTTCGAAGAAGAGGAGGGGAGTTCTCCCCGCAGTCCTGTCCACTGTTTGTCCCTCAACCAACATCACTAAAGAAACAAATTATTTTGTCATTATCCCATTGCTGGTTGTTAGACCTTGCTGTGCGCAAATTGGCTGCCGCGTTTCCTACATTACAAGAGTGACTACACTTCAAAAGTACTTAATTGGCTGAAAAACGCTTTGGGATATCATGAGGTCATGAAAGGTGCTATAGAAACGCAAGTTCTTTCTTTTAATTAATAAGGCAGAAAAAATAACATTGATAGAGCAGACACAATAACACTGATACAGCAAGCAAAATAACATTAATAGGCCAGACAAAATAACATTGATTGTGCAGGCAAAATTACATAGAATTACATAGAATATAATTGTAATAGAACGAATTTGAAATTGTATTTCCGATTCCCGAGTCCAAATCGTTTATGTAAATGGTGAACAACAGTGGTCCCAGCACCGATCCTTGTACAACACCACTTCCCACCTTTTGCCAGTCTGAGTAACTACCACTAACCCCTACTCTCTGTTTTCTGTTTTGTAGCCAGCTTGCTATCCATTCTGCTACTTGTCCTCTGACTCTACATGCTCGGACCTTAGTCTACCTTATCGAAGGCCTTTTGAAAATTCAAATGTATTACAGATACACAAATCACTCTATCAGCATATCCTTCTATTCCTTTCTCCCTCATGTGTTTATCTAGCTTCCCCTTAAATGCATCTATGCTCGTCGTCTCAACTACTCCTTGTGGGAGCGAGTTCCACATTCTAACCACTCTCTGGGTAAAGAAGTTTCTCCTGAATTACCTATTGGATTTATTAATGACTGTCTGTCTTATATTTATGGCCCCTAGTTCTGGTCTCCCCTGCAAATGGAAACATCTTTTCTATGTCTGCCCTATCAAACCCTTTCATAATCTTAAAGACCTCTATCAGGTCACCCCTCAGTCTTCTCTTTTCTAGAGAAAAGAGCCCCAGCCTGCTCAATCTTTCCTGATAGCATAACCTCTCAGTTATCTTTTGAAAATCCAAATATATTACATCTATTTCATTACCCTTGTCTACTCTTTCTGTTACTTCTTCAAAGAATTCAGTAAGGTTGGTCAAGCATGATTCACCCTGTTGAAATCCATGCTGGCTATTTTTTTATATTTTCAGTTTCTAGATGTTTTTCTATTACATCTTTGAGTAAGGATTCGATTAACTTCCTACCACTAATGTTAAGCTAATTGGTCTATAGTTCCCTGGACTTGTTCTACCTCCCTTTTTATATATAATTACTTTGCCTCAGTATTTACCAGGGAGACTAACAAGGTGGACATGACATTAGGAGAAAAGATCAAAAAAGATATAAAGACATTTAAGATAGAAAGGGGGGAGATAATTGATAAATTAATCAAATTTAGAGAGGATGTAGCCCCTGGTCTGGATGGATTGCATTTGCGCATATTAAAAGAAGTTAGGGAAGAGATAGCAGAGGCACTATTACATATATATAAAAATTCATTAGAAAAGGCAATAGTGCCAGAGTACTGGCAGACAGCTAATGTGATTCCTATATTTAAAAAGGGAGACAGAACAAGTCCAGGCAACTATAGATCAATTAGCTTAATATCAGTGGTAGGAAATATAATCGAATCCTTATTCAAAGATGTAATAGGAAAACATTTAGAAACCAAAAAATATAATAAAGAATAGTCAGCACGGATTTCAAAATGAGACTTGACCAACCTTATTGAATTCTTTGAAGAAGCAACAGAAAGGGTAGACAAGGGTATTGCAATAGGTGTAATATATTTGGATTTTCAAAAGATCTTCGATGAGGTACCGCATTATAGACTCATGACTAAGGTCAGAACATGTGGAGTCAGGGGAAAAGTAACAGAATGGATAGCAAGCTGGCTACAAAACAGAAAACAGAGAGCACGGGTTAACGGCAGTTACTCAGACTGGTGAAAGGTGGGAAGTGGTGTTGTACAAGGATCGGTGCTGGGACCACTAGTTGTTCATCATTTACATAAACAATTTGAACCAGGAATCGGAAATACAATTTCAAAATTTGTGGACGACACCAAATTGGGGGGTGTATTTAATACAAAGCAGGACTGCATCAAAATGCAAGAAGATATTAATAAATTTGCAGAATGGGCGGGTAATTGGCAAATTTTGGTAGGAAGAATAAGGGGTCTGCATACTGCTTGGATAATAAGAGTCTAAATGGGATAAAGGAGCAGAGGGATCTTGGAGTACAGATACACAAATCACTAAAAGTAGCAACGTAATAAGGCCATAAAAAAAGCAAACCAAGCTCTGGGTTTCATTTCTAGAGGGATAGAAGTGAAAATCAGAGAAGTTATGTTCAACTTGTATAGAATCTTGGTTAGGCCACGCTTGGAGTACTGTGAACAGTTTTGGTCTCCATATTATAAAAAGGATATAGAGGCATTGGAGAAGATGCAAAAAAGATTTCCTCGGATGATACCAGAACTGAGAGGTTATGCTATGAGTAAAGATTGAGCAGGCTGGGGCTCTTTTCTCTAGAAAAGGGAAGACTGAGGGGTGACCTGATAGAGGTCTTCAAGATTATGAAAGGGATTGATAGAGCAGATGTAGAGGGAGCAGACTTGCAGGGGAGACCAGAACTAGGGGCCATAAATATAAGACAGTCGCTAATAAATCCGATAGGTAATTCAGGAGAAACTTGTTTACCCAGAGAGTGGTTGGAATGTGGAACTCGCTACCACAAGGAGTAGTTGAGACGACTGGCATAGATGCATTTAAGGGGAAGCTAGATAAACACATGAGGGGGAAAGGAATAGAAGGATATGCTGATAGAGTTAGATGAAGTAGGGAGGGAGCATAAACTTCAGCATAGACCAATTGGGCGGAATGGCCTGTGTCTGTTGCTGTACATTCTGTTTAATTCTATGTAGCTATGTAATTCCAGTATTCTCCTTCAAAGAGACATGCCAATCAAGTAATCATCTTGTTTTGTAAACCTATTTGTTTTTTTTGTGGTCAGCCATGATGATGATGATGATGCTGTTGGATGGCAGTGCAACGGATTGGCCCTATTTGTTTTATACCATGTCACAGTATCAAGTGAAACGAGCTCAGTTACACCACAGGCTACATGCAAACCATACAATATTTTCTTTAATCTGCTATTTAATTTTTCAAATTTCCTCCTTTCTTGCTGCACGAGACAGATGCCCTCCTGAGATACTGTTCCACAGGTCGCAGTTGCCTTCTAATAGTTCACTTAAGTGGGTCAGTCTTCGTGTTTGGACCTTTTGAGGGAATGGAGGGCACCACATGGAGGGCACCACAGCCAAGCCCAATTTACTCACAGCGTCAAGAGGTACTAATCAGGACGAGGACCTCTGGCAGTTTTCTGCCTCTCCCAAGCCCAGTGATACTGTGCATAGTTGCAGCAATTGGGGTGCAACATGAGTTGAGATCAGCTAACTTAGCACAGATAGGAAACTGAACTTGGGACCTTTTTGGCCCTATGCCTCAATACCATACTAGATGGTGCATTTATCTACAGGGAGGGAGAAAGCTCCCAGTATTATTCTAACAGCCTTCACAATACCAAACTAACCCCCTCATGAGCATTTTAAGGGCCTGAGATTTATCATCTGCTCACGAGTCCACATTTAGCGATTTTGAACTATAGAACCAAAGAGGTTTACACGTTAGAAGGAGGCATTTGGCTTATTATGTCTGTGCTGGCTCTTTGCTGGAGCAATCCAAAACTAATCCCAATGTCCCACTCTCTCACAATGGCCCTGCCTCTTTCTCTGCTTTGTTTTACAACTAATATTAAATAAACTATATATTTTTTTGGAATTTTTGTTTAAAACACAACTAATATGGCCAATATTAACAATGAACAGCATAAGAATCAGTCAGATTGTTTTCCCCCCTCATGAGGCTCTGATTGAGCAAAGACCTCACTGAGGTTTTGGCCTGTCACTCACTGTGTAGTGATCATGCTCCTATATCTAGATCCCAGCCTGTTCCTTCACTGTCTACATTTATGGTCCATCCAAGTGAGATTGCTGAATCTTTGTTAATTGTGCCAAAGTTGAAAGAATCATTGTGGTGTGGTTACACTGGGAACTTGAAATGAGGCCAGGCTTATTTTATGGACTCTTAGCAACCAACAAAGAGAGGGGGACTTGCATTTCCTTTGTGTGTGTCTGGACTTTGAACTTGGGTCCAAGTGCTAATCGAGCATGTTTCCTCCAACCAGCCCATTACACAAACCCAGTAAAAACTTTAAGTAGCCTTTAGATAACCAATATTAATTCTTTCTGAGTAGGAGACTAAGCCAATCGATAATATTTGTAATACCTAGAGAGCTTGTGGGAGTGAGCCTTGGTTCAGTGCTAGCATTTCATTCAGGCGAGCAGGAGATCAGAATTCTGGCCTCCGAATTCTGGGTTGACATCCAGAGGTGTTCTCAGGGGAGTGGAGTGCACCCCCTCCCCGCCTCGGATCTAGCTGGTCCCCCCCATAGGGGTTGTGAGTCAGGCTAACGACCTGTTCACATAATAAAAAGGGTCTTTGTTAAGGAAAATTTCCAGAGCACGATCTGCTGGATGTAAAAGCAGTGGAAGAAATGGGCTGTCTCAAATGCTGTTAAATGTAAGGAATCTTACAACACCAGGTTATAGTCCAACAGTTTTATTGTTGTAAGGTTCCTTACATTTGTCCACCCCAGTCCATCACCGGCATCTCCACATCAAATGCTGTTAGGCACGGCAGAAGGAGAAGAAGTAACTTTGTGATGTGTTGTGATGTTGTAGCCTCTGCTTAGGATGTCTGCAATGATAAACCAGGCCTATACTGCTGGGCTTAAGAATATCCACAATTACTTTCATTGTTTAACTATCAGGCAAGATACGTATTCATTTGAGCCTCCCGACTCCCAGCAGCTCTTCCTGCTATCCAGTCTTACCGTGACCCAAGGATTTGATGTAATCTGTGGAAATGCTCTTTTGTTACTAATTCACAGGCACAAATATTACATGTAAGAACTTTCCACAATTTAGTACAAATATGAGTATTCTACAAAAAATTACACTCAGGGAGCCCTTAATTGATGAGAACAAAGGATTGCAATTTATCACAATTTACTGTAGCTGAGGGAAATAACGAGCTTTGTTTCTCTTACTTTAAACCAGAATAACTTCTTATTTATCTCAACTGCAGAAAATAATAATTCATAACACAGATCACATCATTTCCCATTAAGAATTCCCCTTTCCAGTTGCATGTTCCTATAATCAAAAGTAAGTCTCCCACGATACTATAATATGTCCATTTTCCTGTCCTATAATCTAAAAATTGCCAACATCTTCAAACAATGCCAAATGATGAAAATGTAAATGACAGTCAGGTGTTCTGAAAATAGCAACACAGAGTAGAATGAATGAATGGGTACAGCACAGAAGGAGGCCATTCGGCCCATCGAGCTCATGCCGGCTCTTTGCAAGAGCAATCCAGTTAGTCCCATTCCCCCGCTGTTTCCCCGTAGCCCTGCAAATTTTTTCCCTTCGAGTATTTATCCAATTCCTTTTTGAAAGCCACGATTGAATCTGCTTCCACCACCCATTCAGGCAGCGCATTCCAGATCATAACTACTCGCTACTTAAAAAAAGTTTTTCCTCATGTCGCACATAGTACCTTAGCTTATTTCTCAGAAACATCTCAAGGCACTTCATATGAAATGCATCACACAGCAGCTACTTTGCATGCAGAAAGATCCCACAAGCAACAATGGGATGAATAACTGTTTTTGATTGAAGAATGAATGGTGAAACTGCCACCAAATGAGCCATGCTGACACTCATCCCTCCTTTATTGTATTTTTAAATCTAATTCAACCCAGCCCACGGAATGATGTGAGCCATAAATCCTCAGGGGATTGCATGCAGTTTGATCCATATCCAATTCTTCCAACCATCCAAACTGAATGCAACCTGTATATAAAAACAGGTATTTTTTCAAAGCAGTTAAAGGACCTTGTACTGACCATCTCATTAAATTACTGTCGGTATAAATAGACCAGGATCTGTAGTTTACTTACATGCCCACTTATGAAATGTGTAATTATACAAAATAAATCATGACTTGAACTATGTTATGACTAAATATTTTAGGTTTCCAATGAGCTTACGAATCATTTGTACTTTGCCATGGTTTATGATGTAATCACAACTGCATGACACACTGCAAACCTATTATATTCCCTGTGGTTTGAGCGATGAGATACATGATAGGTTATTGTGCAATGTCATACTTTCATCAATCTTTAGAGCACCAGCAAGTCCATGGAAGGTTTTGTGTACCTGGGCCAGCAGTTTTGTATGATTTCACCTCAGTAACAGTATATTTTTTATTTTGTTCTCAAGCCAAGATTGATTGTCTATTCCTAGCTGACCTGAGGGCAATAAGAGTCAATAAGACTCCAGTGTGGGACTGGAGTCAGACATAGGTCAGACTGGGTAAGGACGGCAGGTTCCCTTCCCTGAAGGACATTCATGAACCAGTTGGGTTTTTAGTCCAATCAAAACATTTTCAATGCCATTTCACGGTGCCAGCTCACAAATGACCACATTTATTGAACATGATGTAGAGATGCCGGTGATGGACTGGGGTTGACAAATGTAAGGAATCTTACAACACCAGGTTATAGTCCAACAGTTTTATTTGAAAATCACAAGCTTTTGGAGGCTTTCTCCTTCGTCAGGTGAAGGAGAAAGCCTCCGAAAGCTTGTGGTTTTCAAATAAAACTGTTGGACTATAACCTGGTGTTGTAAGATTCCTTACATTTATTGAAGTCAGTTTCACAACTTGCCATGGTGGGATTTGAAGTCCAATACCATAACCACTAGACTACAATACCTGTATTGAAATAAATACTAATATTACAGTAATAAAACTACTTCAGTATTATAAGAACACTATCAAATCTATTTGATTAAAGCTAATTGATTCCGCTTGCCCTAAAAGATCCCATGGCACGTGCAAAAGATCCTATGATGGGTGTAAAAGATCCCACGGTGGGTGTAAATATCCCACGGTCGGTGTAAACGATCCCATTGCAATATTCGAAGAAGAGCAGGGGAGTTGTCCTGGTGTCCTGGCCAACATTTATTCCTCAACCAACACCTAAAACAGATGATCTAGTTATTTATTTCATTGCTGTTTGTGGGACCTTGCTGTGCTCAAATTGGCTACCATGTCTCCTACATTACAACAGTGACTAGACTTCAAAAAGTACTTAATTAGCTTTGGAACGTCCTGAGGTTGTGAAAGGCGCTATATAAATGCAAGTTCTTTCTTTCTTTTTGCCCATTCACCATTTTCTCTTCTTTCTCATTCTTTCTCTGTCCTATTTTTGTTTAAAAAAAAAAATTTCTTTCCAACCGGTTCCATACCTCGATTCTTGAAATAAACTAATTTTTCGACTATTGGCTTACCGTCCTTCTTTCTCTCATGTGTCAGCTTGCCTCAGTTGGTAGCACTCTCATCTCTGAATCGGAAGGTTATGGGTTAATGCTGCACTCCAGGGCACTGTCTGCCTGTTCAGGTGGATGTGAAAGATCACATTGTACTATTCAAAGAGGTGCAGGGTGTTCTCCCGGTATCCTGGCCAACGTTTTTCATAGAATCTTACAGCACAGAAGGAGGCCATTCGGCCCACCGTGCCTGTACCGGCTCTTTGGAAGAGCTATCCAATTAGTCCCACTCCCCTGCTCTTTCCCCACAGCCCCGCAATTTTTTCCCTTTTCAAGTATTTATCCAATTCCCTTTTGAAAGTTACTATTGAATCTGCTTCCACCGCCCTTTCAGGCAGCGCATTGTCTCAGACTAACTGGTCCTTCATCTCATTTGCTGCTTGCAACATCTAGCTGCATGCAAATTGGCTACTGCATTTGCCTACAATTATTGTGACTGTACTTCAAAGGTAATTTATTGACCTTGATGTGCTTTGGGATATTCTGAGAGTTCATTATGTAAATACAAGCTTCTTCTTCTTTGATCCAGCCTCTTGTATAGAATCATAGAATGATACAGTGCAGAAGGAGGCCATTTGGCCCATCGTGCCTGTGTCGGCTATCCAATTAGTCCCATTCCCCTGCCCCTTCCCCATAACCTTGAAAATAGAAGTTTACAACATGGAATCAGGCCCTTCGGCCCAACATGTCCATGTCGCCCAGTTTATACCACTAAGCTAGTCCCAATTGCCTGCACTTGGCCCATATCCCTCTATACCCATCTTACCCATGTAACTGTCCAAATGCTTTTTAAAAGACAAAATTGTACCCGCCTCTACTACTGCCTCTGGCAGCTCGTTCCAGACACTCACCACCCTTTGAGTGAAAAAATTGCCCCTCTGGACCCTTTTGTATCTCTCCCCTCTCACCTTAAATCTATGTCCCCTCGTTATAGACTCCCCTACCTTTGGGAAAAGATTTTGACTATCTACCTTATCTATGCCCCTCATTATTTTATAGACTTCTATAAGATCACCCCTAAACCTCCTACTCTCCAGGGAAAAAAGTCTCAGTCTATCCAACCTCTCCCTATAAGTCAAACCATCAAGTCCCTTTTCCCCTTCAATTAATTATCCAATTCCCTTTTGAAATTAATTATTGAATCTGTGTCCATCACCCCTTTCTATTCATATAGTTCACAGACATATAATATTTCAGACTCTTCCTATTCAGTTTGGAGGTAGGAATTATTAAGAAAAATTGATCTTTTATTGGTCAACAACCCGCTGCAAAGGCTACTTTCTTTAGCCAATTGAAAGTTCGGAGTGAAGTCTGACATGGTCGCAGCCTGATTGAGACAGAGGGAGCGACTGCATGATTGAGACAGAGGGAGCGACTGCATGATTGAGACAGAGGGAGCGACTGCATGATTGACTGTACTCAACAGTGACCCCGAGGGGAAGTTCACATCATACACAAGTAAACTCACCCACAGCGCATTCAGCATCAGTGGAATATTACTTTTCCATTTGTTCTCTCAACATTTTCTACTGTTTCCCACACACCAGGGATAAGAAGAAAGAAACTTTTCACCCAGTGTCAACGTTAGCAATTCTGTGGTCAAGAGTGGTGCAGGTTTCCAGTGTGAATACTGGGTAAACGATGATCACTGAGAAAGAAACCATGAGGTGATATTGTACCTTATGACTGAAAAGCCCTAACTCGCCCATGCTTTGTATTTTGCTGCAAGTACTAATGGATCTCCCATGGAATTGCTTGTTATCAGTGATATGGGAGAAGTCCGTGGAACATGTGGTGAAGGCAGTGAAGTAAATGGACAGTGATAAAAGTGATTTGTGATTGGCTCGAAATATGAGCCAATCCATATAATTGGATAGCGGTGAAGTGTTCTTGGATTGGTTCCTGGAAAATGTGAGCCAGTCAGAAAGGTGTGAAACATTTAAAGTGTGACATCTGTCATATGCAAGACATGTAATATGACTCAATCATGTGTACATATAATAACAAAGATTTAGCAAATATTGTTTGAATCCAGTATAAACACTGAATATTACACGGATATAATTCATAGAGTAATGGCATACATAAGATAGAAACATAAGGAACAGGAGTAGGCCATTCAGCCCCTCGATCCTGCTCTGCTATTCAATCAGATCACGGCTGATCTGCACCTCAACTCCATTTACTCGCCTTTGCTCCATATCCTTTGATTCCCTTACCTAACAAAAATCTATTGATCTCAGTCTTGAAAGCTCCATTTGTCCCAGCATCCACAGTCTTTTGCAGGAGAGAGTTCCGGATTTCTGCTACCCTTTGTGTAAAAAAAAATGCTTCCTGATTTCATTCCTAAACGGCCTAGTTGTAATTTTAAGATTATGTCCCCTTGCTGTTGGTTCCCCCACCGAGGAAATAGTTTCTCCCTATCAAATCTACTCTATCAAATCCTTTTTAACACTTGAAACACCTCTATCAGATCACCGCTCAGTCTTCTATACGCAAGGGAATACAAGCCGAGTTTATGCAACCCGTGTTCATAATTTAACCCTCTTAGCCCCGGCATCATTCTGGTGAATCTGCGCTGCACCATCTCCAAGGACAATGTATCCTTCCTGGGGGTCGGTGCTCAACACTGAATGCAGTATTCCAGATGGGACCTGACCAAGGTTCTGTACAATTGAAGCATAACTTCCTCCCCTTTGTATTCCAGCCCCCTTGAGATACAGGCCAGTATTCCATTAGCCTTCCACTAGGCGCAGGGATAATATATATCCTGCTACCCAATACTGAACCCTTCACCTTAGGGTATTTAAGTTGAGATGAAGGGATGAAGTGAGAAGATCATTGATCACAGATTATGATGAAAGTTCAGAAGCTTGAGTGAACTGTGTCATTTTCGTGTCAGTAATTTAGTGACCTCAGTTCCAGGAAACTAGAGGGGAACGTGCAGAGAATGTCAAATGCGATGGGCAATTCGGGCCATCTCTCTGAGATTAATATTGTGTCTTTGAACAACTGTCAGGGACGATGATCAATTTCATAGCTCCAGACTTGGATGACGGAGGAGTGCTTTGTGCTGACTGCTGTCACTGAATACACAATGAAACGGTTGTCTTGGACTTTGGTCTGACCAGCAAATGTCTAGTGTGGAGATTCTGTCAAACACGGATGGTTAAAGCAGTGACATTATTCACTGTAAAAGTGCTGTCTGTTTCTCCACAGACATATTCATACAGAAACCTGAAACATTCGCTGTTGTTTGTGTAGTTTTTACCCCCCCTCAGGACCTGAGGTTGCTGACTGTCATCAGGATATGATTTCATGAGCGTTGGTTGCTCTCACCCAAGTGATCTTTTGTGGGCTGTTCAGCTGTGGAGGGCATCACAAGAACCGTTACCCTGTCTTTGCGCATTAACCACACAAATAGTTTCCAGCAAAGTGCGGGGGGTGGGGGGAGGGGTCACTAGATCGCGATCAGAAGCAAAAATGTCAGATGATTTTTTTTTTATTTACCTGCTCAGAGGTGCTGAGCTCAAATTTAGTGCCGTTATTCCCTCCCTGGCTGAAGTCAGGTATTCGGCACATCGCTGGGATTTAACCTGGGATCTCTTTACTCATCTGTATAGCTTAGTGCCTCACGGTGGGGGGGTAGATTTTAACTTTCACCTCTGGGTGGAAAACTGGCGATAAAGAATCAACCCGCCATTATACACACCCCGCCCACGGTTTTCCTTTCTATGGACTTCAACGGATAGGACAGTCGGGGCGGGGTGCGTAACGGGCAGCCAATCTGCTACCTCCGGTTTTCCGCCCAGCGGTGAAAGTTAAAATCTACCCCTGGATGGACTATTCCACCATGGGGCAAGTAGCACATTTCATTTGAAGAAAAATTACACCAAAAGCCATGCTTAGCTCAGGGGAATGAAAGTTCGCAAATCACCGTTCAGTTTTACACTAACCCTCTGAAGAATGGCATCGTCGTGTGAAAGATTTTAATGACAGCAAGTACCTGCTTGAGATAATTAATTTGGAATAACGCCAACTTCTATTAACTGTGACGCATCTATGTTTTTTTAACATTTTGTTCTTGGGATGTGGGCGGTGCATTTATTGGCATCTCTAAATGCCCTGAGAAGGTGGTGGTGGGCCTTCTTTTTGAATCACTTGTGCTCCCATGAAGATGTTAAATACGATATTCCAGGATTTTGACCAAGTGATGATGAAGGAATGGTGGTATATGCCCAAGTCAGGATGGTGTGTGACTTGGAGACAAACTTGCAGATGCTGGTGGTCCCATAAAAGGCAAAAGAAAAGAAAGAATTTATATCACGCCTTTCATGACTTCAGGATGTCCCAAAGCGCTTTACAGCCAATAAAGTACTTTTGAAATGTCGTCGCTGTTGTAATCACATGTTTTAGTGATGTCGGTTGAGGGATAAATATTGGCCAGGACACCAGGGAGAACTCCCCTGCTCTTTTTCGAATTGTGCCGTGGGATCTTTCACATCCACCTGAAAGACCAGATGGGGACTCGGTTCAATGTCGCATCAGAAAGACAACACCTCCCTCAGTACTGCACTGAAGTGTCAGCCTGGATTATGTGGTCACATCTCTGGAGGAGGACATGAACCCACCACCTTCTAACTCAGAGTAGAGAGTGCTACCCGATGAGCCACAGCTGACAGTGGTGGTGGTTTCAGGGAGCATATGTTGGAAAACTGTGGGTGCACAGCCTCTGATTTTCCATCCAGTTAATGTATGGAGAATGTACTGAAAATAACTGCAGTGTACCCACAGATGTTCTTTCTCCCTGTGAGTCATGCAAAGTCGCCCCTACAGTTTACTACACATGAATTAACCTCATTGATTCACAGTTAAATCTTCAGCCTGGTGCTCCTAGCCTTTAAAAGAAAGAGATCCATCACAGAGTTGATGGTAATATTGATATTCTTCAATAGGATTATTCTCAATCCATGTTCATAGAAAAATCCGTCAAGTAACTCTGATATAGTGGCTCTTTGAAATAATCGCTGAATTCTTTGTCTTAAAGCACTGCATGAATCAAATGTTGTTAAGTTGAAGCATTCAGGTTCCATTGGTAATTGTCAGAGCACTCAAGAAATTATAATCTCCCTGACTGTTAAACAAATCGAAATCACCAATATTTTACTCTACTTTAATAACAAGGAAATTAACATTTTAAAATGTTACTCAGCGGCTATTAAATACTAAACCACTGAACACCACATGGGGATTAAATTAACTTGCAGAACCACTGTGAAACAGGCAGGCAATATGTAGAGACAGCTCCGCCATTGAGCTATAAACTACAGACTTTGTTCCATGAAGTTGTTTTCCTGAAAAATTTAGGTGAAGGTCCAAGGACCATATTGTGGGACACCATCGGGGTTGAAAAGAGTAGGAAAGAAAAAGATTCGCATTTATATAGTGCCTTTCATGACCTCAGGACATCCCAAAGTGCTTTACAGCCAATGAAGTACTATTGAAGTGTAGTCACTGTTGTAATGTAGGAAAGGTAGTAGCCAATTTTGCGGTCAGCAAGCTCCCACAAACAGCAATGTGACAATGACCAGATAACCTGTTCTTTAGTTAGGTTGGTTGAGGGATAGATATTGGCCAGGACACCACGGAGAACTCCCGACTCTTCTTCGAAATAGTGCCATGGGATCTTTTATGTCCACCTATCGGGCCTTAGCTTTACATCTCATCCAAAAGGCAGCACTTCCAACAGAGCCGTAATACTACACTGAAGTGTTAGTCTAGATTTTTGGGCTCAAAGTCTCTAGAGTGGGGTTTGAACCTATAACCTTCTAGTACAGAGGCAAGTGTGCTACCAACTGAGCCACAGCTGACACCTAGGAGTGAAAGAAGATTTTATTCGCCACCTTACCATGCCCTCAGGACATCCAATAATGCTTTACGGTCAACAAATTACTTTTTGAGATGTCGTCACTGTTGTTTTGTAGGCAAATGCTGCAGCCAATTTCTGCACAGCAAAGTCCCAAATATAGCAAATAAGATGAATAGCCAGTTAATCTGTTTTTCTTTTGGTGTTGTCGGTTGAGGGAGGAATGTTGGCCAAGGCACCCTGAATATTGCCACTGGATATTTTATATCCAATTGAACAGGCAAACAGGGTCCTGGTTAAACATCTCATCTGAAAGATAGCACCTCCAATAGTGCAGATATTTATCCAGCTCCTTTTTGAAGGAGTTAATTGATTCAGCCTTGGTTGTTTTTGCTGAGAGTCTGTTTTGAAGCAGTGACATTCACAATACATCCCCACCCACCCCACCTTCCCCCTCAGTAGACCTGCTGCCTGGGCCCTAAGCTCTGGAATTCCCTCCCTAAACATCTCTGCCTCTCCACCCTTAGGATGCTCCTTAAAACCTATCTCTTCGACCAAGCACCTGTCCTAATATCTCCTTATTTGGCTCGGCATCAAATTTTTGTTTGATAATGCTCCTGTGAAGCGCCTTGGGGCGTTCTACAACGTTAAAGGTGCTATATCAATGCAAGTTGTTGTTGTTGTTGCTGCGACGTGCATGTCTGAACATAAATTCACAGCCTGCCAGATCAGGGATGTTGTGGAGCTGGGATTCAGGGATCGGAGGGAGAAGGTGAATGAGAGATTCAAAATGTAAAGAAAAGTTATCTAAAAGATTCAGAAAGATGGATTTGTTTGGTGATGGTCTATGAGAGTGGCCCTTGAGTAAATCTCTTCTGAGGACTGTGGCTGTCACCAATAAGTCCACTTGACTTGGTGGCTCTTCGCAATCTTTTGGTTCAAAGCCTCTCGGAATTGCATGAAATTCTCTAAAACTATGGGCCAGGGCGAGTAATGACTGTGCTAGGCTTTGAATCCCCAGCTATTTTGCTTTACTTTCAGAGACAATATGAGAGTCTAGAATGACTACTTTGATGATCAATTAATCAATACGTTGCATTGATTTAAAAGTTTCTCACATAACAGAAAATGCCTTCTCTGCCTGAGAAGTCTGATAAATCAATGATTCTACCAAGGGCAAAAAAAATAAAATAAGTAAAACTTATCATCCTTTATTATTCCATTAAGCAGATTGAAACCATGATGGATTCTCCTTTCTCTCCTCCACCCTCACCCCCCGATCCATCTCTCTTCCCCGATCCCCACCCTCTTCCCCATTCCCCGTCTCTCTTGCCTGATCCCCTCTCCCCCCCCCCCCGATCCCCCTCTCGCCCCTGATGCCCGTCTCTCTTTCCCGATCCCTCTCTCTCTTCCCCGATCCCTCTCTCTCCTCTCTTCCCTGATCCCCCTCTCTCTTCCCTGATCCCCCTCTCTCTTCCCCAATCCCCCTCACCCCCCCAATCCATCTCTTCCCCATTCCTCCTCTCTCTTCCCCAATCCTCCTCTTGCTCCCAATCCCTCTCTTCCCCATTCCTCCTCTCTCTTCCCCAATTCCCCTCTCACCCCCCAGTTCCTCACTCTTCTCCAATCCCCCCTCTTGGCCCCCAATACTCCCTCTCTTCCCCGATCCTCCCTCTTTTCCCTGATCATCTCACCCCCCAATACTCCCTCTCTTCCCCGATCCTCCCTCTTTTCCCTGATCATCTCGCCCCCCAATACTCCCTCTCTTCCCCAATCCTCCCTCTCTCTCCTGATCCCCATCTTGCCCCCCAATCCTCCCTCTCTTCCCTGATCCTCCTCCCTCTTCCCCAATGCCTCTCTCTTCCCCAATCCTCCTCTCTCTTCCCCAATGCCTCTCTCTTCTCCAATCCTCCTCTCTCTTCCCGATCCCTCTTTCTTCCTCAATCCTCCTCTGTCTTCCCAGATCCCCCTCTTTTTCCCGATCTCCCTCTCTTTTCCCCAATCTCTGTCTCCCTTCTGACTCCCGGCTGACTCGTTGCTGCCCGTTTCCCACCTGGCGGGAACAGTTAAAATCAACTCTGATACCTGCATTCGCTGTTTCAACAGCGGTGTCCAAAAACTGGGCAGAAAATAGCATCTGAAGCTTTTTTTTGTCACCTAATGTTTTCCTTCCTTCGTACAAATTCACAGGTCTACAGTAGCTATTCTGTCAGGCTCAGCATCACCTCACATCCCCTATGATTTGGGCAGCACCTTCACTGCCCAATATCTAGATAAACAATAGAGTAACCCGGGGATCATGACAATAAGACTTGTCATTGTGTACTGGATGCTATGATTTTGCATGTATCCTCCTACCTTTTTGCAAGGTGGACTGAAAAGCAATCCCATGAAGCTCATGGGATTAAAGGGACAGTGGCAGCGTGGATACAAAATTGGCTAAGAGACAGAGAGCAGAGAGTAGGGGTGAACGGTTATTTTTCAGATGGAGGAAGGTGTTCCCCATGGGTCAGTATTAGGACCACTGCTCTTTTTGATATGTATTAATGACCTGGACTTGGGTATGCAGGATATAATTTCAAAATTTGCGGATGACACGAAACTCGGAAATGTAGTAAACAGTCAGGAGGATAGTAGCAGATTTCAGGAGGACGTAGACAGACTGGTGAAATGGGCAGACACATGGCAGATGAAATTTAACACAGAGAAGTGTGAAGTGATGCATTTTGGTAGGAAGAATGAGGAGAGGCAATATAAACTAAATGGTACAATTTTAAAGGAGGTGAAGCAAAAGAAAGACCTGGGGGTATATGTTCACAAATCTTTGAAGGTGGCAGGACAAGTAGAGAAGGCTGTTAAAAAAGCATATGGGATCCTGGGCTTTATTAATAGAGACATAGAGTACAAAAGCAAGAAAGTTATGCTAAACCTTTAGAAAACACTGGCTAGGCCCCTGCTGGAGTATTGTGTCCAACTCCGGGCACCATACTTAGGAAGGATGTCAAAGCCTTAGAGAGGGTGCAGAAGAGATTTACTAGAATGGTACCAGGGATAAGGGAATTCAGTTACGTGGAGAGACTGGAGAAGCTGGGGTTGTTCTCCGTAGAGCAGAGAAGGTTAAGGGGAGATTTAATGAGGTGTTCAAAATCATGAAGGGTTTTGATAGAATAAATAAGGAGAAACTGTTTCCAGTGGCAGAAGGGTCGGTAACCAGAGGACACAGAATTAAGGTAATTGGCGAAAGAACCAGAGGCGAGATGAGGAGAAATATTTTTATGCAGTGAGTTGTTATGATCTGGAATGCACTGCCTGAAAGGGTTGTGGAAGCAGATTCAATAGTGACTTTCAAACGGGAATTGGATACATACTTGAAGGGCAAAAATTTGCAGAGTTATGGGGAAAGAGCAGGGGAATAGGACTAATTGGATAGTTCTTTTAAAGAGCTGGCACAGGCACGATGGGCTGAATGGCCTCCTTCTGTGCTATATCATTGCATGATTCTATGATTCACTGTCGTGAGATTAGGTCAATTGCAGGCCAACAAACTGGTTTATTTTACATGAAGTAAATGAATGAATAGAACACAATTTTCCAGTTATCACTCCTCATACCATGAAAGTAAATAAAATATGCAGCTCTGTTCCTCTGTTGTGGGTTAAACTCCCTTTACAAGTTAGCAACTCTGAACTAACCAGTACTAACTTTACTCTTACAGGCTGCATCCATTCATGCTTTAGCCTGGAGCTTCATAGCCTCCCTCTCTAGCTGGAGAGAATGCATGACCTCTCTGGCTGTTCCAGGCATAAACTGCACTAGACTGATTTCTCCAGAGAGTTATGGAGAGATAAAGGCTGACCCCTGCTCTCTGTGTTGAGGAATAGCTCACTGAGCCACATTCTGCCATCGAGAATGAGAACCCCTGTCTCTTGGTGCTGTAGCTGCTACGTTGTCAGTTTAGCTAAGTCTCTCTGCTGGGCGTGTTGATTGAAAACCATTCTAGCATTAAGGATGTGAACAGCTTTGGGGTGTGTTCAATGGCTTCCCATTGTCTCAAAACCGAAGTGATAGATGAGAGTTTTTGATGGCTGTTTCATCCGCTATTCTAACTAATGGTCTTAATCAACAGTCTAGACGGCTTGCGTGTGTCTGAGAGTTAATCCTTTGTAAACTGAATCTCATTCATAGCAAAAATCATAATGTAGATTCAGCCAAGCTCCCTTCCAGGCCAAATAGGTAAAAGGCTTGAAATGTAAATGCTGACTTGGGCTGGTACGGGTCCACGGGCAAATATTACCCTCCACCTCACCCCAGTGGCTACTTTTTCGTGTGTGAGCCTATACAGTTAGTGTTGGTAAGCTATTCAGCCCTGGAGAGGGTATCGCAAATCGGTCTACCATATTCTCACAGCGTCCGAACACACACACACACACAGGCACTCGATCAGGGGTCACTGGTGAACAATCAGGATTGGGGCCCTAGGTTTGTACCTTTCCCTTTTCTCTCTCTCTCTCTCTCTGATCCTGCCTAAGGACATTTGTAGCAACCCACAGCCATCCTGACTGGCATCAGTAACTCAGCATTGACTCACTAATTATTTTCAGTCACTTATTTTTTTAAAAAAGGGTTTCGATTGGAGACGACCTGATCAAGCAAAATGGCCACTCCATCAGCATGAGATAGGTCGTGGCTGAAGAAACACGACACAAAAAACACCCCTTTCATGTGGTTTCAGTGCGCTAACTAATAATAATTAATACTAATACTAAACTGCAAAAAAAATTTCACCCATTCATTTCCTACAGATTTCCATCCCAGATGTGTGAATAGTTTTCAACTGCAAATGGAACTTTCTAGGTCTTTACAAGATAAAAAAAAAAATCCGCATTTCTCTTTAAGAACATTGACTGAATTTCTTTGTAAACAATTTTACAACACCAAGTTATAGTCCAGCAATTTTATTTTAAATTCACAAGCTTTCGGAGATTTTCTCCTTCCTCAGGCAAATGTTTTTGCCTGAGGAAGGAGAAAATGTTTAACATTTGCCTGAGGAAGGAGAAAATCTCCGAAAGCTTGTGAATTTAAAATAAAATTGCTGGACTATAACTTGGTGTTGTAAAATTGTTTACAATTGTCAACCCCAGTCCATCACCGGCATCTCCACATCATGAATTTCTTTGAGTTGAGAAGTTTTCATCAACAAGTAGGAAGGAAGAAGCTTGGCATTAACTGTCAAAGGTCTGCGGAGGGATACCATCCTGAATCAAATGCTGACACAAACCTGGTATCGCAGTTTTCAACCAGTGTGCTCTTTGCGCAAGAGGGGTGAAATGAGAAAACAACATGTTAAAATATTACTCAGTGTGTTGACTTACACAGATAAAGCTTGTTATTTGATAGATGACCATCTGTCAACTCTTGTTCCTCCTCTCTCGCTCGAGCTCTCTCTCATCACAACCTTGCTTTTTCTCCGTGTTCTATCAGTAACCATGGTTCCAGCCTTGGCTCAGTGGTAGGTCTCCCATCTCTCAAGGTCATCATCTGAATGTTGTGGGTTCAAGTCCCACTCCAGGGATTTGAACACAAAATCAAGGCAATACCAAGAGAGTGCCGCACAGTCAGAGGTGCCGTCTTTCGGATGAGACTTTAAGCCGCTGCCCTCTCAGGTGGACGTAAAAGATCCTGTGGCCCTATTTTGAAGAAGAGCAGGGGAATTCTCCCTGGTGTCCTGGCCAATATTTATCCCTCAACCAACACCTAACAGCAGCTTATTTGGTCATTGCTGTTTGTGGGACGTTGTTCTGCACAAATTGGCTGCCGCGTTACAACAGTGACTACACTTCAAAAGTACTTCGTTGGCTGTAAAGCGCTTTGGGATGTCCTGAGGTGATGAAAGGTGCTATAGAAATGTAAGTCTTTCTTTATAATGCTACAGTCAATGCTGCTCTCACTTTCAATTCCATTCTTTTGTCTTCATCATCACTGTGTTGAGATCAAAACCTAATGTACCGTCTCCCAATTAACTTACTTTTTCCCAGGACCTCAAAACTTGGCAATCCATACCTCTCTCAGTCTTCTCTTCCTCCTACATTCTTAGTTTTAAAAAAACACAACTTTCCTTGTTTGACAAAAAAACAGAAGATTGTCTGTTTTTCTCTGCAATTAATGACCTGCTAATGAAATCTTGGGAACGCATGGTTATTTTGAGAGTGCAATGTCATTGACGGAGAAAAATGGGCTATGCCCCATTTTAGTTAAATAGATCTTATTCTTTAATTACTCTTTGATTTATCTTAGTGTTCCCACTCAAACCAACCTTGGTGTTGTCTTTCACTGTGGTCCTTTGGCTTCACCTTGGTTTCTCTAAATTAAAGTAAAGAAGACTTTAGGCAAGTCTCTTAACAATGGACTTAATAACCATTAAAATGTACATGGGGTGGACTCGTGGTTTGAGCCCAGAAGTTTTATTGTATGTGCCCGTTGAGCTCTTCATGCTTCATGTTGTGCCAACAATGGGTCAAACAGATTCCCGATCTTCTTTGAGGAACTTAACAATTGTCAGTTGCTGGCTAAAACTTTGAATTTCCTGGCCACTGACCAAAGAGCATTATAATGGCTCATTGTAGCAGTACAGAGAGAATCTGCTTGCTGACCAGTTTTCTTGCTTCAGCAACTGCCTTGCTAGATGAAGTAATGGCAGAAGTTCTGTTCATCTGTCAAAATTTGTGAACTTGCCTATTAATTAGGAGGACTAGTCAATAAAAGTTGTTGAGAAAAATGACTGCTTGCTTTTATAGTGTTTTATTCATAGAAGTGCATTCTTGAACTATCTAGTAAATTTTCCTTGTGACACACTATTATGCTTTATGATTTTATGTGGATCCCAGATGTCAAAACATTCCAGAACTGGTTGTTATTCCAAGATGTAACAAACCTTTATGTGACAACAACAAACGGAAACTTGTAAATGGGCTGAGAAACTAATAAGATGATCTGGAACCTATTCTCCCAAGCCTGCTGCCTGCCAAATCCTTGCACAATCTGCCCCTTCAATTTTTTCATAGAAGAGTGTTTTATTTCAACCCATGATCCTTATGAGAGAGAACACAGGGGGTAAAATTATTCCTTTGTTTAAAGGTGCTTATCTCCTCCTCCCCTCTGCCACCTCCCAAAGGGAATAATAAGATTATTGGTCTCCAGCTGCGTAGACAAACACATTATTGTGAGGGAAGGGTGGGTGTTGGTTTCCAAAGGCCAAGAAGTTCTATGGAGACCAGACTGGCTCCCACTGTTTTGACAAAGATAGTGCTACGGGATATATTCCACTGTCATCAGAGACACTGCACACTTGATATAAACATAAAGAAATAGTTTGAACTGTAATATAAATATGGACAGCATTAAAGAACAGGAATGAGATAATAGGTAAACTATTTTAAATGAAAGAGCAGAATTTAGATTCATTGTCCCCATGAATTACCATCACTGAAACATTTCTCCACAAAAGCAAAAAAGAAAAACAGGTCATGTCAGGACTTGGCGGTTGGGTGGAGTTGGTGATTACTTGTGAGGAGGTATGTTTGGAGAGCAAGTCAACGCTGGGCTACTCTGGGAACACCTGCTAGACACCAACCCTAGAATGGTATAGGCAAATGGCTGGGTGCAGATCATCTACCTGTGCCCTTGGAGCCAATGAGTGCAGAAAGACGGGAGAAAGGGAAAAGTCTAAAATGTTAAGACGTTTCAAAATGCTTAGCAAATGTTGAAGTAAAAAATAACGTGCATTGCTGGAGAGAAAGTTGCCAGCCATTAAGTCAATGAACCTTTATACAAAACACATACCAACGGGGTGTTTCACAGACTGAATACAACTGGAATTCTGTTGTATGTGATTGGTCAGGAGAACAACCAATCACTTAACCCACTGGAACAGCAGAAAAGGACCGAAAGTACTCGACAAGGCGGAAAAGAATGAACAGGATGCAGGAAAAAAGAGGGAGGAATTTTGGTATAAGGGTCAAGGCAGAAGAAACAGCTTAAGAGAAGGGTGTTTAGGAGGGAGGTAGCCAGGAAAAGTAATTTAGGGAGAAAATCCAGTGACTGAAGGAACAAGAAAGAATTTGCATTTATATAGCGCTGCTCATGACCTCCAGACGTCCCAAAGCGCTACAGCCAATTAAGTACTTTTGAAGTGTAGTCACTGTTGTAATGCAGGAAACGCGACAGCCAATTTGCACACAGCAAGGTCCCACAAACAGGCAATGTGATAATGACCAGATAATATGTTTTAGTGATGTTGGTTGAAGGATAAATATTGGCCAGGACACCAGGGAGAACTCCCCTGCTCTTCCTCGAACATGGAGTGTCATGGGATCTTTTACATCCACCTGAGAGGGCAGACAGGGCTTTGGTTTAACCTCTCACCTGAAAGCAGGCATCTCTGACAGTGCAGCACTGCCTCACTACTGCTCTGGGAATGTCAGCCTGGATTATATGCTCTCGTCTTTAGAGTAGGGCTTGAACCCACAGCTTTCTGACTCTGAGGCAAGAGTACTGCTCAGTGACCCACAGCTGACACTGACCTCAACCAGCTGAGTGAAGCTGAGGTTCCGGTAGCTTGATGGTTATATCACTGGACTAGTAATCCAGAGGCCTGGTCATGAGTTCAAATCCCACCATGGCAGTTTGAGAAATTGAATTCAATTTCAATCTGGACATATAAAGCTGGTATCAGTAAAAGTGACCATGAAGCCGTTGGATTGTCATAAAAACCCAATTGGTTGCACTAATGTTAGGGATGGAAACCTGCCATCCTTACCCGGTCTGGCCTATTTGTGACTTCAGTCCCACACCTTATGTGGTTGACTCTTAACTGCCCTTTCGAAGTGGCCAAGCAAGCCGTTCAGTTGTACAGGGCAACTATGGATGGACAGCAAATGCCGGCCTTTCCAGTGACACTCACATCCTGAGAATGAATGAAAAAAGTAAGCGGGGATCAAGTAATCTGGTGTCAGAAGAGCGAGAGTTTGTGTGCGGTGATGCAAGGTGTGATTATACTTAGCCTTGGACTAGGTCCATCATTTCTATGATAGGGGATACAATAGTTAAATCCAACATCATCCAAACATAACGGTGGGCTGTCGACTGCTAAGTTTTGTATACTTAGGAATACAGAAGGGTGATCAGTGAAGAAACCAAAGGGTTATGTTTTATGAAAGGCTTGTGAGGGAGAGCTGGTGTTATAGTTAATTGAGACTCCTTACAAAGGATGGCTACATTTACCTGTGTAGATTATGCGTATGACAGGTGATCTGTTATCATTCGAATCCACTTATAAACGGGCATTTTCACTGCCTGGAAATTGCAGGACCCTGCACAAATCACACTACACATGTAGAAATTTGTGTGATGTAACACCTCGACAAATCATGGGCTCTAATTATATGGCACTGTACAGACTATAGCTTCTGAAATGTTATAGTTACAAGGAGTAGAATGTTCTTAGATAAGCTGTAATTTCATTTTAAGGTACATGTTGCTCATAACTGTCATATCCAATTAACTTCCATCTACTTCCATCAGGTAAACAAGGCCATAAAAATGCAAACAAAGCACTGGAGTTTATTTCTAGAGGGATAGAATTGAAAAGCAGAGAAGTTATGTTAAACTTGTGTAGAACCTTGGTTAGATCACACTTAGAATACTGTACATAGTTCTGGCCTCCATATTACAAAAAGGGTATAGCTGCACTGGAGAAGGTGCAAAAGGATTTACAAGAATTATACCAGAACTGAGAGGTTATAACTATCAGGAAAGACTGAACAGGCTGGGGCTCTTTCTCTAGAAAAGTGAAGGCTGAGGGGTGACCTAATAGAGATCTTTGAAATTATGAAGAGGTTTGATAGGGTAGACGTAGAGAAGATGTTTCCACTTGTGGGGGAGACCAAAACTAGGGGTCATAAATATAAGATAGTCACAAATAAATCCAATAAGGAATTCAGGAGAAATTTCTTCACCCAGAGAGTGGTTAGAATGTGGAACTTGCTGTCACATGGAGTGGTTGAGGTGAATAGCATAGATGCATTCAAGGGGAAGCTCGATAAGTGCATGAGGGAGAAAGGAATAGAAGAATATGCTAATGGAGTTAGATAAAGTAGGGTGGGAGGAGGCTCGTGTGGAGCATGAACACCGGTACAGACTAGTTGGGCTGAATGGCCTGTTTCTGTGCTGTAAATTCTATGTAATACTGCAACTTGCTTAGAATGAATGCTGCGGAATCAATTCTGTGCCATGGTCTCACCTCTGGGTCTAGATGGAGACTTCAGGAGCTCATTTCTCCTGTAACATTTAACAGTTATCAATAAGATGTGACCTTCACCTCTCAGTAGAGATGAAAAGAAAACTGTAAATACTTGGGAACTCTGAAATAAAGGAAGAAAATGCTGGAAATACACAGCAGGTATCTGAAAAGGAGAAAAGACAGGTTAACACATTGGGTTGCGAGATCCTGTTATAGACCTGCTGTGTTTTTCCGGCAGTTTCTGTATTGATTGCATCTCTCTGGGGCTGAATTTAAATCCAAGCATCAAAAGATGAAGAACAGTATGACATGAAGACTGTGGCATTCAGTCCACAGATGTTCAAGCCCTGTCAGTGAAGGAACAGTTCATTTTTTTGGTCAAGAGAGATGAAGCAGAAATGGCAGCCTGTAGGTGGAACTCCTAACTTGTGTCGAAAGAGTCACGTGGATCCACAGCAGGCTGCCATCTTGAAATATGGAACGTCAACACAATTGTCCATAGCCAAGTGTTTATTCCTTCCTCGCTAAAGCCTTGATACCAAAAACAATCCCGCCAGGAGACTGGGTGGCATTGTGGGTTGGAACATTTTGCTTTCACCTCTTGTTCACATTCAGGCCTAACTGAAGAGCCGACAATCTTTCTGTCTCACTCTCCTCTCTCTCTCTCCCCACTGCCTGTAAGAGTCCTAAGAAAAGGAGGTTTGTCAGTCTGTCAATTTGGTTCTCAGTGGGGTGCTAGCCCATAGCATAATAGTTGTCTGCAATTTAGCAATAACAACACTGAATTGTCAGTCTTACTTGAAGAGGCCACAAGGATGGCAGGTTATTGGAAGTTGGAATGTCTCCCTGGTTATATCCTGAAGTTGGGAGTGAGGCAAATTGTTGAGGGAAGAATTTTTCCTGCACCAGCAGTGCGGTGTGTCTTTCTCCCAAGCACTTTCAGTAGCTAGATAGATAAACTTGCATTTATATTCAATGTAGACAAATGTGAGGTCATCCACTTTGGATCAAAAAAGGATAGAACAGGGTGCTTTCTAAATGGTAAAAAGTTAAAAACAGTGGATGTCCAAAGGGACCTAGGGGTTCAGGTACATAGATCATTGAAGTGTCATGAACAGGTGCAGAAAATGATCAGTAAGGCTAATGGAATGCTGGCCTTTATATCTAGAGGACTAGAGTACAAGGGGGCAGAAGTTATGCTGCAGCTATACAAAACCCTGGTTAGACCGCACCTGGAGTACTGTGAGCAGTTCTGGGCACCGTACCTTCGGAAGGACATATTGGCCTTGGAGGGAGTGCAGCGTGGGTTTACTAGAATGATACCTGGACTTCAAGGGTTAAGTTACGAGGAGAGATTACACAAATTGGGGTTGTATTCTCTAGAGTTTCGAAGATTAAGGGGTGATCTGATCGAAGTTTATAAGATATTAAGGGGAACGGATAGGGTGGATAGAGAGAAACTATTTATGTTGGTTGGGGATTCTATGAGTTGGGGGCACAGTCTAAAAATTAGAGCCAGACCTTTCAGGAGCGAGATTAGAAAATATTTCTACACACAAAGGGTGGTAGAAGTTTGGAAGTCTCTTCCGCAAACGGCAATTGATACTAGCTCAATTGCTAAATTTAAATGTGAGATAGATAGCTTTTTGGCAATCAAAGGTATTAAGGGATATGGGCCAAAGGCGGATATATGGAGTTAGATCACAGATCAGCCATGATCTTATCAAATGGCGGAGAAGGCACGAGGGGTTGAATAGCCTACTCCTGTTCCTATGTTCTTATATGGCGCCTTTCTTGACCTCAGTACGTCCTAAAATACTTTACAGCTAATGAAGTACTTTTGAGGTATAGTCACTGTTGTAATATAGGAAACGCGGCAGCCAATTTGCACAGCAAGGTTCCACAAACAGCAATGTGATAATGATCAGATAATCTGTTTTTAGTAATATTGGTCAAGGGATAAATATTGTCCTGGACACCGGGGAGAACAGCCCTGCTCTTCTTCAAAACAGTGCCATGGGATCTTTTACATCCACCTAAGAGGGCGGATGGGGCCTCAGTTTAACGTCTCGCCTGAAAGAAGGGCTAGCAGTGACTTAAACATTTAGTGGCCATTATTGTAATTAGGAGGACATCTACTGAGGTAATGAAGCTCGGAGTTAAAAACAACAAAGTTAAAAACAGATCCTTTAATCTTTGCGGTATCATCTGGTGCATAATCAGCTGCGACTTGAATCGTTTGGCATGTGATCAAATCTGCTTTGATCAATAAATGAGAAGATTATGTGGAACATGCTGTTCATCAAAGCTGTGATGGTCGGTCAATTTAATGACATTTTATATTGAAAGTAACTCCAACTCAAAGGAACAAAGATGGCCCCTGATGACTCAGCGGTGCCTCTTGTGGTCCAGGGGCATATAACGCCTGTTCCGTGCAGAGTTGTACCTTCTCAGGCTGGCAGGATTGGGCTGCGACAATTATCCCTGAGCTCCAGAGGTCGAAAAAACTAGTAGGTGTTTTCTGGTCCTGAGCATTCATCCAGTCACCCAGTGCTGGAAGGGGGTCATACGTGTGGGCATCGGGTGAAGCTCGACTGTGATGTCCAACGGTCAAGCTGGCTCACCCATGAAGAGTGGCCACTTGGCTGAAGAAAGCTCGTGCAGATGGAATTGTGCCCCAGCCAAAGTCAGCAGCTTTCGGAGATCGGGCCGCCAACTCTGGTTGGCCGTATTCCTGGAGGTTTCATCACATGACCTCCCCCTGCCCAGTCAAACAGCTTTTCTTTTCCCAACTCCAGTATTTTTATAACTAAAGAACAAAAGTGTTCAAAGAAAATTTTAAAAAAAACACAGAATCTTTTTTAATGCCCCTATGATTTTTCTCCTGGGTTTGCTCACAGTATCCAGAAGATTAACCTTTAATTCCTGGGGACTCCAGGAACAATCCCGGAGGGTTGGCAACCCTATTAGGAGATGAGGGGAGAAAATAGTGGGGGGGGCAGTGGTGGGGGAGGGAGAAACAACATTTAGAATTTTGTGGGCTTTTTTATTTCTGATTAAATATTTTCTATTTTATATATACTTGTACTTCTCAACCTCCCTTTTAATCGTACACAGTGTGACATCCTGACACTGAACAATTTCAGTCTAACTGGCTGGATGTAACGTCAGCAGCACAGCGTCTGCGGTTGCTAGGTTACGAGATGCTCTTGCTGTTCCAGAAGAGGGATAACGTGCTCTGATTGCAGATTGTGCAGTTCAGCCCAAAACCTGCGCCTTCCCTCAGCAGAAGTCACTCCTGTTTGGTCGGGGGTGATGCGATGAATTTTTTTTTAAGCCGCGTTAATCACCTTGGCCGTTTTGTTCCAATTCTCTTTCATCGCCGTGACACAGCGGTCGAGGTGAGATTTTAACTCACTTTCCTGCCTTTGATTTTTGCAGGAAGGAAAATTTCACCCGAGAACAATTTGTATTTAATAAAGGAAACTAGAATTCCGGCTACCCATTCGATTTTTAGTCATTTCGTTTGCAAAGTGAAAAATAAAATGTGTTTCAAAGTTGAATGTTTATCATCTACTTGCAAATGACCATTGTCGCTCCAGAGAGTTCTTTAGTGCACATGCACATCACGGTGTTGTTACTTGCAAGAATGGTTCTGTGAGTTTTAAGGCCATTTTTCATTTTGCCTTATAGAGTGCAGAGAATGGACAATAAAGCAAAGAAAACTCTTTTTTTTCTGTTCCATAACCAGTTCAATAAAATGTTTCTCTCCCAAGGGCGGTGATTGATGCTGGGATAAGATTCAATAGGCATTTGTAACCCTCTGCTACCTCACTCAGTTCGCCATTCTTTATGTGCTAGCCTGGATATTGACTATAGGCTATTCAACTGTGTTAGGCATAAACAGAACCAGTATAACCCCAGTCCTCATCTGCCTGACGGTGTGCAGTGATCAGGAGCAGAAACCCCGGCTGACTTCCCCTCCTCCACTCCCACCCCAGCTCAGAGGACACTGACGCCCACCGTTGCATCTGCTTAGATTGGATTGTTGAGCACAACCCAGAGGACAAACCTGGGATATTCCTGGGTCTGTTTGATTCAGGACCACACAGTGCGATGCATTTATACACTAAGCCACAAGGGCAGCCAAAAACAGCCTCATAAAATGTCATTTTAACATGGGCGGCGCATCGGGATTAAAAAAAACAAATAAGAAAGATAGAAAGATTTTGTATTTATACAGTGCCTTTCATGACCTCAGGAGATCCCAAGGTGCTTTGCAGGCAGTTAAGTACTTTTAAAGTGTGGCCGCTATTGTAATGTAGGAAACGTGGCAGCTCAGTGTGGCAAAGGGCTGAGGAAGTGAGCAGAAATCTGTATTTTGCAAAGGGGAGGGATGTGCTTTTAGCCGCGTTCTGTGTTTCAGAAAAAATTACATCGGAAGAGCCTCTCGGGCCTATTCCGCCATTCATTTAGATCGTGACTGATCTGCACCTCAACCTCATTAAAGTGGTACCCTTAAGAAGTGCAAATATAATTGAGTTGCCTGGACTTCACGGGTCTGTTTAGCAAGGCTCGAGGGTTGTACATGGCCCAAAGGCAGTAGATTGGACACCACTGGAATAATGGTACGTTGATTTCCCTATAGATGATACATCGGCTGCTGGCTCCAGCTGGAGCCCAGGTAAGTGGTGGCAGACACTTCCACTTGTCCATTTCGGAAGGGGAGTAAGAAACAGGTCTCTCACACGCTCAGCTCTTTTGCCGCCCGATTAAGTCCACTGAGGCTGTTCAGCAGAGCTGAGCTGGTGGGAATGCATAGCACTGAGAAGTGGCTGACTATACTCCAGCAAGTCGGACTGTGTTCAAGCCTTAACATGACTTTTGCGATGTGGATCTAGATGCACTGTGACGGGAGGACCACCTATTGCCTCATCAACATTTTTGCAGATCTTGCAGAGTACGTATCTCACAGGACTTGTGCATGCTCCCAGTAGAGTCTTGTGACATTCCTACAACTGTCCTTTGATCTACTTGCTGTTCAAGCACATTCTTGCGCACTATCTGAAATTGAGAGGAGTTATTTGCTTTCCTTTTCCTCTGCAGGTATAATGGAATTGCACATATAACAGCTTCTTTTCCAAGTTAGCTCCTGTGCGTTTGCTACTTTCTGTTGGCAAATTGATTGTTCAGTGCACAATTGTGCTAAAATGATGTGTCACACGATAGGTTCCAGGGCCAGAGTAATCCAGTCCTCGACCAGACCATTAGTGGTCACTCTCGTGTGTAAATAAGGTGTTTCACAGTAAGAGGGAGGAACAATTTGGTAGGTCAGCCACTTGGGGGCCAGTTACAGGGAATTATTGAGAGATGACGGGGGCAGGATGCCTCCCGTGACTCTTTCAGTGGAAAATGGTCCTTGGCGTCCTACTTGACCCCGAGATGAACTTCTGATCACATATCCGCTCCTTCACCAAGATTGCCTACTTCCATCTCCGTAACATCACCGTCTCCGCCCCTGCCTCAGCTCATCTGCTGCTGAAACCCTCGTCCATGCCTTTGTTATCTCTAGTCTTGACTATTCCAATGCTCTCCTAGCCGGTCTCCCATCTTCCACCCTCCATAAACTTGAGCTCATCCAAAACTCTGCTGCTCGTATCCTAATTCACACAAAGTCCCGTTCACCCATCACCCCAGTGCATGCTGACCTACGCTGGCTCCCAGTCCGGCAACGCCGCAATTTTAAAATTCTCATCCTTGTTTTCAAATCCCTCCATGGCCCCGGCCCTCCCCATCTCTGTAACCTCCTCCAGCCCTACAACCCTCCGAGATCTCTGCGCTCCTCCAATTCTGGTCTCTTGCACATTCCCGATTTTAATCGCTCCACCATTGGCGGCCGTGCCTTCAGCTGCCTAGGCCCTAAGCTCTGGAATTCCCTCCCTAGACCTCTCCGCCTCTCTACCTCTCTCTCCACCTTTAAGACGCTCCTTAAAATCTCCCCATTTGACCAAGCTTTTGGTCACTTGTCCTAATATCTCCTTATGTGGCTCAGTGTCGAATTTTGTTTGATAACGCTCCTGTGAAGCGCCTTGGGACATTTTGCTATGTTAAAGGCGCTATATAAATGCAATTTGTTGTTGTTGTTGTTGACGATGCCTGCCTTGACCCTTTCAGTGGAAAATGGTCCTTGGCACGGGAAATAAGGAAATGTCATGTCCTTAACCTCCATCCAAAGTTTATACACAATAAAATATACCCACTGGAAGGTTCTATGTTCGGTGCCTAGGCTGTGGTAAATTAGCTGATCGCAACCAGTCCAGCAATTGAGACGCTGCAGTTGACTTCAGTGCTCCTGGCCAGATAAAATGAGCAAGGATTCCTGTTCCTGTTCGCTATCCAGTAACTCCTGTTGGAAGGTCCAAGTGCAAGGACGTCAGGTGAGGGCGGAATAGGGCTCAGCTGTAATATTCTCCCTCACCTCCCCTCATCGGTCAAGTATCTTGCTGCCACTTACTGCCTAGTCTCACACATAAAGAATGAGGATTTGGGTGAGGTACTGGAAGGCTCCCCGTGCTTGTGTGGAACCCCACCTCAAGACAGGAGGGGAGTGAAATATAAGGAAATATTTGATGTTTTTTGCCGACATCTTTTACTTATTCTGTTTTATCTCGTTTCCAACAAAAACAGAACAAAAGCAACAACCTGCATTTATGTCGCACCTTCAACTGGAAAAAAACGACCCAAGGCGCTTCACCGGGCAAAAGGAGGAGGTATTAAGAGGGGTGACTAAAAGCTGAGCCAAAGGAGGGGTTTTAAGGAGGGTCCTGATTAGGAAAGGCCGGTGGAGAAATGGGGAGATTTAGGGAGGGAATTCCAGAGTTCAGGGCATTTGCCAAATTCAAGCCAGAACACCTTTTTTATGTTACTTTAAACTTGTTTTTATTTGTGATTGCGTGATCTCAAAATTCAGGCCCATTAAAAAGTCCACCTCCACAGTTTAATGGTCTTGTTTTGTACCTAGATGAGCTCAATGTACTAACATCACAGTGGTTCCATGACTACTGTTTCCATGGCACCAGGGGTTTTTGTGATGTAGATGGAAGACGCCATTATGCCTCTTTCTTTCACAGATATATTGACTGCTCCTGTTTAAATTCCAATCACCATCATTGGTCTTCTCCATTTCTCATGGCTTGTGTATTTTTTTGTGAGGCATTACATGGAATTTACAGCACAGAAACAGGCCATTCGGCCCAACTGGTCTGTGCTGGCGTTTATGCTCAATATGAGCCTCCTCCCACCCTACTACATCTAACCCTATCTCTCATTAAAATGAACATTTTAATTAAAATTTTTGTTCTTGAATGATTCAATGAAACGGCAAGGTGCCCCACCTTTTGTCCTTTTACATTATGAGCCATCTAACCCCTGTACATACTACATCTCAAAGTTCAGAGCATTGGAGCATTGCTAGTCCCATTCAAGACGTCTGGGGCCAGCGCCACAAATCCTGAAGGACAGCGAAACCTAACTGTTCAATTTCTATTACAGAGACTAGCTGCGGTTACAGAACTCCAGTCATAAATTGGGGTGGGGGGTGGGTGGAATGATTTGCGAGGGACATGTCCTTCCTGCCTCAATTCATTTTTAGATTTGGATCATTTGCTTCCTTCTCCTCCCGCCGCTTAAATTTCCAAATTTGATCCAGCCCTTCAACCCTCTTGAGGACTCTGCGTTCCTCCAACTCTGGCCTCTTGTGCGTCTCCCACGGCCTTCGCCCCACCATTGCCGATCGTGCCTTCAGCCATCTAGGCTCTAAGCTCTGGAATTCCATCTCTAAACCTTTCTCCCTCTCTGCCTCTCTCTCCTCGTTCAAGATGCTCCTTAAAACCAACTCTTTGATCAAGCTTTTGGTCACCTGTTCTCATATCTTCTTTGGCTCGGTGTCAAATTTTGTTTGATAACGCTCCTGAGAAGCGCCTTGGGACATTTTACTGTGTTGGAAGCGCTATATGAAGGCAAGCTGTGTTGTTGTCGTTGCCACCTCCCATAGTCCTTGCCTGTGTACGTGGACTTTTTAACTAAGACAAACAATTTAAAGGCATTGGTTTTGTGGCTTTGTTGCTGCTGCAGAGCCTTGCATGACATGTAGGGTTGGAGATAGGGCTACATTACAACAGTGACTACACTTCAAAAAGTACTTCATTGGCTGTAAAGCGCTTTGGGACGTCCTGAGGTTGTGAAAGGCGTAATATAAATGCAAGTTCTTTCTTTCTTTACGGCACTTCAGCCCCGATTCTGTGCCCCGTAATTGTGTTTCGCGATACTCCGCACTGGCTATGGAGCTTTACAACATCTGTCCTTTAGCGCCAATTTGTGAGCAGTTTTGTGCCATGGGTCTGTTTGGTTGAGACTGTCCCAACTCATTCTAATTCGGGTCGGTCCCGGCAGCTGAGAGGAAAAAAACGTTACCCGTTTGTCTGACCTGGATTGAAACCCAGGCCCCAGAGGTGAAAGGACAAAGTTGTAAGCCAACCCCAAGTCACCCAGGGTAATCAATTGTTGATGAACCCTTTGTAATTTTCTTTCTAAATTGAGAAACCCAGGTGAAGGGGCGAGGCCCATAACGCAGGAAACCACCAAGCTGGAAAAGAGTAGGCGACGTGGGAAATAATCAAGAAGTAGTGATTGGATGATACCAAGCTAAGGTTTTAAAACCCAAAGCGTTATAGGAGGAAGGGAACCCAGAGTGAAGGAAAGCACTCATGGACTCTGGGTGGAGTGGGCTTGATGGACCAAATGATCAATTCTTAGTCTGGATATCTCTTATGGAGACGCCCATTCCACCTCATTTATGTTACAGCAATCAGTGCATCTGAAGGCACAGCTGTAATACAGATGTCTCATCAGTCCCGTCAACAATAGTTTGGAGTTTAGAAACATAGGAAGGAACATAGGAACAGGAGTAGGCCATTCAGCCCCTCGAACCTGTTCTGCCATTCAATTAGATCATGGCTGATCTTTATCTTAACTCAATTTACCCGCCATGGTTCCAGATCCTTTAATATCCTTGTCCAACAAAAATCTACCAATCTCAGTTTTGAAATTTTCTATTGACCTCCAGCCTCAACAGTTTCTCGGGGGAGAGAGTTCCAGAATTCCACTAGCCTTTGTATGAAGAAGTGCTTCCCGAAATCACCTCTGCACGGCCTAGGAACAATTTTAAGGTTATGCCCCTTTGTTCTGGACTCCCCCACCAGAGGAAATAGTTTCTCCCTATTTACCCTATCGCATCCATTAATCATCATAAACACCTCAATTAGATCACCGCTTAATCTTCTATACTCAAGGGAATTCAAGCCGTCCATTCACATCTCCCAATGCAAAGAAAACAAAATGATCGAACCAGAAATAGCAGAAACATGCGTCATTTCAAGTACACAATTGTGCCAGGAATAATTGAGGGTTATATAATACTGATTGTAGGTACATAACAGAAGCAAAGATTTGCTAATCTTTCCACTTAGCAGACCTCTGACAATGATTAAGAGTTATTTGTAAAAACTGGCCTCCAATTCAAATCAAACTTAGCAAAAGGAAACAGCTTAGAAATACAAAGAAGAAAATTGAGACTCCAGGAAACTAGGAGTGTGGAAGCATGGGATCGGCCCTTAAACTAGCAAGTGGGCAATTAAAATGGCCTCAGCAGCTTACCCTCTCCAATCTCCCTGCCTTCCCGCCGGTTGTAATTTTAATCATGCTCTTTTGAGCAAGCAAAAGGAACAACCGTCAATAGGCAGCGGGGTCCTTCTTTAAATATGCAGATCGGGCTCCGATGACGTCTTTGGGGCCTGACTACAATTTTAACCCGAGGCCTACCTGGGGAAACTGGGTGGTGACTTTCCCGTCAGCTCAACATGGCGGCAAGAGGAGCTGGGGCCAGAAATGTCCCCAGAAAGGTAGGTTAATTTTATGGGGAGTTTTTTTTAGTTTGCTTATGGGCGAGGAGGAGCGAGAGTGCTCCTCCGGGCCCCACAAGGATACCTTGGGCCTCCCCCTGCCCCGGGCTTCTCCTCCCTCCCCTCACCCAACCACCTCCTGACCTCCCTCTCAACCACTTACTGAGTGCCGGGCTCTGTTCCTTCGGGTCCCCAGTGGCGACCTCTTGCAGCCTGAAATCCGGTCCCCCCCCCCCCCACTCAGGCTACTCAGCCCATCCCATATGAACACAAAGATTCAAAATGGCCACCCTAACAGGGCAGCAGGAGTTCTGCTTTGCAATCGCTGTGATGTAAAATGCCTGAGGTGAAGTGACAATGCTGGAATTATTGGGGCAGATTACCTATGATGTTTGCAGTGAAATTATTAACTGGGTTAAAACCATGAAATGCTGGAAACACTCAACAAGTCAGGCAGTATCTGTGGAGAAAGAAACAGAGTTAACGTTTCAGATCGATGAACCTTCGTCAGAATTGGACCCTTCCGACGAAAGGTCTTCAACCTGAAACGTTAACTCTGTCTCTCTCTGCACAGATGCTACCTGACTTGCTGATTATTTCCAGCATTTTCTGTTTTTATTTCAGGTTTCCAGCATCTGCAGTATTTTGCTTTTTATTAACTGGGTTCCTTGACATCAGATTTTGCTGTTGTGCAGCAAGCACCCAAATAGCTTGCAGCTAAATGCACTTACTCTTAAAAAAGAAGTGTCACAACAATCCAAACCTTTCATTACTTCTCCCTGTAATTGTATCTGTAGCTAGAGGTTTACACTCAATAGGGCATCACCTTCATGAAGAAATGTTTGCCAAATCGTTTCATGTTTACATCAAAAAAAGAACAACATAAAGGCCCGACTCAGTAATGCGCACGGCAGGAGAACTTGCTAGATGGAAGCACGAGTCATAAATAGGGCTTCAACACTCTGATTCTCCGAACTGTGCTCCTGTCCAATGAAACTCCACTTCAGGAACATAGCCACGCTGTATTTGCACTATAAGGCAATAACGAATATCACATTGAAATGCATCATTGCTTGACTTGCGCGTAATGTGATTGAAGTTAAATTGTTCTGGTTCTAATGTTCCCTTTAGGCAAAAATTAAGGTTTGACAAACATTTTGTTTCACAGATACAGTGGCCCCTTTAAGGTGAGCTTCTTACAGTGTAATCAAACTATGGCCATACCTTTGCTGCCTTGAAGGTTTGGCATATGGATTTGAAAATGTCAAACCAACACAGTCCAGTGTTAGAAATAAAGGTTGATCCTCACTATGGCCCATCTTTCCACTGACTGAAAGTTGGAATGGATGCACCTGATAACTTTGGTGTTGAAATTGGGCCTCATTGCACTGGTTTTACAGGCCTAAAACAGATGCAATGAGGCCTAATTTCTGGGCCCAGCATCCTGCACCCCAAGGATGCTGGAAAAAAAGTCTCACCCAATATTGGGTCAAGCCATTTTTCAGGCATCCAATGCTAATTGGGCTGCCCTGAGCAGTCACCTGTCCTAATATCTCTTTGTGTGGCTCGGTGTCGAATTTTAATCGATAATCGCTCCTGTGAGGCGCATTGGGACATTTTACTATGTTAAAGGCGCTATATAAATGCAAGTTGTTGTTGATGTATTTATATGGTATAGCTGATCTTCTGTGGTTTTGCTGTGGTAAGCCAGATGAGATATTGTTCCACAACAGAAGCATTATAGCATGTAATACAAAATGTATTATTCTGCTGCTAAGGTGCAGCTGTGTTTAATCTCTTTAAGGCGCATTAATCGAATTGTCTATGTAGGATATCCTACGGCTAGTCAGAAGTTAACTGTTGTTGCTAAGAGAAAAATGAAAATTGACAGAATGCTTGTAAATTTATGGCACCAGGTCAGAAGAAACCAGCAGGATAAGACTGTCTTTCTTTCAATCTTTATTTTTAAAATGTATTTTTAACACTCTGAAGTTTGATATTCAAAGTATAACTGGCTCAAAATTTTTACCTATGTACGAACAAATTTCTGTGGCACTGCTCATGATAAATCAGGGAATAAACCGTTTTATAAGGACAAGAGCTTTATATAATGTAACACATAATTATTGCTCCATTGCTGAATTATAGGCCTGTGTCTTTTTAAGGCGACAAAGTACAATTGCTTCGTATCCTTGAAATGTTGGAGTCAGCTACAGGTCAGCCTTCAGATCAGAACCTTGACTTTATTCGTGGGAAGGTCAAGTAAGAAGCTGCAGACATTCTGGCTCCAGTTTTGAGTGTGATACAGAAATCTACATTAGACAGTGTGTGATGTCTTAGAATCATATAGCACAACATCATCATGCTTATGCTGGCTCTTTGAAAGAGCTATCCGATTAGTCTCACTCCCGTTCCTCTTTCCCCATAGCCTTGCATTTTTTTTCTTTTCAAGTATTTATCTAATTCCCTTTTGAAAGTTACTATTGAATCTGCTTCCACCACCCTTTCAGGCAGCGCATTCCAGATCATAACAAATCGCTGCGTAAAAAAAAATTCTCCTCATCTCCCCTCTGGTTCTTTTGCCAATTATCTTAAATCTGTGTCATTTGGTTACTGACTTTCCTGCCAGTGGAAACAATTTCATCTTATTTACCAAAACCCTTCATAATCTTGAACACCTCTATTAAATCTCCCGTTAACCTTCTCTGCTCTGAGGAGAACAATCACAGTTTCTCTAGTCTCTCCACATAACTGAAGTCCCTCATTCAGCCTTGAATGTTGACACGCCATTTATGCCTTTTAGTCTCAGTTGATTATTGTGCTTCATATTGCTATTTATTCACAACTGAAGAAATTAATCAGTTTGAGCTATAAATTTCTAATCTAATTCAGAGGGGATATGATAGTGTGGTGTGAGACTACATTAAATCCAGATTACTACAAACAGGGCAATTGTTAGCCCCTTCAGATATGTATCTCTTCGAGGGCAGGATATAGAAATAGTGTAGTCTGCCTTATAGAGGACAAAGTTATGCTAACAGGAATAGCTGCTGCATTATCAAAAGAGACAATGGTACCAAAAAGCTGAATCTATGGCAGGTCATTTTAACCCAACCGGCCCGTCGTGAAACTGGCAGGAAGTCAGTGGAGGGTAACATTGGGCGGAGTGTAAAACAGGCGTTCCACCCGATTCCATGGGTTTCCCGCCTGACGAGTTAGGTTAAAATTACCCTCCTGTATCTGTGCACATTTAATATTAGCAGAGAACTGACTGTCCCGCCCCCGTCTCTGCTAACATTATACATGAAGATAAAAAAAAACCACACTCTTTAAAGTTTGCACAGCACCTTAGATATTTTGCAGCCTGAGGAGTTGTGAAATTACCTGCTGCATGCATTCTGGGTGATTTCACAGCCATGTTACATGACACAAGTGGTCTCAGCATGAAGTAGGAAGCAATTTGCATCGATGCAAACCGCGTAATATAACAGACCAGTTCAAAACATCCGTTAAGTGAAAATGACTGAATTTCTCTCTTGGAGAACGGGATGATATCTGTACTCTACCTTTGAGCACACATATTTCATTAGAACCAGATTATATTTGCATATCCGAACAAAAACAAAAAAATACACCCGTCACATTATTGCTGCTCAGATCCTTAGCAACACAACAGCGAAAATGCAAAGCCGGCACAATGCTGTGCCAAAAGCAATTTAATTTGCTGAATGCAGCGATTCTTTCATCTATAATTGCCTGAAACAAAATGCAACATTGAGAATTGGGTTGCCTGTGTGACCTGTGAAGGAATTTGGATTTAAGAAGTTTGGCACTGTTTAGAGGATTATTAAAATGGAGAAGGAGTTCCTGTGAATGGAAGAGAAATATTCACTTAGTGTGTCGCCAAGCTAATTCTTATATTGTTTTCTAAGAAGCAAATAGAATAAAGGAATTATGTGCCAATCTGTTGACCCCATAATAATACTCATAATACAATCTTGCGTTGGTAGCCTGTCAGCTTAGCTCAATAAATTGAAATAAAAGGCCCATGTGAGTCCTTGGCTGGTACTAAGGGAGTTCTGAATTGTCGGAGGTGCTGTTCCATGGATGATATATTAAACTAAGGTCTCAGGTGGAGGTTAAAGATCCCATGATGCTACTCAAATGAGAACAGGAAATCTCCTGTCAATGCTCCTCCCTCAGCAAATACCACCAAAATATTGATGAACTAGTCATTTCATTGCTGTGTTGTGAGTGTAGCTCCCCTCCATACCACTTAGTGGCCAGCTTTAAGGGAACATTAACTTCCTTCCCCCATGTTCCCTGTCAAAAAAATCAAGCAGTGTTGTTCACATCTCTATACTGTTCAATCCACCTTCTCAGCAGTAATCGATCTCACTCCCTCTTAAAGCTGTCAATTGACCCCAAGTTCTATAACCTTAGCTGGGAGTATGTTCTATTTTACCTCATCTTCTCTCCTACTAGTTACCTTGGGAACAAAATGCACCTTAGGTGAGAAGTCAGACAGCGGGGTGGTGAAGAGCAATAAGAAGCTGTAAAGAATCAGCAGAGAGCTAAACAATTAGGGATTGAGAGTTGTGGAACAAACGCATAGGGAGAGAAGTTCTGCAGGAGTTCTCCCGATTGTTCGCTGTAACTTTGGTGACGGATGATCGAGAGAGACCTGCGGAAATTCAACCCCATATTATTTACGAGCTAGGACGGTGGTTTGTCCAGCCTTGCCAGGCTGAACTCAACTAACTAGTTGGTGAGTGGTATTTGCCCAGTATTGGATGAACAATGTCTAAAGCATAAGCAGCACCTCATTAGTTTGGGGTAGTGCGTTCATAGGGAACTCCAAGATATCCTCCATTGTTAAAGCTGCCTGTGTGATCCTTCTCTTATCTCTAGCCTCCAATCTCTCTATTCCCATTCCAACTTTGCTGGTCTCTCTATTTTATCAATGCTATTATTGGTACTCCTCTGAATGTTCCTGTCTTGTTCCTTCTGAGCTGCAAATACGTAGTTCTATATGCTCTACCTCCTATGTCTACATTCTCACTGACTCTTACTCTAATGCATTCTTTCCCAAAACCTCAAGGCTTTGGAACTCCTAAGCTCCATCCTTAGTGTTCCCTCCCTCCTCACCACCTACAGGCCAAGCTTGGAATCACCTGATCAGTACTTACTCAATTACCTCATCTTCTCTTCTCCCCTACATTTCTCAACCTTGATGGTGTGCTGCACTAAGGGTCTTTGCCCTTCACCTAGATTTCTCAATTTTAAAAAAAAGCGGTGCGACCACCATTGTACGTGCAAGCCCCAAATAATTGAGAGACCTACATAGGAACAGGAGTTCAGCCATTCAGCCCCTCGTGCCTGTTCCACCATTCAATTAGATCATGGCTGACCTGTATCTCAACTCCATTTGCCCGCCTTGGTTCCATATCCCTTAATACCCTTACCTAACAAAAATCTATCAATCTCAATTTTTAAATTTTCTATTGACCTCCAGCCTCAACAGTTTTTTGGGGGAAGAGGGTTCCAGATTTCCACTACCCTTTGTGTGAAGAAGTGCTTCCTGACATCCTCCCTGAATGGCCTAGTTCTAATTTTAAGGTCATGCCCCCTTGTTCTGGACTCCCCCACCAGAGGAAATAGTTTCTCTCTATCGACCCTATCAAATCCTTTAATCATCTTAAACACCTCAATTAGATCACCCTTTAATCCTAATACTCAAGGGAATTCAAACCTAGTTTATGCATCCTGTCCTTAAAATTTAACCCTTTTAACCCCGGTATCATTCTGGTGAATCTCCGCTGCACCCCCTCCAAGGCCAATATATCCTGCGGTGTGGTGCCCGGATCGGAACCTCCTACACATTTATACATTTAGCCTTTTACAATCTTTATTTCCTGCCAATTTGCTGTTACATAAGAGGTCATGTTCCGAGTGTAAACTTCTTAAATTTAAAGTAATTCCCCATTACTGATTCTCTTAACCTCAAGGCACTAACTACAGCCATCCTGCTGCCAAACTTTATCTCAATGCAGCACATTTTAGAAATTCAGTCACATAAAGTTAATCGTTGCGTGTTCTTGTGTGGATTAAATAGCGGTGTGAGTAATTTAAACGGACTGCAATGCAAAGATTTGCAAATCGTTTATTTTGGAAGTCCATTTTCTTTTCTCTTGAAAGTCGTTGGGGGTCGATTTTCCTGGGTTTGCCCCCAGGTGCAGTGAATATTGGAAAATCGGGCGGGTTGGAGTGCACGCCTGTAAAGGAACCTTTCCTTCCATTTAGATTAAATCGGGCGGGTTCCTTTCCGGGTGTGTGCTCCGACCAGCCCGGTTTTCCCCTATTCACTGAGCTCAGGCCATCCCGTGTGCCCAGGTGCAGACCCAGGGAAATCTCCTCGACAGAATGCATAAAGGAGGCCATTCAACCCATCACGTCTGTGCAGGCTCTGTGAAAGAGCTATCCACTCAGGACCGTTCCCCAACTCTTTCCCGCTATCACTTTAACTTTTCCTTTAACAAATGTGTGTTCACTTCCCTTTTAAAAACTATTGAGGATCCTGCTTCCACATCTGTTTCTGATGGGGCATTCCGTGTCCTCACACTCCTCTGTATAAAAAAATGCCAATTAACCTGTAACCCCATTTGAAGGGTCAGGAACCATGGTATACGACAGAAAGGTAAGAAATATCAGCTGGGCAACGCCAAATTTAGTATTTAAAGACCTGTAGACTGTAGGAGGAAGGGAAGGCTGAGAGTTCCTGATGCAAATATAACTTTTCTTGGCAAAACTTGATGGTACCTTTTATCAGAACGAGACTGATTGATGCTTCCCACTCCTGTGGGAATTAATTAATATCAGCGATCACTGTGTCTTTCTCTTCTTCCTCTCCTCCCCCTGCACTCCCCTCATTTACACATCAAACTTGTGGCTTGCAATAATATTTTAAAAGTGTAGCAACTTACGGCAGTCGCATCCAGAAAGTTCCCTAATTGGGCTTTGGGAACAGTAGGGCCAATTGTTCATGCTAACAGAGCCTTATTTTGTATTTAGCACATACTGGGTACCACAACAATTTGCCTAATTGGGAGATGAAGTAAACAGTTTCATTAGCCACATATTTGGATGTGTTTCTGTTCTGTCTGGAGCTGAGATAGATGCTGAATTAAAGCCTCATAATTAATGAATTCATTAAAGGTCATCCTGGCTTCATTCATTGTTGTACAGACAGTCGTCTTGCTCACTGATATCAACCTATTGTTTGAATATTAAGTAGGTCATTATCGGCAGGCACGCACACAGATACCAACAACAGAGTAATGAGATTTTTATAATATTAGTAGTCTCCATGTGATGGGATCGTCAAATTTCTTTTGAGATTTTCTGTGATCCATCATCACACAAACCAGAGACCTCACAGCTATCTGCATTTAACGGGCAACGACTTATTTTGTTGTGAGTTTTGTGTTCATCAAAGTGAGGAAGATTGGTGCTGGGAAATGGAGCCTTTTCCATTTTGGACATCCAGCTGTCCAAATTAAGCACTCCCAGCTCAGGCTTAGCAGAGCTAGATACCGAGTAAAGCTGCCTCTACTTTGCCTCAGTAATGTGCCTCATCCTCAGCTTCTGAAGAACATCCTCTACTGCGTCAGTGGGACATTTTCCGTTTTCCACACCAGCCGTCCTGTGGCATCTCGTGAGGAAGATTTCCAATTAATGCTAAATTAAAGGCAGTTTTGTACTGTAGGCCCACTATTGGCAGGACTGAGACTGTCCAAACTCATTTCACCTAGTAGCCTTACACCCACCAGACATGAGGACATTAACTAGGCTAGATTCGTTCTCAGGCCCTAGAGGTAAAATTACTTAATGAAACACCATGGAGGATGACTGGATAATAAATAGAAATGGGAACCCGTGTTCACAGAGTGGAGGGGTAAATTTTCACCGCGTGGCCGGTAATCAGGCGGAGCGCATCGCCCGCCCGTTATAGAACCCGCCCGATTGAAGATGCAAATTTATTCCAGAAGGTTCCTGCCTGATTTAAATTCAAAAAAAGGAAAGCTGATTTTTAAAATGTTGGACAATTGGCAACCTTCACGTGAATTTGCTAGTTTACAGTTTTGGGTTCTTTAGAAATAATTGTCGTGGACGCCCAGCTCCCAGTCTGTGCGGAAGCATTGAAGCCACCAGCTCCACATTGCTCTTCTTCATCGGTTCCAGTCTGACCCAAATCCACAATGTTCCTGTTACCTCAGTTCTCAGCTAATGAGGTACTTCACTATATGGACTTGAGGTGAAGGGGAACAAAAGGCCATTCGCACAATGAAAACAGACAAATATAGAATCATTCAGCACAGAAGGAGGCCATTCGGCGCATCGTGTCCTTGAAAGAGCTATCCAATTCTTCGCACTTCCCTGCCCTTTCCCCATAGCCCTGCAATTTTTTTCCATTTCAAGTACATGTTTGGTTTTGATCCCTGGAATTTAAATAGGTTGAGGAACAAAGGGCTTCTGCTCACTAGTGGACCTGTTGGCTGGGGTGATGATCCTTCTTATGACTGACTATAGACTGACTGATCTATAGACTGACCATCTTACCATGTGGCAAGCAGGTCTCCTGGTGGTTCCTTGCAGTGCAGTCTCTTCCACCCTCCATAAACTTTAGCTCATCCAAAGCTCTGCTGCCCGTATCCTAACTCGCACCAAGTCCCGTTCACCCATCACCCCTGTGCTTGTTGATCTACGTTGGCTCCCGGTCCGGGAACACCTCGATTTAAAAAAAAATTATCGTCCTTGTTTTCAAATCCCTCCATGGCCTTGCCCCTCCCTATCTCTGTATCCTCCTCCAGCCCTACAACCCAACGAGATCTCTGCGCTCCTCCAATTCTTGCCTCTTGCGCATCCCCAATTTTCATTACCCCACCATTGGCGGCCATGCCTTCAGCTGCCTAGGCCCTAAGCTCTGGAATTCCCTCCCTAAACCTCTCCGCCTCTCTGCCTCTCTCGCCTCCTTTAAAACGCTCCTTAAAACCTACCTCTTTGACCAAGCGCCTTGGGATGTTTTACTACGTTAAAGGCGCTATATAATTGCAAGTTATTGGTGTTGTTGTTGTAGTCACAGAGCCAGATGTTACATAGTACAGGTTTTCAAACTGGGGCCCTGAACCCTAAGGTGCCTTCAAGGGTGACTGAGGCTACCAGATTTCTTGTGCATCTGTCATCAAAGATTTCTGTACTTTTATTTGTTGACCTACTAGCACATTATTTCTATTGCTGTGTACTAAGAATAAACAATGAAGGCACTGTTTTCCATTGGGAAGCTGACGCCATCCATCAGAAATTAGGACAAGGGATCCGTGGGAGTGTGCCAGTACTTGCAGGGTGCCCCTAGAGTGTGCCAATATAGGGTCCCCGACACAGAGAAGTTATACGTAGCCTCGCTGCTTGCTTGCTGGCAGCTGAATTGTGTGAGAAAGCAAGATCTCTTCGGGAATGATAATCAAAGGGAGGATGGCATCAAGGTCTTATTTTGAACCCAACCCTGAATGAAAAATGAATCACAATGAGATTTATAACGTTTTAAAACAACTTAACATTCAGTCGTTCTTGACGCTGTACAAACTCCATCTTGTAGACACCTGGCTAGTTCAGTCAGGATCTAATCAGCTGCCATAGGGGGTGATTTCAAACCTCAAGAACGGGTGGGTTGGGGGCGGGTGGGAGTTGAAAAAAGTTGCTTTTTTGGGTCGCAACCGCAAAATTTTCAGACTTTGCGTTCCCAGTCGGAAGCCTGTACTTTTACCCGGAAATAAAGCCGGGTTGCGGTCGCGACCCAAAAAACAACTATTTCCAACTCCCACCCGCCCCCCCACTCACCCGTTCTTGGGGTTTAAAATCACCCCCATTGTCAGACACTGGTTGTTAATGTCTCTGAATTACCTACTCAAACTGATATGAAACAGTGACTGAAGTAAGGGAATGTCTAAAACTGCTCAGATTGTGTGGTTACAAAGAGGTAAAAATAAAGGGGTAGATTTTCAACTTGTCTCTGGGGTAAAACTGGAGTTGCTGATCGGAAACCGCCCAAAACGGAAATGAAAATTGAGCGGTTTGTAAAACGGGCTGCCAATCCGCAATGCGAGTTCAAACTCTACTCCAAAGAACCAGATCACTGGGACTCCCTACTATACATGCCAAACTATCAAAAACAATCAACAGCTTCAAAAGTGCTGACAGAGCCCCTCTCCCAAATCGCATCAGGCCAGTTTGAGAATTTGAATTCACTTTAAAAATAAATCTGGGAATAAAATGCTGGTATCAGTAAAAGTGACCATGAAGTTGTTGAATTGTCATGAAATCCCACACAACACACACATTAAGTGTCACCTGGGGCTCAGTTGGTAGCACTCACGTCTGAGTCATAAGGTTGTGGATTCAAGTCCCACTCTGGTGACTTGAGCACAAAATCCAGGCTGACACTTCAGTGCAGTGCTGAGGGAGTGCTGCACTGTCAGAGAGAGGTGCTGTCTTTCAGAGGAGACGTTAAACCGAGGCCCCGTCTACTCTCTCAAGTGGACGTAAAAGACCCCATTGCACTATTCAAAGAGCAGGGGAGTTCTCCCTGGGGGGTGTCCTGGCCAATATTTATCCCTCGACCAAAATCACTGAAAACAGATTATCATCACATTGCTGTTTGTGGGATCTTGCTGTGTGAAAATTGGCTGCCACATTTCCTAATTCGTTCACAGGATGTAGGCGTCGCTGGCAAGGCCAGCATTTATTGCCCATCCCTAGCAAGATTTTACAACTGAGTGGCTTGCTAGGCCATTTCAGAGGGCAATTAAGAATCAACCACATATAGGCCAGGTAAGGACGGCAGGTTTCCTTCCCTAAAGGACATTAGTGAACCAGATGGGTTTTTACAACAATCCAGTAGTTTCATGGCCACCATTACTGATACTAGTATTTTAATTCCAGATTTTTATTTAATTAATTGAATTTAAATTCACCAGGATTTGAACTCATGACTCTGGATTTTAGTCCAGGCCTCTGGATTACTAGCCCAGTAACATAACCACTACGCTACCGTACCCTTATTCTTTCAAGGGGTTATAAAATAGCCCCTTTCTGAACTGATGAAGCAAAGACGTGACCTGCCTGGAAACCAAGATTACATATGGACTACCTCCGTTGTCATGGAACATCAATTACCTGGAAGTGTCCATCAATGACCTATCATACTGTAAACAGTTAGTTGGATTTACCTGTTGCTGATCAGAAATGTATATCAAAGGATCATTGTAGGTCTGTTCCTAAGGATGCATTCAGGCTCTCTTCCTCCTGAAGGAACTCATGACTCTATATTGTTTGCAGGTGAAGGAGGCCATGCAGAGAATCCATGACAGAGGAAACATAGGAAAGCTTATACTGGATGTTGAGAAAACCCCAACTCCCCTGGTAAGTGATTCTCAGCCCTCGAAATACTGAAGTAAAAATGTCAAAAGTTATGTTATCCAGAAGGAAAATCAATAGCATGTTCCAGGATCATGTTGGTGGGAAGTTGTTAATAGAAATGATTAGTTCCACCACATTGATAAAAATTGAGTCTCACATTGAAAGCTCATTAGGTAATGAGGCCTGTGGAAAAATCTTAGTATGCCAGTACTTGGAGTACTTCAGTGAAGATCACTGGTTACTTGGGGTTTGAATGGTGCTGTGGATTAGTGCACTGCCTGTTCACCTCTAGAATCTTAGTTGGAATCCAGCTAGGGTTGCCAGCCCTCCAGGATTATCCTGGAGTATCCAGGAATTGATGATTAATCTCCAGGACACTGCTGCGAGCAATCCAGGAGTAAAATCATAGGGGCATGAAAAAAATGTTTTTTTTTTCATTTTCTTTGAACACTTTCATTTATTAATTATAAAAATATTAAATATGGAGAAACAAAGGCTGACTAACAGTCAAAATTACACCAGTTGGGTAAAAAAGGGACTGATTTTCGGATAGCCGAGCGGGTGCGTTGGGGGCGGGGCCCGGCTCCAACCCGCTCACTTCCGGGTTCCCCAATGATGCGTTCGGGTGCGCGCGCAGCTCCCGCATGCGGCTCCCGCATGCAGGACTCCCACCGGCAATTAAAGCCGGCGGGATGATAATTTACATACTTATTTAGGTAGTTGAGGTACTTGACAGACCTCATTGACTGGAGATTTTGGCAGGGGTGCAATTTTGAAGGATCCTCAGCGTGTTTCCCGTGCTGTGGGAAACACTCCCTGTTGGAGCAGCCGGTGGGAGAAGCAAAGGATTATTTGGCAGTTGGGGGGAAAGCCTCATTTATTGCAGGAGGGCACTCGGTCACTTCAGACAAAGTTTTGGGTGCAACACCTTTGTCTTTCCACTCAAAATTATTAATTTATACCCTAAACTCTGCTGTGCAAACGCATTTACCTACTTTGCGGACCCCCTCAAACTCACACCGTCAGGATGGGGGGGCACCATGGCTGCATTCGTCACTTCATCCGAGGACGAGCAACATCACCAGTCTCGCCAGGCACGCCGTCCACCTCCGCCACGTGGAGCTCCACAACACGGTGCTGCGCCACAGGCACCTGCACAACAGCATGGAGGGCAACAATAGAGAGAGCAGCGTCGGAGGAGGCACTACCCTCGCATCGGGGTCTACAGACCGAGGCTCAGCTTCCTGGACCTCTCTGAGGAGCAGTGCATACGGAGGCTCAGAGTCAGTCGCCAGGTAGTCGCAGACATCTGCAGCCTCCTTCATGCCGAGCTGCTCCCGGCTGGCCCGAGCGGCATCTTCTTACCTGTCGCTGTCAAAGTCACCACTGCCCTCAACTTCTTCGCCTCTGGATCGTTCCAGGGTGCCACCAGGGACATCGCCGAGGTCTCACAGTCGTCTGCACACAAGTGCATAAGGCAGGTCACCGACGGCTTGTTTCGCAGGGCCTCGCAGTATATCAACTTCCCCATGGATGACCTCAGCCGTACGGAGAGGGCAGTGCGATTCCATGCTGTGGCTGGCTTCCCACGGGTGCAGGGTGTAATCGATTGCACCCATATAGCAATACGAGCACCTCCACACGAGCCAGGACTGTTCATCAACAGGAAGGGCTATCACTCCATCAACACTCAGCTCACCTGTGACCACCGCAAGAGATTCCTTCATGTGTGGGCCAGATACCCTGGCAGCTGCCACGATTCCTTCAACCTCCGGGAGTCCAGCATCCCGCCCCTCTTCCACACACCGAACACCCGCAAGGGCTGGCTCCTCGGGGACAAGGGATACCCCCTGCACACGTGGCTCATGACACCTCTGAGGAACCCCACCACCGAGCAACAGGGCACAACAGAGAGGGGTACCGCTGGAGGAGGCCCCATCCACATCTGCCACCCATATTGAGGAGGAGGAAGAGGAAGAGGAGGAGGAAGTAGAGGAGGAGGCAGAGGAGGAGGAGCAACCCATGGGCAGAACAGCGGCTTACCTGGCTGCTTGTGAGGCCAGGGAGTCACTGATATGTGAACAGTTCTCCTAACATCAGACAGTGTGAAGAGTCCAGTCCTCACACCACCTGGACAGAGGAGTGGCCACATCAGCCGCCCCCGCCCCCTGCACAAAATAGTCGTGCAACTACACCTACACCCTCTGTAGAGTGACCCAATGGGTAGCATCAAGTGTGGGTGTTCATGGTGAACCTCATGAAAGGGACTTATTACAAAAGCCAGTCAAGAATGGCCAAGACGTGGCAGTAGTGGTGACAATATAATATTTAATGTGAGTTGAACAAAAATCAAATATAAATAAAAAACATGACAAACCGTCAAACACCCTTGTGCATCCCCTTTGTGCTCACAAAACCTTTGCCTTACTCTTCCGACTATTTCTATGTGGTGCTTCCCCTGTGGCTGCAGCAGAAGTAGTGGCAGGTTGCTCTTGTTCATGCCCTGACTGATTAGATGCTTTGGGCCGACGTCCTCTGGGTTTCGGTGCCCGTGAGGGCCCCTCCAAAGACTGCTCCACCTGCACCTGTGCATGGGCAGACTCGACCACCTGGAGAGGAGGCAGCATTGCGGGTACTGGTCGAGAGGGGGGCAACGGGTGAGACGTGGAAGTGCTTTGAGTGGCGTCCCCACTTCCATGTCCCCTTTCGCCATCATCCCTCTCCTGGGCCAGGCCCACATCACTCCTACCACCCTGCTGGATGACAGTTTGGAGGACATGTGTGAAGCCTTGTAAGGCCAGTGCTAGTGTATCTGCCTGCCTGTTTAAGGCGGCAGAAAGTTGCTCCCCCTGAGTCCGAAGGGCCGTTGTCAGGGCCTCAATGGACTCATTGGTGAGCTGTGCTTGAAGCTCGATGGAGGCTAGCCTTCCCTCCATCGCAGACATTCCCACACTTACCCACGACACTATCTCAGAGATGCCCTCACGTCCCTGTGACAGTATCTCGGAGATCCCCTCCTGTACCTGTGCCACCATTCCACTCATGCAGGAGTTGGACTCCTCCATCCTCTGCGTGATTGTGGAGAGTGCGCGTGGCACCTGTTCCAGCACCTCGCAAATGTGCTGCTGCCCCTCGATCATTCTCCTTTTAAAGGATGGCCCCCAGGGTTCAGCATCTGTGTTCAGCTGAGCAGAGCCTGGAGAAGTTTGCTCGCACCGACGCGGACTCTCCACAGCTGCCCCTGCCACCAGTGTCTGCTCAGTGCTCACTTGTGTGGTGACTCACCATGTGCGACCCCAACTAAGTGAGGACGGGGACCCACCGAGGTGTGTGTATCTGCGCTGGTGGATGGCTCGCTCAGATGTGATGGTGCCCCCTCAGAGGCTGGCAGGTCCTCTGAGGAATCGCCCTCCACCGTCACAGTGGTCGCTGAAGGCCCTGTAAGAGAACAGAAGGCAATATTAAGCATGATGACAAATGTTGAGGTGCTGAAGATGGCAAGGCATGTTAACATCTTTTGCCATTGTGAGTGCTGAATGTTAAAGTTCTGTCACCAGCTGTTTCTCGTGTGGCAGTCTTGGCGTCCCCGACGGACAGGCACTCGAGGGTGCGGCCTAATTCAAGAGCCTCCTGCTATGCATCCGTGAGGACGACCTTATGTTGCGGCCCCCCTCCGGTCTTCGCCCTCTCCTGTGCATTCTGGGTTCTCTTCTCCAATAAGGGGAGAAAGTAGAGAGGCGTGAGTGAGGGATCATGACGTGGCCAACCGCTGAATGCATTGGTTTGGGTGAGGCTGACCGTGAAAGAGATGCATCAGAGGGTATGAGACAGAGCCATGACATTGTATGAGGATTGGGTTGAGTGGTAGTGGTGGGATGAGTACTGGGGAGGTGAGTAAATGCAGGTAAGTTGAGGATGAGGTTTGAGTGGGTGTGAGGAGTGATGTGATAGAGTAGTGTTGGCAGTGCCGAAGGAGTTGTGGGGTGGGGGCGGTGATGTGGCAGACGGAATGTAGGAGAATGAGTAAGTGTACTCACTTTGGCTGACCTAGTTAGGTCATTGAAGCGCTTCCTGCACTGGATCCAGGTGCGGGAGACGTTGCTGCTGCTGCTGACCTCCTCTGCCACCTTGAGTCACGCCTTCTTGGTGGCAGAGGCAGGCCACTTCCTCCCGTCCGCCGGATAGAAGATCTCCCTCCTCCTCCTCACCCCATCCAGTAAGACCTGAAGTGAGGCATCATTAAACCTGGGGGCAGCGTTTCCCCTGGGCTGCTCCATGGTGCTGTGTCGTTGTTTGCTGCAGGATCAGTCATTGGAGGACTGCCCCTTTAAATAGGGCTCCTCCAGGTGACAGCCTGTGATGCGGCTGCGCAGTCCCCCCCGCTGCGCAGGTTTCCAACGGGAAATCCGGAAGCCACGTTAAGTGGCTTCAATTTACCCGTGATCGCGTGGGGAACGGACGGATTTTACTGGTGGGTTACCCACACGCCCAATCGCACCCCCCCCCCCCGCTGCCAACCCACCTCCCTGATAATATCGGGGCCAAAGAGTCTGTTCACTTTCCAATTGGCCGTGGGAAGGCAATACGACTGGAGGATGGGCCAATGGCAGGAGTGCGGGGGCAGGGCAGTTCGAGGTGGGAGGTCATGTGATGAAACCTCCAGGAATACACACAACAAGAGTTGGCAACCCTAAAACCAACGCAGATAAGGGGGAATTGTCTCTGTGCCTTTCCTTCCTTCCTTTTTCTCTCACTTTGTCTCTTTCTCTCGCTGTCAGTGTTTTATCTTTTTTGTTTGTCTTTCCTTTTTCTCCCTCTCTTTTCTTCCTTGTTCTTTTTCTCTCTCTCCTCTAAGGATTCAAAATGCAACGAGCATTGGCAGCCATTTAGGCCCTAAACTCTGGAATTCTCTTCGTAAACCTCCACCTCTCCTCCTTTAAGATGCTCCTGTAAGGGGTTTCTTTTTTTACTGTTTCTCGGGCTTATAATAGGTCAGCCAGTTATGTTTTTCCTGAGCTGCCCTGCCCGCAGTGCGGTTGCGAATCGCTTACCCCTTCCTGATTCTGAGCTGAGGACTTATCGAGTGGTAACAAAGACAGACAAACAGACCAGTGGATTGGTACAAGGAAAACCAATGTTTATTAATAAGAAAACTAAAACTACAAGGTAAACAGTATAATACAGAAGATAAAGAAATCGCTATGGATGTAATACAGTCTTACACTTATCGGGTTGAAAGAAACGGACACATCGAGGGAAAATTCTAAAATCACAAGTTTAGCAATATCCCTTAACCCCCAACCTTACACTTATGCTAGGTTGTCTTGTGGCGGCCAGAAAATTAAAGCTCACCGGTGAAAACAGATGAAAAGGCCTGGCCCCTGTGCCTGCTGCTGCCGTCGACATGTGGTTGCGAGGTTTACTGGATGGCTTCCTTCTTAGTTGCTAGCAGACAGACAGGATAGGGCCAAGAGGCGAAGAGAGCAGCTCGAGAGAGATATACTGGGCAGCCCCAGTTATACCCTCCTGGTAACAGGTTTTTTTCATACCTTATCAGCTTGCTTCATTGTTTGATTTAAGCACGAAACGTAAGACAAAGGACCCCATCTCTGGCCCATTTACATTAATGGCCATTTCCTGTATCGATCTGTTCGCTAACTGCTTTACCATTGTTCCGAATGTACCTTGATGGTTCACCTTTTGTCCTGCGATCACTTCCTGCTCGAATTTTTGATGTGTTGGCCGGCCATGTTGATAGCTTGCCTCAGGGCTAGGATGCAACTGCATTGTTTAAAGAAACCTGTCTGAGACACGAAGCCTGCCAAGTTGTTGAGAATGCAATTTCAAATCTGCCGGTCTGACTGCAGCCCTTTTGAGAGACCTTGGATTTTTTAAAACAGTCACACCAGGGTTTCTTTAATAACTCCAATAAATCTTCGGGGTGGGGGGAACATGTGAAATTTTGCGAATCCCTTCACTCCCCCCTGTGGATACTTAAACTTGCTTGAAGTGTCCATGCAAGGTGAGCAAAGATTTCTGACTGTCGCAAACAACCTTCCCCTTTATTTACCTATCCCTAATCCCTCGACACATACATTCCCTTACTTGGAGAGAACCCCAGTGTATGGCAGGCATTCGGATAGAAAACAAGGTTGAATTACAACAATCCCAGCACGGAGGGGTCCAAATACCCCTGCACCACTTGGGATGAAACAGTATTTCGCATACTATACAACACAACAATGAACAATCTTTATTCAAAATAACATCAAAACGTAAACTTACTTTATTGAAAACAACACGGAAGGGACCATCTTTATTAAAATAATGAATCAGGCTGCCAGCACTCGCAAGGGATACGTCCCCGAACTCACACGGGTGTTTCGTCTACCCGAGCATACTGGTCCTTCCATACCCTTTGTGTTGTAACTACTACCTCGAGACCCCTATTCCTACACTGGACGCAAACCAGGTAGAGGACGATCCCGAGCTGACAGATTACTAATACGTGTGATGCCAGACGAATCCAGGAGGGGACCTCGATATTCTCAAAGATGTCCCACCAGGGTGGGGTCGTAATACTCAGAATATCGGCCCCTATCTGGACAGTCTTCTGTTCCAGCGTGTAAAAGTGTTTTTGGGACACCCCTACTGCTTTTAATAATTTAACGAGGTGTTCTGGGAGAGGGGGGATCTGATAGCCAAAGTGGGCTACATACTTTTGGAGGTTGGTGAAATTCTCTTTCACAGTGAGGTGAACAGTGGATGGTTCAGGGATGGGGACAATTCGTGTCTGTGCCACTTGAACTTCTGCCTCGGGTTTAAAGCAGAAACTGCTGTCACTCACCGCACACCAGCTGTGCTGACCATGCTGGTAGTGAGACGCTGCTGTGGTGATGCAATATGTCCCACCTCCTATATACGCCACCTGTGGGGGAACATGGCCTTGTGCCATGGCTTCCATGGTGCAGTTTATGGGCTTCGCGTCAGCAGCTCTGAACCCGCACTACGGTTTTGAATAGGCGTTCAAGTGCTGGGGACACAGGATTATGTGTGATCCCCGGCTCTGGCACCCCGAGAGGTCAGTACCCGTCATACCATGCTCCCACTTTATGACGTAGGGCGGGACCGCTGTGAAACGAACGTGTGCACCCCCCTGAATGACACCAATGTTCTCCACCCTGTACACCGGCTTAAATTGCGTTTTTAAACCATTAATCTGGGTCTGCAGCTCGATGTCATCTCAGCTGTTGATGACAGAAGACCCCGTGTTAAAACCAGTTAAGACATCGTTAAAAACACCCCTTCTTTGTCTCCCAATCCCGTCCAAAAGCTCATGGGTGTATAGTCTGGTTCTGTCAACGTCTGAAAAATCAAACTGATAAAATTTACGGAACATCTCTTTTAAGAGGGCTTGATACAACTGTGCGGTCTCTGAGGGGCACCACGCGGGTAGGTGTATCTCGGTGAGGTTTAAAATCACGGAGGCTACCGCGTAGTGCACCCCTCGATACAGTGCCTGGTCTGTAGGTACAAGCACCAAGCCGTTCCCTGGTCCCTTGGTGGTGGCGGGGCATCCCTCTACTATCATACGTGACGTCACAGTCGTGGGCAGGGGCTGTCGGGGGCGGGTTACTAATTCAGTGGCATTAACCGAGATTGGGGAGTATGGGATCACGCATGTGCTCAGGCGCGATTTCCAGTCCATCCCCCTCCCGTTATCTTGCCACTGGCTGTGGAAAATGATGGAAATGCCTGTGGGGCAGACTTTCTCTGAACCCCACATACAGACATAGATCCCCTGATCCGGTTCCCACCATTTGTCCCAGCACACACTTAACCCTCCCTGGGTCCCTGTGATGGTCCTGTGGGTGTTATTCCCTAACCTTTCCCACTCTACCCTGGGGTTCCCCATATCCTTACTTAATTTCCTAAGCCACCACCACCTATCCAGGGGAACGTTGCCTTTACATGACAAACATATTCCTTTTCCCACGGTGACGCTAATCCTTGGGGTGATAATTCGTATCCTCGGGCACTGGAGGGAGGTCTCCCTGTATGAAAAACCGGCCTGGCTCGAGTACTGGGTCGAATTTGACCCCAGCCATCCGGGCCAGCTCCCCTCGTGAGTGTACAAGGCGATTTCATCCGCCTCGCGTAGGCCACTCCCATCGTGGGCGAGGGGCGCCGTTTTTCCGGAGCATCCGAAGATGTGGTGGTCCTCGGTATCGCCCCTTCTCGCGAGGCTCAGTCCAGACAGGGCGAGCAGGATCACTCCTCCGAACATTCCCTGTAAAAGATAAAGAACATCTAGCCGGGCTCCCTATAGGCTGCCTGGCTTGGGTGAAGTGTGAGCGGGTCCCTCAACCTCGGCTCACGTGGACAACACTGGAACGGTTCCATCTTAAAATTACATTACGGTTCCACACCTTATAATAAACCTACACATCTTAACTTAAAACTTCAACTTAACTGCTAAAGTTATATACATCCGCCGCCCGTCTCCGAGCGGCCAGCTCAAATTCTGTCAGGCTGCTCCCTGCGGCGTGGCTGTACTGAGCTTTACTTCCGGTCCCTCACAGCCCGCGACTGCTGGCTGAGGACCTTTGTCTTTCGACATAACTTTAGCACGGGAGGTAGCCCTTTTAAACTGGGGAGCCAGCGACCATGTCTTCCTAGGCTGGGGTGTCCGAGGGGACCTCCTAGGAAGTGCTGTTGGTGGGGCTACCCTGGCGAGCAGACCCTTGCTGTGGGTCGCAGCCCTCGCTGGCTGGGGACTTTTCTCCTGTGGCTCCTCCCTTCCCAAGTCTGAGCTGGGGACAGGCAACCCCCTGCTGTTTGCTGCCTGTTGCTGAGAGTCTTCCTCTCCAGGTTCAAAACCTGGGTCGGGGGTGGGGTTACCTGCCTCGGGCTCCTCCTCCTCCCCACCTGAGTTCCAGAAGAGAGGGGGAATGGTTTGGACAGGGGTCTGGGTGACTCCTCCCCTGATGCATGCGACTGCACCTGCAGGTGCTGCCTGTGAGCTGGGAGCTGCTGGGAGCTGGGGATTTCTAACCTCGGGTTGGATCCCAGCTGCCTGCTTTTTCACCTCCACAGTACTGGGAACTGGTAGCTCTTGGACCGCTTCCCTCCTAGCCTTGTCTATGGCTCTTTCCCCTGCGCGGACGGTCAGGCCCAGGAATTTCACCTCCTGCTGACCGATCTGCGCTTTCTTCTCTAGTCATAGCGGGGCATTGTTAGGGGGGGCTGAGGGAGCGACCACACTGGTAGTGGCTGCTATTCTTCCCTGGCTGGCCATAAAAGATCGCATGGCCTCAAAAAATGACTCCATGGCAGCGGGGGCAATTCCTGCCTCTGCCTCCCCCATCGCTGCCTTTTGGGCTGGGGCGGTGGGATTCTTTCCCTTAGTATCCTTCCAGGGGTTTTTACAATCTTTGCGCAAGTGGCCATCCTTCCCGCACCCAAAGCAGTTTAACTTAGCCTGGGCGGGACGATTCCCTTCCTGGTGCCATTTCCTTTTATGCTGGGCCCCTGATTTAACCTCGTGGACTTTCCCCTTGGGTTGGGGCGTCTCGATACCCCTGATATTTTTAAATGCTATCGTGAGCTGGCGGATCACCGTTTCCTCGGTGGTCTGGGGGCTACGGGGGTCAAACCAGGCCGCAGCTCGTGTTCGAATTTGGGGCAGGTAGTTTGTCATGAGACAGCGGAGCCAGTGGGCTAATTGATCTCTGTTCAGGAGTGTCCGCCCTGGCATTCCCGGGCATGCGCTCCGGTAGACTGGCCACAGCCTGTCTGCGAAAGCCTGTGGGGACTCCCCAGGGAGCTGTACCGTTTTTCCCACCCGGGCGAATGGACTCCCATCATTTAGTCCCATGGCCTCCAATATCTCATCCTTTAACTCCTCGTAATCTTTCTGCCCCCTTTTGCACTCATCTGATAAGGTTTGGAGGAGGTCACCCCCCAGAGAAAACAGCAGCATTTTTGCTTGTTCTGCTTCATCGCAGTCATTAACGCACGCTGCCTGCTCACGGAAGTGTAAAGAGGGGTCTCCCCTCACTGTAAGCTTAGGGATATGGCTAACCATGGCCCTGAGCTGTGGGGTGCCATGCGGCACTACAAACTGGTTCTGGATGGCCCCTAGGTCCTCGCCATCGGCGGGCGGGCCGTACCTCCGTTGTCGGAGGGGGTACACTGGTCCCGGTCCTGGTCTATCTACCAGGAATTGCTGGGTCTCCCCTAATGCTTCATCCTCCACCCCCCCTTGCTGCCAGACCTCCTGAAAACTCGGGGCTATGGGTGATGGCCGTGAAGCCTCTGGTTCCCTAACCAGTGTCGTTCTGGGAGCTGCCTGTGGGACTTCCCTGCTTGGGTTGCCGGTAAAATCCGACTGGCCCGCCTTCGGGCTAAGGAGGCATACCATGCCCTTTGCCCTCGCTAAGGCCACGCCCAAACGTTCTATTTCTTGCCTGCAGGGGCGATGATCTGCGTCCTCAAACCCCTGGGCGCAGGCCAGCTGATATGCTGCCTTTACCTCGCCTACTTTCTCCTCCTGCTCTTTTAATTCTTGCGTGAGGCTGTGGATCTTATCCATTAACCTAACCTCACTGCCTCTCGCCTCTCTGACCTGGTATTCCAGGTGTTCCATTCTACCTCTAGTGCTACTTTTGAGCTCAGCGATCTGGTATTCCAGGCGCTCTACCTTTGCCTGGTGGTCCCTTGCCATCTGCGCCCTTTCTTGGCTAATTGCCTGGAGCGCTGCTACCCCTTGCTCTTCGGCTGCTGTCTTTTCCTGCAGCTCTAGGGTCAACTGTTTAATCTTGGCTGCTTGTACTGCTACAGCATGGTCTAGTACAAAGACCTGCTTTTTAAAACACAAGAGCCAGACCGCCTTCTCAATACCTTTCTTATACTGTTTACTTGCTGTCCACTGGATGGCTGCATCTATGGGACGCTCGGCCTTTAACATATCGCCCACCCACTTTTTCGCGATATTTACCTTGCCGCACACATAGGCAGACAACCTTATCTCCATTGCGGATTCCTCCTCCGCACCACTGTCTGTCTTGTTACACACTTTCGTCTCAGCTCCTGCCTGGCTCGCCATTTCTGTAAGGGGTTTCTTTTTTTACTGTTTCTCGGGCTTATAATAGGTCAGCCAGTTATGTTTTTCCTGAGCTGCCCTGCCCGCAGTGCGGTTGCGAATCGCTTACCCCTTCCTGATTCTGAGCTGAGGACTTATCGAGTGGTAACAAAGACAGACAAACAGACCAGTGGATTGGTACAAGGAAAACCAATGTTTATTAATAAGAAAACTAAAACTACAAGGTAAACAGTATAATACAGAAGATAAAGAAATCGCTATGGATGTAATACAGTCTTACACTTATCGGGTTGAAAGAAACGGACACATCGAGGGAAAATTCTAAAATCCCAAGTTTAGCAATATCCTTTAACCCCCACCCTTACACTTATGCTAGGTTGTCTTGTGGCGGCCAGAAAATTAATGCTCACCGGTGAAAACAGATGAAAAGGCCTGGCCCCTGTGCCTGCTGCTGCCGTCGACATGTGGTTGCGAGGTTTACTGGATGGCTTCCTTCTTAGTTGCTAGCAGACAGACAGGATAGGGCCAAGAGGCGAAGAGAGCAGCTCGAGAGAGATATACTGGGCAGCCCCAGTTATACCCTCTTGGTAACAGGTTTTTTCATACCTTATCAGCTTGCTTCATTGTTTGATTTAAGCACGAAACGTAAGACAAAGGACCCCATCTCTGGCCCATTTACATTAATGGCCATCTCCTGTATCGATCTGTTCGCTAACTGCTTTACCATTGTTCCGAATGTACCTTGATGGTTCACCTTTTGTCCTGCGATCACTTCCTGCTCGAATTTTTGATGTGTTGGCCGGCCATGTTGATAGCTTGCCTCAGGGCTAGGATGCAACTGCATTGTTTAAAGAAACCTGTCTGAGACACGAAGCCTGCCAAGTTGTTGAGAATGCAATTTCAAATCTGCCGGTCCTCGGCCATGTGTCTGACTGCAGCCATTTTGAGAGACCTTGGATTTTTTAAAACAGTCACACCAGGGTTTCTTTAATAACTCCAATAAATCTTCGGGGTGGGGGGAACATGTGAAATTTTGCGAATCCCTTCACTCCTTAAAACCTACCTCTTTGACCAAGCTTTTAGTCACCTGTACTAATATCTCCTTATGTGGCTCGGTGTCAAATTTTCTCTGATTGCACTTAGGGTTGCCAACTCTCCAGGATTGCTCTGGAGCCGCCAGGAATTAAAGACTAAACTCCAGCACACTGCTGCGAGCAACACCTGGGAGCAAAATCATAGGGGCAATAAAAAAATTGTAGTTTTAAAAAAAATGTCTTTGAACACTTTTGTGTACTAGTTATAAAAATACTGGACGTGGGGAAAAAAGGCTGTTTGACTGACAGTCAAGAATCATCCAATGGGGTAATAAAGAATCTCTTCCCTTTCCAATTAACGTGGGAAGGCCCTGAGGATGGACATGTTGGGTGACCAATGGCGGGAGTGCGGGGGTGGGCCTTTGGAGGCAGGTGGTCATGTGACAACACCTCCAGGAATTGCCTAACCAGAGTTGGCAACCCTAATTATGCCCCTGTGAAGTGCCTTAGGATGTTTTACTACATTAAAGCAGCAAGATGTTGTTATTGAGTTTAGGCAGACTTAACACAGATCCTGATAGGAACAAATCCACAGCTCCAAACGGCATACAATTCAAATTGGCGGTCTTATGCAGATATGCCATAAGGATGTTTGATTTAGGGAATGGAATAATTCACACCGCAGTGGGGACTGCTCTTCTGAGGCTAGTGTCAAGGTACATTGTTGGGGTTTGGTAGAGGGAGCTTTTCTCTGTTTTTGACTGTGTTATAAACCTGTCAGGAAGTGCATCACATTAATGGCATTTGTCCAAAAGAGAAAAGGACTCGATTCCAGCAGCAATAAGATCTCTCACAAAAGTTAAATATCACTAACGCCTTGTGCTTCTTGCGTGATGCAGAGGGTTATATGTAAACACGGACACAACACACCTTTGGTTGTTTCATTTCTTGACTACCCAAAATGAAGATTTTTTTCAACCTATAATCTTCGCTCAAAGCTGATAACGATGTAATCCAACATGTTCGGTAAGGGGAAAAGACAGATTAACACTTGCGCTGTAAAGTGGTAAGAGATCCCTACCTCAAATCTTAACGTGTCTTTGCTGTCTACAAAGGCTGACTGTCCTGCTGTTTTTTTCCAACGTTTCCTGTTTTTACTTCAAATCTCCAGCATTTGCGTTTTTATTTCCAGTATGCTCTCTCAACCCAAGTATGGAATCTTTACCGTACAACTGTACAAGTTTAATTTTTGATTCCTTTCTGTCTTAATCCGGCATGAAGCTTACTTTTTTTACAAACCACCGTCTCCTGTCACTCCTGAGGCTCATTTCATAGATTCCAATCTCGAGCCTCCAGCATTTTAGATTCTCATTTTCTTTCCTTTTTGTCATCAACTTCAGATTAATTTTGTAATATTATTTACGTATAATATCCACACTCCATCCAAACCTGAAGTGACCAGAACTGAGGCTATTTTAGTTACTAATATATATAATTGCAAACTTGCCCAGCTCTGTTCACGGTCACTGAAGATGAGTTTGTTTAATCTCTTCCTTTTCATTAAGAAGGCACATATGTGCAGAGGGATAAAACGTTTCCCTGAGGAATGGAATTGCTGCTTTTTATGTCTCCGATGATTTCAGGATCCATAAGCCCCCAGGAAATAAAATAATTTGAGCCAAAGCTCTTTAAATAGAGGGAGAAGCATATGAGGGTGGGGGGAAGGGTGACAGTCCTCGAAGAGGAATGAGTGATGGAAAAAGTCTTGGTTCGCTCACAGTCAATTAATCAAAAGGACAGCTAGCAACAAACAGAAGTCCTTCTATAAAAGTGAGAGGGAGCCAAGCGTGCAAAGAAAATTGTTAGAAATTAATTGACTGGTTAAGTGAGAGTTATAGTGGTTTAGTGCGTAAATACACAAACCTGTGCCTTCCAAAATCTGAAAAGAATGAAAGACTTGCACCTTTCATGATGTCCCAAAGAGCTTTACAGCCAATTAAGTACTTTGTGCAGTGTAGGCACTGTTGTGATGTGGGAAATGCAGCAGCCAATTTGTACACAGCAAGGTCCCACAAACATCAGTGAGGTAATGACAGGATAATCTGTCTCTTTAGTGATGATAGTTGAGGGATAAATGTTGGCCAGGAAAGCAGGGGGATCTCTCCCATCTTCTTTGAATAGGATCATGGGATCTTTTACATCCACCTGAGAGAGCAGACGGGGCCTTGATTTCATGTCTCCTCTGAAAGATGGCACCTCTGACAGTGCAGCACTCCAGTGTCAATCTGGATTATGATATGAAGACTCCAGAGTGGGACTTGAACCCACAATTTTCTGACTCAGAGGAGAGAGTGCTTCTGGTCTGTGGTGAGTTAGCTGATACTAGCTGGAGTGGCTATAAGGGCAGTACCGTTGGGGAGGGGGGAGGGACCATCCATGAATGCAACTTCGAATTGCCATCCTGTGATCCCTGCTGGGAAGAGTGCTGTGTGGATATCGGGTGAAGACAGGATTGGGCTCGGATGTAATTCCCCCACGGTGGAACAGCCCACCTGGGTGAGGTACCACAGGGCAGGAGACACTGGTGGAACAGAACTCCTTTGGAGGGGAGGACCGAATTGCAGGGCAACGTCTATGGGAAAAATTATAGTGGGGGATCATATTTAATTTGTTAATGAGCGCGTGAACTGTTGGAGTATCTGTATGGAGAGATTTTAACCCTGTGTAAAGCCACTTTAATTCAAAATACACTAGTTAAATGTAACTAATTTCCAAACGCTTTATGTGGAAAAATGGCCAAAAAATCCCAAAACGTGTCAAACGCCATGGGGCTAATTTCACAACTTCTTGAATTTGTTGATAGTATCCATTCCACTACATTCCCAAGGAGTCTATCCCATGTATTCACCACCCTCTATGTAAAATAGTTAAACTTAAGCAGCCTGTTCACCTTCCCTTCTCTGAGTTTGAGCCTGTACTCCTTTTTTTGTAGAGTTTTGTGATTATGTCAAACATTTTCCGGGTTCAATTTATTTGTGCCTCTAAGAATGATAAGTGCCTCATTAAAATTTCCCCTGGGCCATCTTTTCTCCAGTACAAGTCATAAATCTAGATTGTATTTGATGAAAAAGGTTGGCATATGGTTGGCCTTTAATGAGCCCCCTTCAATAGCTTTAAAACTTCCACCATTTTTTTTTTGCATTGAAGCTTCAAGTGAACTGCCTGCCAGAAGGGAATTGGATAAGTACTTGAAGGGAATAAAATTTGCAGGGCTACGGGGCAAGGGCGGGGGGAACAGGACTAACTGGATTGCTCTTGCAGAGAGCCGGCACGGGCTCGACGGGCCGAATGGCCTCCTTCTGTGCGGTAACCATTCTATGATTCTAACTTTACCCGCCATGGTAAAATAAGGATTGGGAGGAACAGGCGACTTTGGACCTGATGGTTCCCAAAGCTTTCCACCACTGGGGGTTTTCCTCGTCTCATGTCTGGGCCTGTGGTGGACTAATTGATAAGAGATTGATGGCCATGATCAGTCAACAACTCCATTACCGTTGCATCATGTGACTGCCAGGATGGGAGAACTAGATGGACCTTGGCCTTTTTTATCTCGTCCAGCAATTCCTGTGATTCCTGACTGATTGCGGGGGAAGGCCGGTCACAGTGGTGGGAGAGCAACGGTGAATTGACACCAAACAAAATCAGTAGCTGCGAGGCCTAATTGCCTCACTGATATATCCTAAGCTTCCGTCCGTTACCTGTTGCAGTTAATTTAAACATGCACTGAAGAGCCAGAAGACAAACTGATGGGAAGACGTGGCCTGTTACAGCGGCTGGTGCCGTGGTAACTGGATGGTGTATCGAGCGTCGGGAGCCTGAGCACTTCTCCAACCACTTGAGACGTAGAGTTATAAATAGCAAAAGTCACGCCATTGGCTGCGGCCTGTCCGAGATGTTAGCACAGTGACTGACACGTCTGACTGCACTTTTGCTGGTTGCTGATATCAATTTATGGCGCAACAAACGTGGAAGAGATTTTAATGATACAATCAGTTTCCCATAAAGCAATATGCCAGGCTTATTCTCACTGCATGTCGACAAGTTAATTTCAACAAATTAATGTGTTTTTTTTTGACACACAGTGTAGGTCAATTATAGCAAAGCTAACGCTTCATCTGATTTGATGTAATGAAATAATCTACTTGTTGCTTTAGCAGTCTGAAGGAATTGAATCATTTACATGCGGTTCGCACTTCTTCCTGATAGTCCTCATCTGCCAGGAGGATTGGTGCCTCTTGATTTGACACAGCACTCTGCTGCTCTTTATACAATCGTAGAATCTTACCGCACAGAAGGAGGCTATTCAACACATCGTACCTGTGCCGTCTCTTTGAAAGAGCTTTCCAATTAGTCCCACTCTCCTGCTCGTTCCCCTTAGCCCTGCAATTTTCACCCCTTCAATTAGTTATCCAATTCCCTTTTTGAAGGTTGCTATTGAATCTGCTTCCGCCACCCTTTCAGGCAATGCATTCCAGATCATAACAACTCGCTGCGTTAAAAAAAAAATTCTCCTCATCCTCCCCTCAGGCTCTTTTGCCAATGACCTTAAATCTGTGTCCTTTGGTTACTGACCCAACTGCCAGTGGAAACATCTCCTCATTTACTCTATTAAAACCCTTCATGATTTTGAATGCTTCTATTCAATCGCCCCTTAACCCTCTCTACTCTAAGGAGAACAATCCCAGCTTTTCTAGTCTCTCCACGTGACTGAAGTCCCTCATCTCTGGTACAATTCTAGCAGATCTCCTGTGCACCCTCTCTAACACCTCGATATCCTTCCTAAAGAATGGTGCCCACAATCGGTCACAATGCTCCAGCTCAGGCCTATCAATAACATACACCTCTGCCCATTTGAAGATATAGATATATCTGCAATTTACTCACAAATGAAAGCCTGTGCCAAATCATATGCTGGACAAGTTTAGCTTTAATATTGTATTTTTTAATAAAAATTACCGAACAGCAGATGCCATTGCATCTCTTTCAAAGCAGTGGATTCTGGAAAGGCTGCTTTTGTTCGTACGCTCCTGTTCTTTAAAACTTGTCTGAGAATTCGAGTTGTAAGCAGAATTAACCTATTGGCAAAAATTTACGAGCCAAAATGTTGTGAAATGTTTTGTTTTCGCATCTATGAGGCACAAGCTGATTGCAACCCCGTCATCTTTCCCAAAGTGCCTTGCTTGGGGGAGAAACTCGGCAGACATTTTGAAAGCGGGTAGAAAACTAGAAAGTGAGGCAAAAGCTCAAAGAAACACAGGGTTCGTCATTTTCCTGACCCTATCCGTGCACGTTGATTATGTGAAAATCCATAGGTAGGGAAGGACTGCCTTGAAGGGCAGTGACTGCCAGTGATCTGGAACCATCGTCTTGTTACGCAGTAAGGGAAATCATGGGCCTATGGGGTGCCTGATTTTCTAATCCATTTAAATGAATGTACGTTAAATCAGGCACTGTGAGATTAGTGCAGTTCTGTGCTGGGTTATCCTTATTGGGGAATCAACCCTTTGAATCCCATCAGTCTGGACTGGAATTAAACCCAGGTTCCCAGCGATTGAAGGTCACTGCTCTATTTCACTGCACCAACCAGCCTTCTGCTTCTGGTTCTGCTGTTACCATTTACACCTCCTCTAGACCCATCTTTTGTTTCTTTACTTGTCCCATTACCACTCCTTTTTGCCTTGCACCATCATCCCTTTTGTCATTTAATCACTCCACCTTATCACATGATGTGGAGATGCCGGTGATGGACTGGGGTGGACAAATGTAAGGAGTCTTACAACACCAGGTTATAGTCCAACAGTTTTATTTGAAATCACAAGCTTTCGGAGGCTTCCTCCTTCGTCACCTGACTGGCTTATAAGCTGTTAAATTTCTAACTTCTCCCAGTTCTGATGAAAGGTCTCGACCTGAAACATTAACTCTGTTTCTCTTGCCTGACCTGCTGAGTGTTTCCAGCATTTTCTGTTTTAATCCAGTCTTAACATTTTTTTTTTCAGAATTGAACACTCTTCGGTTGATATCTCAGTGGCTACACAGCACTCATAGTGCAGATGCATTTAAGGGGAAGCTAGATAAACACGTGAGGGAGAAAGGAATAGAAGGATATGTTGATAGGGTTCGATGAAGTAGGGAGGGAGGAGGCTCATGTGGAGCATAAACACCGACATAGACTAGTTGGGCCGAATGGCCTGTTTCTGTGCTTGTACATTCTATGTAATGTAGGTAGCCCCATATTTGGTTACCAACTAGTGTCAAAGTTCAGGGTTGGTCCCACTCAGGGTGAAACAAGGATTAACGAAGAGCAATGGGGTTGAACAGGAATGTTGAAATTTCAGTGAACTGACTTCAAAAATGGATGCTGCTTCGCCCGTCTCTTGCACTTGGCCTGATTCTGGGCATCACTAGTGGAACCCGCTCCACTCCTTAACAGTGTCATCACTCACCTTGATAGGCATGCAGATGTGTAAATATACACACACACACACACACACACCCATAATTATGGTAACTGTTCTCATTTATGACCCATTGAAACTGTACTGCGCATTGAGTCACCAATCTCTCCTCATTGCTTCCAGATGGCGAATGATAGCACAGAGACCAGTGAAGCGGGCGAGGAAGAGGAAGATCACGAGGGAGACAATGGAAACAAGGAGCGCATGCCCTTCATCCAATAGCTGCCAGAGCAGAGGAAGAAAAAAAACCTACGTGTTTTCGATTTTTTTTTTTGTTGTTGTTAGTCGCTGAAGGAAGGAAATGAGTTGAGGAGATCTCCCTGGTGCACAAGTGAACAAATGCTGTCGTACAGTTGCGTGTTTGTGTTCGTCTGCAGTCGGCCAAGCTATAAGCTGCTTGAATCTTAGTGATCTGAACTAACTGAAGTGCCATATCCTTTTCCAGTGCAGTATTATGACCAACATTCTGTGTTAAGATCCTTTGAACAAGAGATCAGTAGTATTATGCTTCTCCTTGTTTTTAAAGTGGGAACAGTCGTTCTTTGTGAATTTATTGCAATCTCCAGTACGTCCACATGTTTCACTCAAGTTTGGTTTTGTTTCCTCTCTCTTGATTTCTTGTGCATGGTTCTGTTAACCTGTTAGTGCCTGTATTTATTCCGATACACATCACTGACCAGCGGCCGTTCAATAAATAAACGTTAAGTATTCAAGACATGCATCTTTTACCAGTACAAGTGACAGGAACCGCTTCTGAACTCGCCTTACTGAGGAAAAAAAAAATGCGTAGATCTATTTATCAGCTCAAAAGCCTAAATAATGTGAATGGAGATCTCGTTTTGTTTATTTGTTGCATTGGTTGCATTAGTGCTTTTGTTATATTGTGCCTATCAAACAATGTTTACATAAAAATTTAAAAAAATTAAAAAATAATTAGCAGAGCAACGATTATTGGTCAAGTGTTTCTTACATTTTTCAGAAGGGGAATACGAACATATGAAATTGACAGGCAGGAAAAGACCAGCTGGTCCATCAAGCCTGGCCCATGCACCGATGGCCAGAGCATCATGACTAGACAATTCGCCCCTCTCCTCCACCTCCCCCCCAAGCCATGTAATCTCTTGGGAGGGACAAAAGAACAGAGAAAAAAAACCTCGGCCAATAAGGGAAAAAAATATTCTGGAAGATTCCTTTCTGACCACCCTCCCACTCTCAGGCGATTGAACCCAGTCCAGGAGATCACATGGACCAAGTGTTATCTATAAAGACACTTACCTTCTATATGATGCGATCTCTGCCCCCGTACAGAACAAGTCCAGCTCCCCCCCTGAAGGCAGTCAGTAACCACCACACCAGCCGACAATGTATTCCAGAGGCTCACAGTACTCTGGGAAAAGAAGAGCCGCCCAACATCCAGTTTATTCCTACTCTTACATAGAATAAAGACTTCCATTTATTTAGTGCCTTCTCACACCTCTCAAATGTTCCAAAGTGCTTCACTTACAATGAAGTGCAGTGACTGTTGTTATTCAGGCAAACATAGTAGCCATTTTGTTCTAGGCAAGGTACCACAAACAGCAATGAGATAAATGACAAATTACTGTGTTCTTGATGACGTTGATTGAGCAAGGAATATCAGCAACGGGCAAACTCCCTGCTCTTTTTTAAATAGTGCCATGGGATCCTTGATATCCACCCAAACCACTGAAACAGGATCTCGGTCTATCATCTCATCCAAATGATGGCACACCTGACAATGCAGCACTCCCTCAAAACTGCATTGGCATGTCAGCCTAGATTATACGCTTCAAAAAGGCCTTTAGGCACAACAACCCTGACCCTTTTTGATAGATAACTCCATCTACCACCTTTTCTCCAAATGTCTCAATTCCCTCTCTCTCTGGAAGCTCATCTAAGTTTTCTCCTGAACTTGTCTATACTATCTACCTCAGTTGCCTTTCCTGGTGATTTAGTTCACAACTCAATTATTGTTTGGGTGAAAAAAACTGGCCTTGCTTCACCTCGTACTTTCACGAAAGACATGCAGCTGTGGAAAGAAACGATTGGCATTACCAAGGATTCCTAACACTGCTCCATACTCAATAAATGGACTGGGTATCTAGAAGGGACTGGGCACCTGGAAGGGACTGGGAATCTAGAAGGGACTGGGCACTATTTATTAACGACTTAGATGACGGGATAGAGAGCCACATATCCAAGTTTGCCGATGACACAATGATAGGCAGGATTGTGAGCAGTATAGATGGAAGCATAAAATTACAGAGAGATACTAATATGTGGCAAATGGATTTCAATGTAGGCAAGTATGAGGTCATCCACTTTGGACCTGAAAAGGATAGATCAGAGTACTTTCTAAATGGTGAAAAGCTCGAAACAGTGGAGGTCCAAAGAGACTTAGGGGTCCATGTATTTAGATCATTAAAATGTCATGGACAGGTACAGAAAATAATCAAAAAGGCTAATGGAATGCTGGCCTTTATATCTAGAGGACTAGAATTCAAGGGGGTAGAAGTCATGCTACAGCCATACAAAGCCCTAGTTAGACCTCACCTGGAGAACTGTGTTCAGTTCTGGGCACCGCACCTTAGGAAAGATATATTGGCCTTGGAGGGAATGATACCTGGACTTCAAGAGTTAAATTATGAGGCGAGATTACACAAATTAGGGTTGTATTTCCTGGAATTTAGAAGATTAAGGGGTAACTTGATCGAAGTTTTCAAGATATTAAGGGGAACTGATAGGGTAGATATAGAGAAACTATTTCCGCAGGTTGGGGAGTTTAGGACTAGGGGACATAGCCTAAAAATTAGAGCCAGGACTTTCAGGAGTGAAGTTAGGAAACACTTCTACACACAAAGGGTGGTAGAAGTTTGGAACTCACTTCCGCAAACGGCAGTTGATGCTAGCTCAATTGTTAATTTTAAATCTGAGACTGATAGATTTTTATTAACCAAAGGTATTAAGTGATATGGGGCTAAGGCGGGTATATGGAGTTAGGTCACAGATCAGCCATCATTTCATTGAATGGTAGAACAGGCCCGAGGGGCTAAATGGCCTACTCCTGTTTCAATGTTCCTATGGAAGATACTGGGTATCTGGAAGGGACAGGGTATCTAGAAGGGACTGGGTATCTGCATGGTCTTACTGAGCTGTATGGAACTAATCTATATCATAGCAAGGACTACAGAAACTAAGGGTGTTTTTACATAACACTCTTTGTCCACAGGTGAGTCAGCCTCAATCCCCAGCGTGTGCTGCATTAGCTGATCTCGGGCAGGAAAGCAATAGGAGCACTACAGTGGGCCACAGCCTCCGTGGGTTAAGGAAGGAAAAAAGTCAGCCCAGGCTCCCAATGCTGATCATGATCCAATGACCCCTACTGCACAGTGCCCATGTGGGAACGCCGGACACAGACAGGAATGGACATAATCTGTGATGCCTTCCATGGTTGAATTGCCACTCACCGTTTCCACTCGTACATAAAGAATAATTGCTCGGGTGAAGTGTCATTTTGTACCTTCAAGTATTCCAGCTATACTTTTGCATTGATTTGCTGGAACTCTTTCAAGGCTTCAGATGGGACAATGCTGCACAACGCTGGGTCCATAACATGAAAATAAATCCCCTACTGGAAAATCATGAGCAAATTCTTTTAAAAAAATTGCACGAAAATAAATCTTTTGAAAACATAAACTCCACTCCTGGTGGAGTATCACACAGCACAGAGTTCACAGAAGCATCTCAACCTCAGCCTGTAATCAATGTGCCCTGTGCTGTGCTGACTCTGGTTAATATTGTCCATGGCCTGGAGTGCTATTTATGTTACAATACTGTGAACATTGCCTATATGGGAAACAACAGGTTCACCACACAGAGTTTTTAAAATGTTTTTTTCGATTAAAGGAGAGTTCACCCCGATCAAAACCCAGTGTGATTTCAGGCTAACATGACTGCACTTTTGGGAAGGAAAGGAATGAGGTGTTTTTTCCAACATGCACCCTCCGTAAACTTGAGCTCATCCAAAACTCTGCTACCCGTATCCTAACTTGCACCATCCCTGTGCTCGTTGCCCTACGTTTGCTCCTGGTCCGACAATGCCTCGATTTTTAAATTCTCATCCTTGTTTTCAAATCCCTCCATGGCCTCATCCCCTCCCTATCTCTGTAACCTCCTCTAGCCCTAAAACCCTCCGAGATCTCTGCGCTCCTCCAATTCTGGCCTCTTGCGCATCCCCGATTTCCTTCGCTCAACCATTGGCGGCCGTGCCTTCAGCTGCCTAGGTCCTAAGCTCTGGAATTCCCTCCCTAAACCTCTCTGCCTCTCTCTCCTCCTTTAAGTCGCTCCTTAAAACCTACGTCTTTAACCAAGCTTTTGGTCACCTGTGTTAATATCCCTTTATGCGGCTCGGTGTCAAATTTTGTCTGATAATCGCTCCTGTGAAGCGTCTTGGGATGTTTTACTATGTTAAAGGCGCTATATAAATGCACCTTATTGTTGTTAAAGGAACCCTGCAATCCCAATGCCTCCACAACATGACGCAGGCTGTATTATACGGGATGTTGCAATGCAGAGACGGTGACTAACATGACAAGTAGAATTTTAGTCTAGCTCCAGGCCTCCCCCTGATGTCTGATTGTGTGTGTGACCTTCAACGATGCAACTAAAATTCCCAGTAAAAATGCAGCACTGCAGGCTAATGATTGATTTAGTGTCTCTACATGTAGAACTACCTATGTACGTGCAAGGTCCACACGTGGAAAACTTCAGATGCGACAGTCTGAGAGAGCGAGCAAGCAAAAGGAATTCAGACAGCGAAAGAGACGGAGTCAAAAAAACAAAAAGACAGATAATCAGAACGTCACAAGATAAGGACAGACAGAGTTAGAAGAAGAGGCAGACAGAAAGACAGTGAGTATGGCTGGAATACTTGAAGACAGTGAGATACAGACAGAAAGAGATAGAGACAAATGAGCAACAGAAACACAAAGGGTGCAGACCGATACAAGAGGGTGAGGGCTGTTGTCATGGAAACAGGAGGAGAAGCAAAACAGGAAAAGAAAGTGGTTAGAACTGGGAAAGAAAGTAAAGATGATCGAAGACTCGGACATACAGAGACCAGAAGGAGAAAAGATATGATGGTGAAAGAGAATTGTTAAGAGCTGGAAAGGATGGTTAGAGAATGAGAAAGATGTGTTGTACAGAATAGAAAAGAAAGATGCTGTGGGGCAGAGATTGGAGAAAGAGGACAGGTGAGTGAGCTGAAAGTTTACAGATTGTTAAGAGAGAAGTAGACAACAGCTGAAGAGAAAAAGAACAACTTGCATTTATATCACGCTATAGAGGTACCTAGTCATCCCAAGGCGCATCACAGAGGTGTAATCAGACAATAATGGACACCGAGCCAAAGAGGAGCTATTGAGAGAGGTGCCCAAAGACTTGATCAAATGGAGGGGCTTTAAAGAGGATCTTAAAGGAGGAGAGGGAGGTGGAGAGGGGGAGGAGTTTGGAGAAAGAATCTCAGAGCGTGGGGCCTAGATGGCAGAAGGCACGGCCACCAAAGGAGGAGGGGGTTGCACGAGAGGCCAAGGTCAGAGGAACGGGCTGGAGGAGGTAACAGAGACAAGGAGGGGCCAGACCAAAATGGATTCAAACTCAAGGGTGAGAATTTTAAATTGGGGGACTGGGAGCCAGTATGGGTCATCAAGGACAGGAGTGATGGTTGAGTGGGACTTGGTGCGGGATAGGATACAGGTGGCAGAGTTTCAGATGAGCTGCAGTTTGCACAGCATGGAGGATGCAAGGCCGGCCAGGAGAACATTAGAATAGTCTCGTCTAGAGGTGACAAAGGCACGGATGAGGAATTTCAGCAGCAGGTGGGCTGAGGCAGGGACGGAGGTAGGCCGTGTTACAGAGGTGAAAACAAGCAGTCTTTGTGATGGCGTTGGAAGTTCAGCTTGGGGTCAAATAGAACGCCGAGGGTGCGAGCTGTCTGGTTCAACCTGAGCTGGCGGCCGGGGAGGACGATGGAATTGGTGACAAGGGTGCGGAGTTTGTGGCGAGGGCCAAAGACGATGGAGAAATCCAAGCACTTGCGAAATCGTAAGAGACCCAAAAATCAAAAAGAGAGCACGTGCACTTTGTATTAAGAGGACATTTATTCATAGAAACATGTTTGGCAAACCTTCTTTGTTTGGGGAGGGAGAAGAGCTGTATATCATGTTTGTCATGATAGTGCCATTCACAAGTGATGACACATTTTACATTATGATATTATGTGATTGTATGCAAATGAAAACAGGTTTGCTTCATGCTTTTTCATGAAGACAGTTTCCCTTTAGAATCAAAACAAATGAATGCCGACAGATTCGAATGTTTCAGAGACACAGTCGGACTAAATGGAGCCCAGGGCAAAGAGACCAAAAAAAGGTTAAAAATAGAAAATTGTATCAAAGCTGGTACATCTGACTAAACACCCAGTCACTAAGACATTCTTTCGTTATCTTTGCACTGTACTTGACAGGAACGTTTGCAAAAAGTGCATCAGGAGAAATTCAACAGCTTCGGGTGCCTGCTGGGAGCGAATATGGGAAAATCGGACGTATTTGGGAGCTCCAATCATTCCCCGTTTGGTCAAAGGAATGTTGGATACGTGCCCCAGGAGTGAAGCTCCCCGCTAACCATGCAAAGTTGGACATTTTGGACTGTTCAGCCTCCGTTGTCTGCAAGTGCTACTTTCCCGAAATCTCAATAAATGAACATAAATGGTGGCCAGTGATCATGGATAGAAAGCTCGTCGAAATATTTATTTCAAACCTATCTTTGCATACATTAAACTTTTATAAACAATTATTATACTCAAGTTGGCAATCACTGAGATAAATTGGTTTAATACAGAGTGAGCATTTACATATAAGCCTCACAGTAGGGTAGAAAATATATAATAAATTACAAGGTAGTAATTAAATAAAATTCCAAGCTTAAAAATAATCATTGAAATATCATGCTGTTGTTCAACCTCCCAAGTAAAATCTTGTTGTTTAGTAATATAGATTAAGGCAACTAATTTTGTCCAGGGCATTCATTTTTATTGGAAAACCCTGCTTGGGAATTGTAAAATTTACCTCATAATGCCAGACATATCAGTCTTAAAACGAAATCACTGTGAGTGATATGTGGTTAATAAAGCACAGCAAAAAACATATTTGGACTCGATATTTCTGACATTTTTGTGACCTATGCACTCACCAAGGTTATTAAAAACAGCAAGCTGTTGAAAATACACAAAAGGTTCACCTTTATCTGAAAAGGAAACAAAGACTCGGTTAATGTTGGGGCGAAGATCCTACATCAGAACTGGATAAATAAGGCCAGAGAGTCCCATTATAGGACTGAGAAATAGAAGGAAGGACATATAAATTGCTGTCGTACTTGGAAAGCGCGTCGGGGGCGCTGGACAGCAAGTGTGGGAAGAAATGAATACATGGACGTTACGTTTACTGTGGTCTCACGAGATGGTGCCTGGGAAACAGCAGCTAGAAGGTGGAGTTGTTGGAAAGAAGGAGAGGCTTGTATTTATAACGCGTATTTGTCAGAAATGTTCCAAAGCGCTTCCCATACAATGAATGACTTCGACATGTGGTGGCCATTTTGTACAATTGGGTCCCACACGTAACATGAGATGAATGTCCATCTTATTTGACTGAGGGGTAGGTTACCAGGAGAACTCCCTGCTCTTCTTTGAATAATGTCATAAGATCTTTCGCGTCCGGATGAATTACCAAAACAAGTAGACAGGGCCCCGGTTTAATGTCTCATCTAAGAGATGGCATCTCAAACAATGTAATGTTGCACTGAAGGGTCTGCCTAGATTATATGCTCAAGTGTTGGAGCGGCACTTGGAAGACTGAATGTGCGATGGCACTGACGAAATGTTTGGTACGGCAGAATCTTGTGCTGTAAGATCTTCGTTGCCTCGCTGGATCACTGTCTTTGTGACTCCTTTGTTAACTCTTCTATCGCCCCCCACTTCCCCGCTCACCTCTGCTCTGCCCTAGGCACTTTCCCATGTAACATTTATCCATTTTCTGCTTCCCGTACCATAGTCTAGGCATCCATGCATTTTCCCAAATGAGACAGCGGGGGTAATTTTAACCTAACCCACCTGTCGGGAAACACATGGGATCGGGTGCAACACACACTAACTCTACCTCTACCTCTTTCTCCTCCTTTAAGGCGCTTCTTAAAACCTATCTCTTTGACCAAGCTTTTGATCACCTGTCCTAATATCTCCTATATGGCCCGGTATCAAATTTTGTTTGATAATCGCTCCTGTGAAGTGACTTGGGACTTTTTAGTACGTTGAAGGCACTGTGTAAATGCAAGTTGTTGCTGTTATCGTATTCACTTCTCTAAGTGCCGGCCTCTCTACGTTGCGGATTGAGGAGATCAAATACCGACTGCGTGACCACTTTGCGAAACATCTTCATTCTGTCTGCAAGCATGGCCTAGTTTCGTAGCGTGGGCTGATACCCACTAGGAACTGGATTGAAACTGCCTTAAGCCTGATATCATCATATTTTACGTCGGCGATTGAAAAGGTAACAGTTTGTTGGGTGCAGGGGTAAGAACCATGGAATAATGTTCAAGGCCTTGATTGTGACACATTATTAAGCAATGTTCAGGCCACGCTTGGAGTATCAAGTGCAGTTTTGGTGACTATATTATCAAACGATATAAAGGCAGTGGGAGAGGTTCAATGGAATACCACAAGGATGATATTAAGTTTCAGATCACTGAGCTATGGAGACAGGTTAAATTTGTTCTTGTGTAAACCAAACAGATTGAATGGTAACAATTCTTTATATGCAGAACGAAACCAAGAGAATGAGCAATGAAGATTCTGGTTCAGTAGCCTGTTGGGTGTTATTTACTCATATAATTACTACAGTCATGTCCTGCTGGCTTACTTTCAACTGCTGTCACCTGAGATTAGTCAAACCAAGGAAGGACTAAAATTACAAGAAAATTGCAGTACTGTGTGTTTAACTGTGACAAAATATGTATATTTACAATTGTAATTATATAACATTTAAAGACATTCCCTTATTTCAGCACGTGGCAAGTGAGTATGTAATTTAGAAACAATGCCTTGGCAATCAGTACCTGACAATATGTCCATTAGACAACTGGTTTAATCCAGGCTAAACATGTCAAGAGTTTGGAAGGTGGAGTTGTACCAGTAAAAGATGAGCTACTGAAAACAATGTTTTATATTTTAGTAAAGTAATTTCTTTTTCATTGAATCTTGGCATTCCAATAAATCCTGAAACAGCTTCAAATCAGAACTCAAGAGTGGTCGGATGAAAAGGGAAGAGAGAAAAGAATCATACAGATAGTCACAGTGAGTGAAAAAAAAATCAGCCTGATGCAGCAAACTTAGAGACTAAAGTCATAGAACCATAAATGTTACAGTGGAGCAATGGGCCGGTTGGCCCATCAAGTCTCTGCCGATGTTTTTTCAACTCAAGAGCCTCCCACACTAATCACACTCTCCTGCTTGCTTCCCATAACCTTTGATATGCCTCTTTAACAATCTACTTTCCTTTTAAAAGAATTTATGGACTCTGTTTCAACAATGGTTTGTGGTAGAGATTTCCAAAATCCAACCATCTTCAGCGTGATGATTTTTTTTTTGCCCTTAAATTCTTTTTTGTGTTTATTTTAAATTTGTACTCTCCACCGAGCCTACGTGTTTTTTTTAATTCATTCTCGGGATGTTGCGTCATTGGCATTTATTGCCCACCCCAGTTGCCCTGAGAAGGCAGTGGTGGGCTGCTGCCTTCTTGATGCGTTGGTAGCAGTTTGATACAACTCAATTACTTACTAGGCCACTTCAGAGGGCAGTTAAGAGTCAATCACATTGGTGTAGGACTGGAGTTACGCATAGGCCAGACGGATAAGGACGGCAGGTTTCCTTTCTCTAAAGTACATTAGTGAACCAGTTGGGTTTTTATGACAATCTGAAGCTTCATGGTCACTTTTTACTGATGCCAGCATTTTATTTCCTTTTTTTTTAAAACTGAATTTAAATTCTCAAAATCCCATGGTGGGATTTGAACTCACGTTTTCTGGACTATTAGTCTCGTAACACAACCACCACACGACCGTATCCCGATGTGACTGGAAATCTATCATTAAGTTAGAAAAGATTTAAATGGTTTGAAGTCTTTCCAGTAGCTATTTAAAACGATTGAAAAAAGGCAGGGTGATAAATATAGGGGGGGTCATATATATAAGATAGTCACTAATAAATCCAATAAGGAATTCAAGAGAAACTTTTTTACCCAGAGAGTGGTAAGTATGTGGAACATGTTACCACATGGAGTGTTTGAGATGAATAGCATAGATGCATTTAAGGGGAAGCTAGATAAGTACATGAGGGAGAAAGGAATAGAAAGATATACTGATAGGGTTGGATGAAGTAGCGAGGGAGGTGGCTCGTGTGGAGCTTAAACACTGGAAGAGACTAGTTGGGCTGAATGGCCTGTTTCTGTGCTGTAAATTCTATGTTTTAAAAAAAAAATCAATTTTCCTACACATTGTTGAGAGATATAACAGAAGATATAACAAATTCAGCTTTCAGGCAATAAAGAATCTGGTACTGGATATAATGGTGAATAAGCTGGAGAGATACAGCACTCCTTAAATGAAATGGGATGTTTCTCACATGTCTGCAGAAAAGTGCAAAAACCATTCATCAGTATGTAACTGAATTAAATACTTGCAATAAGATGTGAAATTGGTAAACTAACAAGGGATTGAATGATTTGTGCAAAAATCAGATAACTCTCTGAAAGAAAGGGCTGTTGCAAGAAAGACTAAAGACAGTGGTACAGCTTCGGAGTGCAGTCAACCACAAAATATCAAGTTAAAGGGGGGAAAATGGAACCATTCAGACAGCACTCAAGAAAATAGATTTAAGAAACAATCAAATGACAAATAACCAAAATATGGGGCTCGATTTTCGGATGTCCGAGCGGGTGTGTTCGTGGCGGGTCTCCAAAAATTGGGGATTCCCGGGGCGGGTCCAGAGCCCGGCTCCAACCCGCCCACTTCCGGATTCCCCAATGACGCGCTCAGATGCGCGCGCAGCCCCCGCATGCGGGACTCCCGCAGGCAATTAAAGCTGGCCGGATCCCACTTAAAGCAATTAATTTGATACTTCAGGTTGTTAGGAGATCTGATTTGGAGGATATTTTAGGAGGGGTGGAATTTTCATCCAAACTGAACGTGTTTCCCGTACTGGGGGAAACACTCCCAGTTGAAATGGACATGTTGCAGCCACCAGCCTGTGGCAGCTGCAAAGGTCCATTTGACAGGTGGAGGGGGGAAACCCTCACTCATTGCAGGAGGCCACTCTGTCAATTTGGACAAAGTTTGGCCTCCACCACCCTCCTCCTAACACTAAAATTCACCAACTTGCAACCTCAACCCCGGTGTCCAGACACATTTACCTACCTTACGGACCCCCTCAAACATACATCTTCCGGATGGGGGCCGCCATAGCTGCAGTCATGACCTCCTCGGAGGGCGAACAGCATCACCAGCCTCGCCGGCCACGCTGTCCACCTCTGACACATGGAGCTCCACAACACAGTGCTGTGACACATCCACCTGTACAGCAGGAGGGAGGGCAACCGCAGAGAGAGATGCGTTGCAGAAGGCACTACCCTCGCCACAGGGTCTACAGACCGAGGCTCAGCTTCCTGGACCTCTCTGAGCAGCAGTGCACATGGAGGCTCAGAGTCACTCGACATGTAGTCGTGGACATCTGCGGCTTCCTTCATGCCGAGCTGCTTCCGGCTGGCCCGAGCACCATCTTCTTACCTGTCGCTGTCAAAGTCACCACTGCTCTCAACAACTTCTCCTCCGCATCCTTCCAGGGTGCCACCAGGGACATCGCAGGTGTCTCTCTCAGTCGTCGGCACAAAAGAGTCCTGCAGTGACACAATGAGTGGCATCAGTAGTGGGTCTTCATGGTGATCATCATGAAAGGGAATTATTGCACAAGCCAGTCAAGAATGGCCAAGACGTGGCAGTAGTGGTGCCAATATAATATGTAATGTGAGTTGATCAGAAATCAAATATAAGTATAAACCCTCAAACACCCTTGTGCATCCCCTTCATGCTCACGACACGTTTGCCTTACGCTTCCTACTACACATATGTGATGCATGCCCTGTGGCTGCAGCACGGGTAGTGGCAGGTGGGGTGAGGCTGACTGAAAGAGATGCATCAGAGGGTGAGTATGAGATAGAGCCATGAGATTGTATGAGAATTGGGTTGAGTGGTAGTGGCGGGATGAGTACTGGCGAGGTGAGTAAGTGCAGGTAAGATGAGGATGAGGTTTGAGTGGGTGTGAGGGGTGATGTGATAGAGTAGTGCTGGCAGTGCAGAAGGAGATGTGGGGTGGGGAGCAGTGATGTGGCAGACAGAGTGTAGGGCAATGAGTAAGTGTACTCATTTCGGCTGACCTGCTTAGGTCATTGGAGCGCCTCCTGCACAGTATGCAGGTGCACGATATGTTGGTGGTGCAGATGACCTCCTCTGCCACCTCGAGCCAGGCCTTCGTGGTGGCAGAGGCAGGCCACTTCCTCCCGTCCGCCGGGGGGAAGATCTCTGTCCTCCCCCTCCTCCTCGCACCGTCCAGTAGGACCTGGAGTGAGGCATCATTAAACCTGGGAGCAGCCTTCCCCCTGGGCTGCTCCATGCAGTAATTTTGGCTCCTTTCTGCAACATCAGTCAGTGGAGGACTGCCCCTTTAAATAGGGTTAATCCAGCTGACAGCCTATGATGCGGGTGCGCAGTCCGCCCACTGCGCAGCTTTCCAGCGCGAAACCCGGAAGCCAAGGTAAGTGGGCTTCAATTTACTTGCGATCGCGTGCGGAGCACCCCGGATTCACTGGGCGCGTTACCCACGTGCTCAGTCGACCCCCCGCTGCCAACCCGCCTCCCTCCTAATATCGGGCCCATGATCTGAGAAAGCAAAAAAAAGAGGAAGTTGTGTCCAGCTGTTGAGAAAATGGGCATAAAGAAAGAACTTGCACTTTTATAGCCCCTTTCATGACCTTAGGGCATCCCAAAGCGCTTTACAGCCAATGAAGTGTAGTCACTGTAATGTACGAAACACTGCAGCCAATATGCACACAGCAAGGTCTCCCTCTGTACTTCACTGGAGTGTCAGCCTGGATTACGTGCTCAAGTCCCGTGAGTAGGACTCAAACCCATGACCTTCTGACTCAGAGGCAAGAGTGCTACCCACTGAGCCATGACGGACATATAACATCGGGCCAAAATAACCACTGAGCAAGATGATACAGATCGCTGAAGAGGAAAAAAATAAATTACGTCTACAGTGCGGAAGAAAAATCTGTTGGGGAACTTTTGCAATAGCCCCAAGTTTAATTCGGGGTGGAAATCGGGGGTGCAGGAGGGCCGAAGCAGGCAGTAAACTATCCGGCTGTCTAAGTATGAGGCCCGGGCCTCATTGGCGGGCCTCATTGGCGGGCCTCAACACCGACTCCCGCTCGAAGTCAGCAGAAATTACATCACTGCCAGTGGGCGGGGGTCAAAATTCGTAGGGAGTCATGGAAAAGTAAGGAATGGGGTGGGGGGGAATCAGGAGAATCCGTGATCGTGGGAGGGGAGAAACCCCAGGGCAGGGGAGGTCCAAGGTAACCCAGTTGGGACCAGGAGGATCACTCCTTCCCCAACGAACCTTTAACTATGAAATAAAAATGGAACTTGCCTGGACCTCCTATGCCAGGATCCGTTTGAGACCATGTGGCCCTTAGTCAGGCCTACGGTTAAAATGGCGTGCGCGTCTCGATTGATGTCATCGCGACACGTCATTGCTATTTAAGATAGGCCCCCGCTCCTCTGAGATGAGCAGCCTTCCCGTGCCTGATTTAAAATGGTGAGGAACATGAACGTATCGGGAACGCAGTGTGAACCCCCCACACCCCTGCCCACGGGGCCATGGGGATGGGGGGAAAGAGTTAAATTTCCCCCTAATACCTGCAAATCAAACAAATAAGAGAGATGGGGTGCTTTCATCAGTAGTGAACAAAACTGGATATAGGAGCACAAGTGATTGTCATATCTGAGAAAGAACATACAAGATTCTAGCAGAGACCTAAACTGCAGAAGACAAAGGTAAAAATAGTGGAATGCTCAGAAGCAGCAATCCTGGAGAAAGGAAGGTGTGTTGATATTATCAATTATAAGGACGTCAAGTACCAATTGTTATTTGTCATGGTGCCAAAAGGCATTCAGTCAATTTTAGGGCTGAGAGATATTTGATCCAGTGATCAATAAAAGCTCAAAGTGGGTCATGGAACATTTGTACAAGAAAACCAGGATCTTGTTCAAGGGTTGGGTTGCTTGCCAGGAGAAGATCAGATCGAATTATGCCAGTAATCCACCCCGACAGGAAAATAAAATTAAAAATGGAACTCTATTTATGAAAGAACGGAGATGGTCACTCAACAAGTCAAATTCCTGAAGCAGGAAGATCCACTTGTGAGGTTAAACATCCAGAAAAGCTTAAAGACACATTGATTGCTTAAATGTCTAAATATAACTATGTGGCGATCATTATTAGTTTCAAGAAGTAAACAGATTCTGTATAACAATATCAAGTCTATCGTAGCAGAACATCACCGAGAATGGCAAGTACTAAGGGAATTATTTGGTTAGAAATGTTTTTTTTATTTAGAGACATCCCCTTAGCATACCGTACCTGACAGTTGCATCAATTGGGCCACTGATTTAACCCATACTGCTCTAGCAGGGGCCTGAAAATGCAGTTTGTTCGAGAGGCTGCTTTGCTCAGTGCTGTTGTACATTGTGGTTAAATCACACTATCCCTTTTTCATTAACTATTGGCACGCAACGAACCCTAAAACAAGTTCAAATAAGAATTTTGAAACTGCATTGCCACTTACCCTAACACTTTGAGACCCGCATGAGTGAATATTTCAGAAATTTGGGAAAGGTCGGCTTTAACATCACGAGATCGGTTTAGCTGCTGAAGGGGCCTATTGTCATGTGAGTATGTTAATCTGGAGTCACTTCTGTGAAGCATCTATTTGTAGGAAAACAAGAATCAGTGAACTCGCTCTTCGAATTAGTATTTGAACAATCAGACAGTTCATTTATCTGCTCTTCAGATCAGTAGTGGTAGTCTTGGACCAGACCTTTTTATTTATATATTACTGAAGACTTGACAGTACTATCTGCAAGAACACATTTTTGCACTGTGGCGTCTTGTTCTGTTAGGACGATACTGCCTGAGTCTGACCCAACACATACTTCAGTGAAGCTTTTCAAAAGCGTTTCCTCGCATTGATGTATGTTTCTAATGTGAGTAGACAATAATGTAACACAGAGCCCCGCGTAGTCCCTGAGGGCACAGATGTACAACCCTACAACTGAACCGTGGAAAATAATAGTTCACCCAGAAGGTTCAATCTTGTGGGCCACCCAGATCATTTGTTATTGAAGGACAGTGAGATGAAATATAATAGACCTGATGTTGAGGAGGCAATTCTGAGAGCGGGACCTACACAGATCTTTAGGGGAAATGGAGTATGAAAAGCTCCTGCTGTCTCAGGTTGGGGAATATGCAGCAGCTGTTCTTTTTGTAAGTGTTTGTAATTAATCATCTAGCTTGTCTAATGCCCTGTCTCTTCAGTGATAAATGCCTGGAAGGTGCCATTATGCTTCAATACACCATGACGTGCAGTTTTCTATGACCGCTTTTGTTTTGTTGGTCTCAACTTGAAATAGCAAGCATCCAAAAGATGGGGGTCCCTGTTTACATGAATTCTCAGGTTAGATGGGCTAATTGGTTGAATCCAACATTTTTTACCAGAGCAAGACTTTTGGATAGTCTGACATAATACTGTTGGGTTTTCCCCTACCCACACAAGCACTTTCCTCCCTTCTGGTAATGCGTTGCAAGTGATTGATTGGCCCTGCAGGTCTTATTAGACCAGATGGCATATTTCCCTGGTAAACTGAGCTTCCTCCTTCCTCGCGCACTGCTCCTCTCCCACACCCAGTTAGCTGCCTTTGCTGCTGTAGACAACAACAACACATTGCATTTATATAGTGCCTTTAACATAGTGAAATGTCCCAAGGTGCTTCACAAGAGTGTTATCAAACAAGATTTGACACCGAGCCACATAAGGAGTTATTAGGACAGATGAACAAAACGTTGGTCAAAGGGATAGGTTTTAAGGAGCGCCTTAAAGGAGGGAAGAGAGGTGGAGAGGTTTAGGGAGGGAATTCCAGAGTTTAGGGCCTAGAAAGCTGAAGGCACGGCTGCCAATGGTGGAGCAATGACAATCTGATGTGAAAGAGGTCAGAATTGGAGGAGCGCAGAGATCTGAGGGTTGTAGGGCTGGAGGAGGTTGCAGAGATAGGGAGGGAGCGAGGCCATGGAGGGATTTGAAAACAAGGATGAGAATTTTAAAATTGAAGCATTGCCAGACTGGGATCCAATGTAGGTCAGTGAGCACAGGGGGATGGGTGAATGGGACTTGGTGCGAGTTGGGATACGGGCAGCAGAGTTTTGGATGAGCTGTACTGAGGTAGTATATGAGATGCCCCATGTCTTCTATTGGCTCTGCACCCCCCCCCCCCCCCCCCAGTCTGCCTTCTCCTGCATTACTCTGCTACACCTGGCAGTGGCTGCTAAACCAGTGCTATTGGACAATTTCCTCTCACTGCTGTGGTGATACTTAAACCTTCCCATTCCTGGTACAGATAAGTGTCAGCTTGGCTCTGGCGGTAGCTCTCTTGAGTTCAGAAGGTTGTGGGGTCAAGCCCCACTATGGACTTGAGCATGTAAATCAAGACTTGACACTTCAGTGCAGTGCTGAGGCAGAGCTGCACTGTCAGAGGTGCTGTGTTTCAGATGAGATATTAAACCGAGGCGCCTTCTGCCTACTTGGGCAGATGAAGGATTCCATGATAATGTTCAGAGAAGAGTGGGGAGTTCCTCAGGTGTCCTGGACAACAATTCCTCTCTCTGCCAACACCATCAAAACAAATTGACAGCAACCATATTTTCTTGGCTATGCATTGAAGTGCCGTAACCTACAGAGCTACGGACCAAGAGCTGGAAAGTGGGATTAGGCTGGATAGCTCTTTTCCGGCTGGCACAGACACGATGGGCCGAATGGCCTCCTTCTGTGCCATAAATTTCTATGATTCTATGAAATGAGCCTTTCATTCATTCATTTGCTGTTTGTGGGACCTTGCTGTGTGCAAATTAGCTGCTGCATTTGCTTGCATAACACCACTTCAAAGGTAATCCATTGGCTGGACTATAACTTGGTGTTGTAAAATTGTTTACAACCACTTCAAAGGTAATCCATTGATTGTGAAGAGCTTTGGGATGTCCTGAGGACATAAATATGGAGTGCTGCACAAGTTTATTACTAAATAACTTTAACAATAACAAAAATAACTTTTCCCCCTCACTTTTTATAAAACGTTTTACGCGGGGCTGGGATCCTCCAGATGAGCACTAAAAACAGAAGAATCGCTTTCTCTGCACAGTCTACCATTTTTGACCCACATTTACTTTCTTAGCAAACAGAGGAAGGACAAAACCCCAAGAGATAAACATGGGATGAAGAAAGCACACCTCGTTAGCCACTCAAAGATGTTGTCAGACTTAATCCGTCAGTCATGTTCTTAGGCAAAAAAAATGTGCTTCATCCTGTTGTTAATCTTGATTTTGTATCAAACGTGGGAGATTTGTTCCCATGAAATCAACAAGGGTAAAATCACCAATTCCGTTGTCCCAGCAGGAAGCTGAGTTTGAAGGGAACATGGGTTTACGATAAGGTACGTCACTGTAGCACGATTCTCTGACCTGTGCTCCCTTTGAGTGCGACTCCCTTCTGGGAGCGCAGGATTGATGGATTTACGCTGCAGGGCAATAGAGTTTGATTGTATGATTTGTCACATGTTTCTTAGTCCTGAATATGCAGTAAAAGCCATGCACCTATGTATCTGCTAATAATGATTCCCAGCCTCACACACTATAGATTAAAGTTCCGGGAGATTCCCAAAAAAACAAATTGAAGTGTTGGCACCTATTCCCAAATATCATAAGAATTACAGCAGATGGAGGCCCTTCAGCCCTTCGCTCCTACCCTCCTAATTGTGTGGAAATTACTGCACCCATGTAAAGTCATCTCTGTCTTGACAAATATCAGAAAATGTTTTTCCAGAGTCTATAAATTTTGAAGTAACTTTTTTGATTCTGTTTTATCGTAAACGAGGATTTTTTTTTGAAGAAAGTAATTTAAATTCAGCTATGAAATAATCAATCATCATTGGTAATCCTGCCTTCAGTGCCTCCAAACCAGATTTATTTATATGTCAAGTGTGGTGGTCAAGCTGAGGAGATTATTAGTTAGTAATGAGGTGAGATACTCAAGGTGGGGTCTAGGATATGGGAGTTGCTGATTAAGGTCGCAGACATGGAGCCATTCATTACGATGCAGTCAGCAAGGTTAAGCCCGACAGATTTGGATGGCAAATTTATTAGAATATGAAATGCCTTACCACAAATGACTATTGAGGCTGAGGCTATAATAATGTAATTTAAAAGGAAATCAGATACAAATTTGAAAAGGAAGAATGTAAAAGAATACGGGGAAGGAGTAGGAAAATGGAATGACTGTAGATAGCATCAGTTGAACAGTCAGCACTGGCACAAGTACAGTGGGTCAAATGGCCTGCTTCTCTGCTGTCATTTCTATGATCCCATGAAGGTGGCAATGGGCTGGTGAATGTCAAGTTTTCAACTACAATAAATCTTTTATCATTCAGTGCTGGATTATTAGGCTTGGCAGTAATAACGTAACAATGGCACAAGAAGGATTGAGGCAGCTCGGTAAAAGCAGCCTGCAAATAACAATCTGGAAAGACTGAACAGGCTGGGGCTCTTGTCTCCAGAAAAGCGAAGGCTGAGTGGTGACGTAATAGAGGTCTTTAAAATTATGAAGGGGTTTGATAGGGTAGACGTTGAGGAAATATTTCCGCTTTTGTGGGAGTCCAAAACAAGAGGTCATAAATGTAAGATAGTCACGAATAAATCCAATGGGGAATTCAGGAGAAACTTCTTTACCCAGAGAGTGGTTAGAATGTGGAACTTGCTACCACAAGGAATAGTTGAGGTGAATAGCATCGATGCATTTAAGGGGAAGTTGGATAAGTGCATGAGGGAGAAAAGAATAAGATATCCTGATAGGGTTAGATGAAGTAGGGGGAAGGAGGCTTGTGTGGAGCATAAACACCGGCATAGACCAGTTGGGCGGAAATGGCCTGTTTCTGTGCTGTAATTTCTATGTAATTAACTGCAAAAATGTTTTCTGTACTTTGGACTAAGACGTATGTTGCTGAACGCACCTGCCAAGACCTTTCTAAGCTTTTCATTAACTGTCAGAATGACAGTACCTGTCTGCGCTAATAGTGGCCACTCTTCTCTGTTCATCTACTGTGCTGACCATTTCGAGATAATTTGGATGGCCCAAGTTCAAAGAGCTGATAGAACATTGAATGTAACCTTTGGAATGAAAAGCATGTGGCTTCCTTTGAGTCCTACTTGGTTTACCACTTATGTAGAAAAGCCTCAGAGAAGGCAACAAAAAAAAGTGGACTTAAAGCAGTCAGGGTGCAAAATCTGAATTTGGCCTGCGTCATGTGCACGCGCTCTATAAGGTAGTTATACCACACATTTTGGGTTGACTCAAGGCAGTTTTGGCTTCACATCTCATACAAGCTGGTGTAGTGTTAATTCGGGTATGAAATTGCCTGAATCAGTTTGGGGCCAAAAGAATGAGGCCATCTCGGAGAGTGGCTCATACCATTGCAGCTTTGTACCAGCTGTAGTGTAACTGGGGCTGGTACAGAGCGACGCTTAAGCTGTTTTTATACTACTGGTATTGGCTTTTGACCCGTGGGGCTCGTGCAGCCAGCACCAACATTGACAGTAAATAGGCCGCGACCTGCTGAGGCCAATGGCTGGGAAAATCTGGCCATCAGCGAATCTCGGCAAGTTTCGGTTTGCAGCCAGCTGTGTGACCCGCGCATTGGGAGCTGGCCTTGAGTGATATAAAAGCAGTGTTAAGAAGTTCTTGTAGCCTATGTCATTAAAGTCAGAAGGTAACAAACCAGGAAAGACTTCAAGACTTACAAGCGTGCTCTTTATAGTTCAGTCATTTCAATTAACTACATGCAACTATCAATCATACAAGCACTTGCAGGTCAGAGGGAACGCTCAGAAGTTCCTGAACTTAACTGGATACAAATTTCCACCAATATCGATAGAGTACTCATTCAGTCCCATCTCTCATTAACCCCAAAGAAAGAAGATAAATCAAGAAATACTTGTTGGGTGATGCCAAGCTTGGTCTGCAGATTGTAGGAAGAAGGGAGGATTGAGGGAGGCAAGGGATTGCGCAAAACTGAAGTCAATGGGGATCAAGGGTAAAACTCTCTCCAGTGGCTGGAGTCATACCTGACACAAAGGAAGATGATTGAGATTGCTGGAGGCCAATCGTCTGAGCCCTAGGACATCGCTGCAGGAGTTCTTCAAAGCCGAGTCCTAGGCCCAACTATCTTCAATTGCTTCTTTAATGACCTTCCTTCTATCATAAGGTCGGAAGCGGGGCTGTTTGCTGATGATTGCACGGTGTCCAGTCCTTTTGTAATTTCTCAGATAATGAAGCAGTCCATGCCCACATGCAGCAAGACCTGAACAACATCCAGGCTTGATAAGTGACAAGTAACATTCGTACCACACAAGTGCTAGGCAATGACAACAAAAGAGAGAACTTAACAGCCATTTTGACATTCAACGGCATTATCATCACCAAGTCCCCAACCATCAACATCCTGGGGGTTGCCATTGACCAGAAACTCAACTGGACCAGCCACATAAATGCCGCGGCTACTAGAGCAGGTCAGAGGCTGGGTATTCTGCGGCGAGTGGCTCACCTCCTGACTCTCAAGCCTCTCCACCACTTACAAGACACAAGACAGGATGGAATTCTCTCTGCTTGCCTGGATGGGTGCATCTGCAACAACACTCGAGTAGCTCGACACCATCCAAGAAAATGCATTCCATTTGATTGGCACTTCATCCACGCCCTCCACCCCCAGCTCACTGTGGCTGCAATGTGTACTATCTACAGGATGCACTGCAGCAACTCACTTCTTCGATAGCACCTCCCAAACTCGCGACCTCCACCACCTAGAAGGACAAGGGCAGCAGGCACATGGGAGCACCACCACCTCCAAATCACACACCATCTGGATGTGGACATATATCGGCCGTTCCTTCATCTGCGTTGGATCAAAATCCCGGAACTCCCTACCTAACAGCATTGTAGGAGCATCTTCACCACATGGACTGCAGCGGTTCAAGAAGGCGGCCCGCCACCACCTTTTCAATGGCAACTAGGGATGGGCAGCAAATGCCATCCTTGCCAGCAATGCCCACATCCCAGGAATGAAGTCCTGAGAAAGAACAAGTTCCAGACGGATATTGATCCTCCTTTAAAGGTGGTGCCAACCGATACCCCTGATGTAGCCGAATGCCGTGCCTTTTTGTTTTCTTGACATTATTAAATATTTAAGTGTCTATTCAGTGAATGTTAGATATTGTGATGACCTCTGAGTTTCTCTCGTGGCTACCAGAGCAGAAAGTTTGCCGATGGACCAGTTCTGCCCCGATAAGACCATTTGGTCTCCTTCCCACAGCCACAATGGCGATTCTGTACCAGGATCAGTGAGCGAGAGGCAATCTAAAACCCCGACACATCTGGCAAGTTCAAGATCACCAAAATGTTGCCAATAACACTTCCCAATATCAAGTGTTACAAAGGATACTTGTTTTTATACACCCAGGGATATCTTTAACCTGCTTCATTCTTGAACATAGAATGGCTAACATGGAAGGATTTCTAGCAGTACCTCAGGGTAATTTTCACACTTCCAACAGGGAGTTTTGATCGCAATGAATATTTCGTCACATGCACCACATGATTTTCTGACCGTTGAATAAGTGTTTGGAAAATTGTGCACTCAAAAAAAAATACATGCTCCCTGCCAGAAGCACAAAGTCAGAAATGTCCCTTTTGGCCTCTGTTACACATGACTGATAACGTGTGTTCTCCTTTATCTTCCGCTCTGGCTGGGACCATATTTCCAGTACTGGTAACAACCAATGGGTAGTGTGTTTGACGGTTCTGGATTGGCCTAAGGGCTAGTCCTCCTCTGTCACTGGCAGCACTGAAGGCACGGAGACCTGACATAACGGGTCTTCATCGTGGTCATAGAAATTTGGGTACAGGTCAAGGTTAATTGGCCCATTGTAAGACTTCCAGCACTAGCTTCCCGCCAGAGCTATCTACTCGAATCTACTTCCTCGTGCTTTCCCATTGTCCTTTTATTATCTTTCTCCTTCAAATGCTTATTTAATCTCACTAAAAGGCCACAATCGGACTCAGCTTCAGTAGTCACTTGTGGTAAAGCGTTCTGAATCCAAACAACCCCTTGCCTGAAAAAATTCCTTATGATCTCCTGCCAAATGCTTCTAGTTCTAGTCTTGAGTTCACGACTGATGTGAAAAAAAAAATTTGATTAAATGTCTTATTCTTAAATAGATATTGGAGATAGAAGTACTTTGACCAAACAGTATTCCCCTTTTAAGGTACTAAATGCATTGTGTTACAGACATCGACAGTTCCTTCTGCAAACCTGACAGATTCCATCAGTCTGTCTCTCAATATTACCAGTTTAGGAAGACCAAATGTTAAAAACAAGATAAGGAGAGGTTTGGGTGGCAATTTAGAATCTGCTTTTCTGATCAGATTATATTTGATTGAAATTTGGGAGGTTCAAAATCTCTTTCTCTTTCATGTCTCTCTTCATTTCTTTCCCCCTTTCCTATCTTTCTGTTTCTTGCCCCTCACTCTCCTCTCCCTTCCTCTGTTTTCTCCCAGGCTGTTAAAGCTCTAAAATGAAATGAGCCTGGACAGCACCGATCCATTAGGGACAAGTTCACAGCATAAACCGAAATTATCCTTTCCCAGTATTAATTTAACCACACTTAGAAAGAGCAGAGTCTGGCAAATGAAAATGCTACGTTGATGCTGTTTGTGTGTGTGTGTGTGTGTGCATGTGATCGCTTTTAAGCTGTATTTAAAATGGAATAAGCAAGCTTTGCAGGGCTTTAATCTGTATCATTCCTGACATTGGAATGCCGAAGGTTGTCACGAGCCTTAGTGGTGCAATGTTCAATTTCTCCTCTCCCGCATTGCACTTCTTACCTTGATAAATCCTTGTGCACAGATAAAGGAATCTTGGGTAATACCATGATAGCTTGGCTTGCTGCTCTAAGGGGCCAGACCAAGTAAGCGAGCTGTTTGATGGAAAATGCTATAAACAAGCCTTGACTTTGCTTTGCTTCTTCCCGTGGGGCTAATACATGGTGACATGGACACAAACAGTCCTGGCGATCTGCTTCTTTCAAGGTGACCCGAATTATTATTTTTGTTTGAATTTGTCTCGGGATGTAGAGATGCCGGAAAGGCTGCATTTGTTTTCATATCTCTCCACGGCCTCGCCCCCTCCCTATCTCTGTAACCTTCTCCAGCCCTACAACCCTCCCGAGATCTGTGGTCTCTTGCGCATATGCGATTTTAATCGCTCCACCATTGGCGGCCGGTCCTTCAGTTGCCTAGGCCCTAAGCTCTGAAACTCCCTCCCTAAACCTCTCTACCTCTCTCTCCTCCTTTAAGACACTCCTTTAAAATCTACCTCCTTTGACTAAGCTTTTGGTCACCTGTCCTAATATCTTCTTACATGGCTGGGTGTCAAATTTTGTTTGATAATCGCTCCTGTGACGTGCCTAGGGACGTTTGACTACGTTAAAGGTGCTATATAAATGCAAGTTGATGTTTTGAAGAGGCAAAAAAAAATGAAAAACCCAGGCCAATTAGGGGTTAAAAAAAAACCTGGACATTTCCCCTCTGACCCCCTGAGGCGATCGAAAATGGTCCGGCAGATCATATTGATCCTGATTTATATTACAGCACAGCTAGCTCTTGTACGGGAAATCTCAGCCCCAGTCATAAACAGGTCCAGTTCTCGCTTGAAGGAATTCAGCGTCCATCTCACGAGCTGGCAGCTTGTTCGACAGGACCGCTGGGAGAAATTGCCACAGCAATGAATTGTGGGGATCTGTGCAACGCTGAGCTTTGCCATATGCCTGTAGCCTGATTATAATTTTCCTGTACATCACCCATTTTTCTCCTGTTGTTCCTCCAATCACTAACATTGGTAAAAAAGATTGAAGCAAGTAAAACTGGGGAAAGCCAGAGACCAGCAGAGAGTCTACCCATCTTTTCCCACATAATAGTGAAAACACATTAAATTGTTTCCATTCTGCTCTTGATGTGTGTGGAGTTTTTTTGTGCCAATTCTCTCTCCTGTTTTAACGCGCCTGGTCTCCTTAAGGCCTTGTTTCGGCCAGTGTATGGTTGTATAGGCACTGGACACCCAAGTGGGATTCTTCATGTGCGAACTGAGTATCAAGGTACTGGAGGAGGTGCAAAGAGATTTACAAGGATGATACCAGAACTGAGAGGTCATAACTTTCAGAAAATATTGAACAGGCTGGGGCTCTTTTCTCTAGAAAAGAGAAGGCAGAGGGGTGATCTAATAGAGGTCTTTAAAATTATGAAGGGGTTTGATAGGGTAGACGTAGAGAAGAGGCTTCCATTTGTGGGTAAGTCCAAAAATACGGGTCATAAATATAAGATAGTCATTAACAATTTTGGAGAAACTTCTTTATCCAGAGAGTGGTTAGAATGTAGAAATTGCTACCACATGGAGTAGTTGAGGTGAATAGCATAGATGCCTTTTTAAGGGGAAGCTAAATAAGTACATGAGGGAGAAAGGAATAGAAGGTTATGCTGATAGGATGAGATGATGTGGGGTGAGAGGAGGCTCGTGTGGAGCATAAACACCGGCATAGACCAGTTGGGCCGAGTGGTCTTTTTCTATGCTGTAAGTTGTATGTAACCCAGATGCTGAGTCTTGGCAGCCTATTCCACAGTGTGGAGCATCTTGTCCTCACTGGACATTCACATGTGCAATGTCCAGCACAGGTCACTGCGCAGCGATCAAGAGTTGGAGCGAAGGCTGATTTTCCTTTTTGGACTGTGTCCCCAGTTACATTGAAAGTTAAAATGGGTTCCTGATCCGCTATCACCCATTTTACACGATCGCACAAAGTCAAAACCTACCCCAGGCAGTGCTGCACTGTCGGAGTTGCCGTCTTTCAGATGAGATGTTAAACCGAGGCCCCGTCTGCCCTCTCAGGTGGACGTAAAAGATCCCATGGCGCTATTCGAAGAAGAGCAGGGGAGTTCTCCCTGGTGTCCTGGACAACATTTATCCCTCAACCAACATCTCTAAAACAGATTATCTGGTCGTCATCACATTGTTGTTTGTGGGTTTTTGCTGTGCACAAATTTACTGCTGCATTTCCCTACGTTACGAGGTGACGACACTTCAAAATGCTGCATTGGCTGTGAAGCACTTTCAACGTGCTGAGATTGTGAAAGGTTTTATATAAACGCAAGTTGTTCTGTCTCTAATAGCAAGATGGTTAATTCAACTGAAGACTGAGATTGGAAATACAACACCTGTTATCAGGAGGCATATGGATGGTGACACTCGGGCTGCACAAGAGAAATTACCTGTAGACATTGACAGCCCTGTGTGCCATAGAAAGGAAATGAGTGCTTACAGCAACATTACTGCTCAACCAGCCACTGAGTCAGTAATTTGTCTCTGATAATTAGGCCTATCTCTCATTTGCATCATGTAGTAAATATGAAGTATTTTATACTTGAGGTTAGAAAATTAGCTCTGACAGGCATGTGAATTCTATGAAAGAATGTCAACCTTACATTGAATGAGGACAGTATAGTAGTGATGAGTACACCTGAATTTTGCTTGGGGAACGTCTCAAACTAGGTAGCCAGGTGGTGAAGGATAGAATATTAGAGCCTGGTCTTCAGTTGCTTCCAAGCCTTTATTCACAGATCCACATTACACCCACACCACACCCTAGATCAGCTCGCTTATCAATCGATACAAGAGAGTTCCCAATTGATACGCACCACCTGAATACAATTAACACGAATTGATATAAATCACATGGATACAATTAACAGGGAACATAGTAGTGAATATGCTTAATCTTCTCTCTCACTGCCCCCCCACCCCCACCCCGCTCCCCAACAACAATTATTCCCAATATTACACTGAAGCAAAAATCAAATCTCAATACCTTTTCTCGACAATGGCTATGTAGGTCAGGGCACTGCCCAGTATGATATTGAACTATACAGATCAGGAAGGTGCCTGGTTCAATCCTTGCTTGAGTTAACTAATCTCAGTTGGAGTCTCTCTCCCTCTCCTCTGGAGATTGGTGACCAGTAGGCTTCAGTTTTTTTACACAGCTGTAATGCACTATTTCCTTCATGGCCACTTGTCAACTTGTTTGAAAGTGCAAATACAAAACTAATAGGATGGCAATGTTAATCATTCATTGTGACAGCTTGATTTTTTTTTTTAAAAAAGGGTTCTTTATTGGAACTCTCTAAAACCATAACTGGTATCGGTGTCAGCCGTGGCTCAGTGGGTGGCAAGCTCGCCTCTCAGTCAGAAGGTTGTGGGTTCAAGTTCTAATCCAGAGACTTGAGTTCAAGAGCGAGACTGACACTCCCAGTGCAGTACAGAGGGAGTGCTGCACTGTCGGAAGGGCCGTCTTTCGGATGAAACATTAAACCAAGGTCCCCGTCTGCCCTCTCAGGTGGACGTAAAAGATCCCACGGCACTATTTCGAAGAAGAGCAGGGGAGTTCTTCCTGGTGTCCTGGCCAATATTTATCCCTCAACAAACATCACTAAAACAGAATATCTAGTCGTTATCTTATTGCTGTTAGTGGGACCTTGCCCTGTGCAAATTGGCTGTCATGTTTCCTACAGTACAACAGTGATAACACTTCAAAAGAACTTCATTGGCTGTAATGCACTTTGGGACGTCCTGAGGTTGTGAAAGCCATTATATAAATGCAAGTGTTTCTTTCATATCGGACCTGGGGGCACTGACCGGCAGCAGCACTGAAGACAGCTCTTCCTTCATGTATCCCCATTAACCAATGATGTCTCGAATCCGTGCAGTGTGTTTAAATCCTTGCTTATTACCCACCACTATTGCCTCATCCTTCCAGGGAATTCGAACGTCGTAATTTCCTTCACTTTTGATCGCAACAGACACTATTCTGGCCTTTGTAACGCTGCATATTACTTATTGGTCAGTTCCCAGTAAATATAGATAGAAAGTGAAAGACCAGAAATTTAATTTAATCAGATGGCTGATTCAGGATGTCCTTTATGAGAATGTAAATATCTAGGAGCTTCATGAATTATAGCACCCTTGGATCTATCATTTGGAATGTTGATCTCAGAGTCAAACTGAAAGCAATCCATATACATCAAAAAACCCAGTATTTTAAATACAGACCAGGCCGAAAAACAATTTGGGAGGAAACTGTAGGGCCGATGTTAACTGGGAGTGGGAGTCGTGCGGACGGGGGCGGAGGCAGCATGAGGCCCGAGAGATTGAGACTCCCAGGCCTTGTCTGCTTGGGCTCCGTGAGTCTCCAGCCTGTACCCGGTTGGAAAGGGCAGCTGGCCGGTGGGCGGGAGCAGGTTGTTGGGCGTCAGGAGGCCCCCGCTGGGGACCCGAAGGAACAAGTCGCCGGCACTCGGGTTAGTCATTGGGAGGAGGAGCCTCGCGGTCCGGGGGAGGGGGGAGGGAAGCCTGGGGCAGGGAGGGCCCAAGGTCACCCTTGTGGGGGCCCGGAGTAGTACTTCTGCTCCTCCTGACTCTCAAGGAAACTTTAAAAAAATAAATAAAATCGACTACCTTATCTGAGCCTCTTCTGGCCCTGGCTCCTCTTGCTGCCAGATGAGCCTGGTTAAATTGCATTCAGGCCCTAACCCCACTAACTAAGGGTGTCCTTCTCGCTTGCTAAGAGCAAGTTAAGATCACAACCCAAGGGACGCCAATGGGATCGGTGCAGTTAAGTTGCATGGGCTTTTTTTAGCTGCCCCCCTCCCACCCTGATTTCTGCTGGCTTTCCATGGATTGCGATATTCTGAGCAGGTGAGAGGGGCACAATAATGTGCTAGTGAGTCAACAAATACAGACACATCTTGAAATACTAGGAAGGAGAAAAAAAATTGCAGGGCTATGGGGAAAGAGCAGAGGTGTGGGACTAATTGGATAGGTCTTTCAAAGAGCCGTCACAGGCACGATGGGCTGAATGGCCTCCTCCTGTGCTGTATGATTCTAAATCTGATAACCTCCAGGGACCTTGCAGAATTGCCTCATGGGTCCCTTAGTGTCCAGAAAGTCCAGTTTGAACGCCTATGGAGTAGATTGTAGGAGAAAGATAAGGCTGAGAGAGGTAAGAACTCCTATAGGTTTGAGTTTCCTGGGAAAGAATGAGTCCTGTAAATGTCTCTCAGCTTGTCTGCTTTATTCTAATTCATCCCATTTCTGATTCTCTCTGGGTCTCGTACATTTTCTCTCACGTCCTCTCTGTCTCCAACTCTCTCTCTTTCAAACCTTTCCAGTCTCTTTTCTCTTCAATCTTGCACAATTTCTCCGTCTCTCACAAAACTTGTCTCCCTTTCTTTCTCTCCGCCCTGCTCTCTCTCATTTTGAATATCTCACCCCTCAGCAAAGAGACTTGGTAGTTCAGCCTGCTTACACCCATTTTACATAGGTTTTATGCCATTGACTGCACCAATGGGAAAGCAAATGAGCAGATCCAGGGAATCTGAGTGCACAACAACAACAATTTGCATTTAAATTGCGCCTTTAACATGGTAAAATGTCCCAAGGCGCTTCACAGGAGCGTTATGAAACAAAATTTGGCACTGAGCCACGTAAGGAGATATTGGGACAGGGTCAAAGAGCTGGGTTTTAAGGAGCATCTTAAAGGAGGAGAGAGAGTTGGTGAGGGAGTTCCAGAGCTTAGGGCCTAGACAGCTGAAGGCACGACCACCAATGGTGGGGTGATGAAAATCAGGGCTGCGCAAGTGGCCAGAGTTGGAGGAACACAGAGAGCTCAGAGGATTGTCGGATTGGAAGAAGTTACAAAGTTAAGGAGGGCCGAGGCCATGGAGGGATTTGAATATTGCTGGATTGGGATCTAATGTAGGTCAGCGAGCACAGGAGGTGATAGGTAGGTCCCACTAGGTAGGTGGGTGCAGTTCTTTTTTAAAGATTCAACTTTGGTGTTATTTGCTTTGAGGAAGTTCTAGCCCTCAGCGTCCTGACTTAAGATTTAGCCACCGATGAGGTAATAGCACCTAAAGACAAGTTCTCGTTGCCCTACAAAATTCAAATAGGACAGACCAATGATTAAGGAATGTAAGTGCAAATAAGACTGTTACCTGGGCTTCATGGACTGGATGGCCAGGGTCTGAGGGGTTGCATGTGCCCCACAGACTATAGTTTAGACCCCTTTCGATTAATGTCAACAGTGCCATCCCTTTTTGATAGATCAACGACACCTGCCCTCCTTCTCGCTGAATTCCTCAATCCCTTCTCTCTTCAAAAACTCACCCAATTGCAAATTATACCATCAATTTAAGTGACCATTCTGCTAATTAAAAAGGATATAGAGGCACTGGAGAAGGTGCAAAAAAGATTTACAAGAATTATATCAGATACAACTTCTCAGTTCTATCAGGAAAGACTGAACAGGCTGGGGCTCTTTCCTCTAGAAAAGAGAAGACTACGGGGTGACCTGATAGAGGTCTTTAAAATTATGAAAGAGTTTGATGGGGTAGATGTAGAGAAGATGTTTCCACTTGTGGGGGAGTTCAAAACTAGAGGTCATAAATATAAGATAGCCACTAATAAATCCAATAGGGAATTCAGGAGAAACTTCTTTACCCAGAGAGTGTTTAGAATGTGGAACTTGCTACCACCTGGAGTAGTTGATGCGAATATCATCATGAGACGTGGCTGCAGGATGGTTAGGATTGGGAACTAAATATATCGGGTTATAAAGTCTGCAGGAGAGATAGGGAAAATCGAAGAGGGGGAGGAGTAGCCATAGTGATTAGAGATGAAATCACTTCAATGATAAAGGAGGATATAAGGAGAGGTAAGCAGCCAACAGAGACCTTATGGATTGAATTGAGAAATAGGAAAGGATCTAAGACTATAGTGGGAGTTGTGTATAGGACCCCTGGCAGCAGCTCTGAAGTGCTAGATTGTATAAATGCAGAGATTAGACAAGTGTGTAACAAAGGCATAGTGGTCTTCATGGGGGACTTTAACCTTCACATAGATTGGGAAAAGCAGACTAGCAACTGTCAGAAAGGTAGTGAATTTCTTGAGTGTGTCCGGGATAGTTTTCTAAACCAGTATGTCCTAGAGGCAACAAGGGGGCAAGCCATACTAGATTTAGTAAACAGCTTAACTGTGTGTGAACATCTATCCAATAGCGATCATAACATGATTGAGTTCAATGTAGTGTTTGAAAGGGAAAAAAGTGAATCAGCTGCTAAGATTCTAGACATGGGTAAGGCCGACTTCAATGGGATGAGACAGAGACTGTCCACATTAAACTGGGCAAATCTGTTAATGGGTAAAACGACTGATGATCAGTGGGAAATGTTTAAAGAAACATTTAACGTGATACAGAATCGGTTTATACCCCTGAGGGGCAAGAACTCTACTTGCCAAAAAAAACAGCCATGGACAACTAAAGAGGTAAGGGACAGTATAAAACATAAGGAAAGGGCATACAAAAAGGCAAAAAATGGCACAGATCCCGGCGAATGGGAAAGATACAAAGATCAACAAAGGGTCACAAAACAGATAGTAAGAGCTACAAAAAGAGAGCATGAAAAGAAACTTGCAAGGGATATCAAGACCAATACGAAGAACTTTTATAGTTATATTAGGAAAAAGAGGGTGGTCAGGTGTAGTGTTGGACCCTTAAAAATTGAACGTGGGGATATTGTCATTGACAATGGGGAAATGGCGGACATGTTGAACGATTACTTTGCGTCAGTATTTACAGTAGAAAAAGAGGATAGCATGCCGGAAAACCCAAGAAAACTAATACTGAATCGGGGACAGGGACTCAATAAAATTAACATAAGTAAAGCAACAGTAATGAAGAAAATAATAGCACTAAAGAGTGACAAATCCCAAGGTTTTAAAGGAAATAGGTGAGCACATTGCAGATGCCCTAACTATAATCTTTCAAAGTTCTCTAGATTCAGGAACTGTCCCTCTAGATTGGAAAATTGCACATGTCACTCCACTTTTTAAGAAAGGAGAGAGAGGGAAACCAGGGAATTATAGACCAGTTAGCCTAACATCTGTTGTGGGGAAAATGCTGGAGTCTATAATTAAGGATAGGGTGACTGAACACCTCGAGAATTTTCAGTTAATCAGAGAGAGCCAGCATGGATTTGTGAAAGGTAGGGCGTGCCTGACAAACCTGATGGAATTTTTGGAAGAGGTGACTAAAGTAGTGGACAGGGGAATGTCAATGGATGTTATTTATATGGACTTCCAGAAGGCATTTGATAAGGTCCGACGTAAGAGACTGTTAGTTAAGATAGAAGCCCATGGAATCGAGGGAAAAGTACGGACTTGGTTAGGAAGTTGGCTGAGCGAAAGGCGACAGAGTAGGGATAATGGGTAGGTACTCACATTGGCAGGATGTGACTAGTGGAGTCCCGCAGGGATCTGTCTTGGGGCCTCAATTATTCACAATATTTATTAATGACTTAGATGAATGCATAGAAAATCTCATATCTAAGTTTGCTGATGACACAAAGATTGGTGGCATTGTAAGCAGTGTAGATGGAAACATAAAATTACAAAGTGATATTGATAGATTAGGTGAATGGGCAAAACTGTGGCAAATGGAATTCAATGTAGACAAATGTGAGGTCATCCACTTTGGATCAAAAAAGGATAGAACAGGATAATTTCTAAATGGTAAAAAGTTTAAAACAGTGGATGTCCAAAGGGACTTAGGGGTTCAGGTACATAGATCCTTGAAGTGTCATGAACAGGTGCAGAAAATAATCAATAAGGCTAATGGAATGCTGGCCTTTATATCTAGAGGACTAGAGTACAAAGGGGCAGAAGTTATGCTGCAGCTATACAAAACCCTGGTTAGACCGCACCTGGAGTACTGTGAGCAGTTCTGGGCACCGCACCTTCGGAAGGACATATTGGCCTTGGAGGGAGTGCTGCGTAGGTTTACTAGAATGATACCCGGACTTCAAGGGGAGGAGAGATTTCAAAAATTGGGGTTGTATTCTCTGGAGTTTCGAAGGTTAAGGGGTGATCTGATCGAAGTTTATAAGATATTAAGGGGAACAGATAGGGTGGATAGAGAGAAACTATTTCTGCTGGTTGGGGATTCTAGGAGTAGGGGGCACAGTCTAAAAATTAGAGCCAGACCTTTCAGGAGTGAGATTAGAAAACATTTCTACACACAAAGGGTGGTAGAAGTTTGGAACTCACTTCCGCAAACGGCAATTGATACTAGCTCAATTGCTAAATTTAAATCTGAGATAGATAGCTTTTTGGCAACCAAAGGTATTAAGGGATATGGGCCAAAGGCGGGTATATGGAGTTAGATCACCGATCAGCCATGATCTTATCAAATGGCGGAGCAGGCACAAGGGGCTGAATGGCCTACTCCTGTTCCTCTGTTCCTATTTAAGGAGAAGTTAGATAAGTACATGAGGGAGAAAGGAATGGTATGCTGATAGGGTTAGGTGAAGGAGGGTGGGAGGAGGCTGGTTTGGAGTATAAACACCAACATCGACCAGTTGGGCCGAATGGCCTGTTTCTGGGCGATAAATTCTATGTAATTACACAGCCTGTCAACACTGAGGGCATTACACATGCAGTGGAAATTGCGGCTTTAAATTCTATGACATTTTTCTCCCCCCTATATCTCTTATACTTTAGCCACGAGGCCTCTCTTATCAAATTTTCAGCCACCTCTCATTGATCAACAAGGATTATTAGCTCAACAAACTATTTGTTTGGTGGTTAGAGATTTCATGTTACCTAGGACTAAAGCAATTCTTGTAACCGAAGCATTTTGACCCAAGGATAGATGCGAGAGTAAGTTTGCTTTGAGTGGCTGTTCCTGGGCTGCTTAGGAATTACAGCCTGAGGGTCTTGAGAATATCTGTCATTATAAATAGCCTATTTTTAAAAAAAATAATTCTGACATGTGAAGATTAGTGTTTGTTCAGTTACCGATCCACTTGTTGCTGGCAGCCCCTGAGGTGCATGTTTCAATATAACAGGTTCTTGAGGTGATTGGGAAGCGAAGAGTTTGTTGATTTACTGCACCTCATTTAGCGCTGGAATACAAATTGGGTGTGACTGGTGTGCTGCCTGAACGGTTACGAGGTGCAAATACCCAGAGATTGTCTGGAATGCTGCGTTTCCAGACAACAGTCAGTGGTTGTTGTTTTCATATCTTTCCTTGGAGAGTAGAATCATCCAGCACAGAAGGAGGCCGTTCGGCCCGTCGTGACTGTGCCGGTTCTTTGAATGAGCTACCGATCTCCCTGCTCTTTCGCCTTAGCTCTGCGATCTTTTCCTTTTCAATTATTTATCCAATTTCCTTTTGAAAGTTACTATTGAATCTGCTTCCACCGCCCTTTCAGGCAGTGCATTCCAGATCGTAACAATTTGCTGCGTAAAAAAAATTGCTCCTCATCTCCCCCCTTGGCTTTTTTGCCAGTTATCTTAAATCAGTGTCGTCTGGTTACCGACCTCCTGCCAGTGCAAACAGTTCCTCCTTATCTACTCTTATCAAAACCTTTCATAGTTTTGAACACCTATTAAACCTCCCCTTAAGTAGTGGATGGATTCACAGGCTGATTAACTGTTTGACAGACTGCGGCGTGAATGCTCCTTCCATGGCCATAACCATCTTTATACCAGCTGATAGGGTGGTTAATCCTATATGGTGGGAGGCTCCCACAATCCACACGATGAGGAGGGGCTACCCGCACCCACCAGATGCGAGTATCCCACTAAATGGCAACCCAGAATTCAGAGCCGGAGCTCCAGTCTCCACTTCCCAGGACTGAAATGAGGTTCGAACCCTGCACCTTGACTCAGAGGTGGGAATGTTACCACTAAGCCAAGGACTCGTTCCAGTGAACGGTAATGAAGTCTATCTTGTACAGTATGGGGCAGAAATTGTCTCTGGAGAAAGGGGGGAAAGGCGTGCCCAACGTGGCCCTCATCCTGATTGCCACTTTCGTGTGCGGCTGCATCAAGCTTTGCGTGGACCCTTGGTACGAAAACACAAAATGTCACTACGTGCTGAGGTTCTACCTATCCCCGGTGTTGCGAAGGATGGGCCTGGCCACGCTGCCACAGAACACTCCGTCCAGTTGGACCGTTCCACCCCACCTGTCCCTCGTCAAAAAGTTTATGCAAAAAAACACTTTTGACCACAAGGCAATCAGTAAGTGGTCCGCACGTAACGTCCTCGAGATCGTGCGGGAAAAGGAGACGATGGATCCTGTCAGTTGGTTCCCCGAGCAGACTGTCAATGTCATTTGGCAGAACGCCTTATTGCCAGAACTTTCAAACAAGCACCAAGACATAGCTTGGCTGGTGGTAAGAAGAGCCCTTCCGGTCAGATCCTTCATGCACTCCCGGACTCTCAGCGCCACCGCGCGCTGTACCCGAGGAGGCTGCGGTGGAGACGAGACCGTCACCCATCTCCTTCTGGAATGCACCTTTGCAAAGAAGGTCTGGAGAGAGATGCAGTGGTATCTGTCCAGGTTCGTCCCGAGCAGCTCAGTAACACAGGACTCTGTGCTCTACGGGCTGTTCCCGGGGACGCACATCGAGACAGACATCAACTGCTGCTGGAAGTCCATTAACTCGGTGAAAGACGCCCTTTGGTCTGCCCGAAACCTGCTGGTCTTCCAGTGCACGGAGCTGTCCTCGACCGAGTGTTGCAGACTGGCACATTCCAAGGTCCAGGACTACGTGCTCAGAAACGCACTGAAGCTAGGTGCGGCCGCCGCAAAGGCTCTGTGGGGAAAGGCAACCATTTAGAGCATTCCCGCCATTGTATACCGAGGGGCTGCAATCAGGGAAAAACCCCCCCGGGCAGAATGTAAAATTCAAATTGCTGTAATGTACCTGTAATGAATCTGTAATGTACCTGTAATGAATCTGTAATCAATAATCTGTATTGAGTATAATGCAATGAGACACCCCAAAGTGTCACGAACTGTAATTATGTACAATGTGTTCATTGAACTGTACTTGATTTAACCCGCAAATAATCTGTATTGTGTACGTTTGGAATGTGATATGACAACTGTATTGTATGTTTTGCTACAAATTTTATGAATAAAGTATATTTTTTGAAAAAAAAAGGTAAGTTTAGGGCACGGAATGGGGACCATAATGTTGCAACTCTGTCTCCAACTGGTGCTTGCATCTAGGAATATAGGGGTCGGCCATTCAGCTCCTCGAGCCTGTTCCACCATCCAACTAGACCATGGCTGATCTGTACCTCAATTCCATTTACCCGCCTTTGCTCCATACCACTCGATACCTTTATCCAACAAAAATCTATTGCTATCTTGAAAGTTTCAATAGCCCCTCGGCATCCACAGCCTTTTTGCGGGGTGGGAGGGTGGGGGGTGAAGAGAATTTTAGATTTCCAATGCCCTTTGTGAAAAAGTGCTTCCTAATTTTAAGGTGATGCCCCCTTGTTCTGGACTTTCCCACCAGAGGAAATAGTTTCTCTTTATCCACCCTATCAAATCCTTTTATCATTTTAAATACCTTGATTACATCACTCCTCAATCTTCTATACTCAAGGGCATACAGGCCGAGTTGATGCAACCTGCCCCTCTAGTTAGGGTTGCCAACCCTCCAGGATTGTCCTGGGGTCTCCAGGAATTGAAGATTAATTTCCAGGGCACTGCTGCGAGCAAACACCCGGGAGAAAAATCATCGGGACATTAAAAAAATTGTGTGTTTTTAACATTTTCTTTTGAACACTTTTGCTTATTAGTTATATTAAAAAAAATACATTGAAGATGGGGGGAGAAGGGCTGTTTGACTGAAGTTGAGAATTATCCAGTCAGATAATGAAGAGTCTTTTTGCTTCTCAATTGGCTTGGGAAGGTCTGTGCCGTGAGGATGGACGTGTTGGTAGACCAATGGTAGGGGCTGGGCAGCGGGAGACGTGAGGTTGTGTGATGAAATCTCCAAGAATACGTCCAACCAGAGTTGGCAACCCTTGCTCTAGTGAGGGTCTGTGCCAGCGATGGAGATTTTCAATTTCTGCCATTAGATGTAATATAGACTTTTGCATTTTATCCTTACAGATTGTCAATCGCAATCGGTTGGTCTGACTGGACACTAACTAAGCACTCATTTTTCTCCCAGTTTCCTCCCCTCTTCTGACAGATCCAGTGGGATCTTCTTGCACCACTGGCCTTAGCAAATTCCAGCAGCTGTACATTTGGCTTGATTCCAGCTGTGCATGGTCCATGCCTGGGCTTGCTAACTATGGTTGAGTCTATTCCTGGAGGTTTCATCACATGACCACCTGCCTCCAACCGCCCCGCCATTGGTCGCCTGACATGTCCAACCTCATGACGCCCCGCCTTCTCACTCCAATTGGAAAGCAAAAGGACTCTTCATTACCCCATTGGATGATTCTTGACTGTCAGTCAAACAGTCTTTTCTCCCATCGCCAATATTTTCATAACTAATAAATAGAAGTGTTCAAAAAGAATGGAAAAAAAATACACAATTCTTTTTATTGCCGTTCTGATATTTCTCCTGGGTGTTGCTTGCAGCAATGTCCTGGAGAATGATCCTCAATTCCCGGAGACTCCAGGCCAATCCTGGAGGGTAGTGGAAATCTGGAACTCTCTTCCCTCAAAAAGCTGTTGAGGCTGGGGGGTCAATTGAAAATTTCATAACTGAGATTGATAGATTTTTATTAGGTGAAGGTTATGGAACCAACGCTGATAGATGGGGTTAAGATACAGACCAGCCAGGATCTAATTGAATGGCGGAACAGGCTCGAGGGGCTGAATGGCCTGCTCCTGTTTCTATGTTGGCAATCCTATCCATGCCATGGGAACCCTGCAATATCAAAGCAGCTATTAGAGTTTGAAATATCACATGAGAAAAGTAGCTAAAGTATTAGTTTTTACTGTGACTACGTCTGTTAATTAAAAGAATAAAATTCGAATACGTCCATCCTGCAAATAAAATACTGATAAATTAATAAATGCACCAATTCTGTTGCTTTGAATCCCATTCAAAAATCCACGAGTAATAATTTATGTTGTTGTTGAAATGATGTCATTGCCCTTTGTGGATGACCTTTGACATATGTCTCATAGATATCCAATGGTAACAGCTACCATGGAAACAACTTTCTGAAGTAAGCAGTGGATTCCAATTTACAGTTTAACAGGTTCCCCGCAGGTTAGTCATATTTTATTTTTCATTAATTAAAAAAAGAAACAATAAGGAGTTTGTTGAACTCTTTTTACATAACGGTTGGGCTTGCACACATGCTGCATGAAAATCCCTGTTCTATTCCAATGCTATCCTGGCCGACTTCCAACCTTGCACCCTCCATAAACTTGAGCACATCCAAAACTCTGCCCGTATCCTAACTCGCACAAAGTCCCGTTCACCCATCACCCCTGTGCTCGCTGGCCTACACTGGCTCCCAGTCCGACAACGCCTCAATTTTAAAATTCTCACCCTTGTTTTCAAATGCTTGCATGGCCTCACCCCCCTCCCTATCTCTGTAACCTCCTCCAGCTCTACAACCCTCTGAGATTTCTGTGCTCCTCCACTTCTGACCTCTTGTACAACCCCGATTTTTTCATCGTTCCACCATTGGTGGCCATGCCTTCAGCTGCCTAAGCCCTAAGCTCTGGAATTCACCCCACCCCAGCCCACCCCAAACCTCTCCGCCACTCTCTCCTCCTTTTAAGAAGCACCTTAAAACCTACATCTTTAATCAAGCTTTTGGTCATCTGTCCAAGTAACACTTTATGTGGCTCGGTGTCAAATTTTGTTTGATAATGCTCCTGTGAAGCACCTTGGGAAGTTTTACTGCATTAAAGGCGCTATAGAAATACAAGTTTTTATCCAAACTAAAGGGGACTGAAGTGGCTGGATCAAATTCTTGTTGTTGAATTGGTACAGTTTGGGTTTTGTTGGCTTTGTGATTATGTTTAGATTTGTTCCTATTGGCACAGTGCCTGTAGAAAGCAAAGCAATAAAGGGGAACTAGCAGATGCACTGGGGAAAATATAAATCTCGCAGAGTACTTTGGAAACAACAGTAAACCAGAAGACTTGAAAATAGCTAATGGGATTCCAATCCTTCAGAAAGTACAGAGGCATGACCCTGGGTATTATTGGCTAGTTATCTTGACATCAATGATGTGGGGGTTGGGGGGGGGAACACAGCGGTCTATTATAAAGGATGCAATTCAGGAACATCTGTTCTGAACTAATTTTAACCCCAATTTTTCTCCCTGCCCTTTGTGAAAGTGCTGACTTTGCCTGGTGTTCAGGTCCATGAGCTCCAGTGTCCCTCAGTACCCTGCCCAAATCATCGTTCTCCATGTGCCAGTCCTGACAGAGAGTTGCCCTATGCTATTCATCATGGAGGCAACGTAAATGGAGCCTAAATCTGTTCGCATCTGATATACGTCCGTACGCTTTCAGTGGAGGTCGGGGGGAAGGGAGTCACAGGGTAGCAATCAAGTCTGAGAACTCCCCCGATTGAAGTGCTTTCACAGAATGTAAGTTTGAGATGTGACTCAGAGGACAGTCTCCAGTCTGCAAACTTACTCAGAACTTAAGCTCACTGGGATGGCAGTGGGCATTCTTCTTTAAAAATGTATTCATTCTCTGGACATGGGCTGGCATTTATTGCCCATCCCTCCTTGCCCTTGAGAAGGTGGTGGTGAGCCTCCTTCTTGAACCGCTGCAGTCCGTGTGGTGAAGGTTCTCCCACAGTGCTGTTAGGTAGGGAATTCCAGGATTTTCACCCAGCGACAGTGAAGGAAAAGCGATGATATTCCCATGCACCTGCTGCCCTTGTCCTTCTGGGTGGTGGAGATTGCACGGTTCGGAGGTTCTATCTAATCAGCCAACTTTCAAAATTGGAGGGTGTAGTTAATACTAAGGAAGAATGCGTCAAAATGCAAGAGGACATTAATAAACTTGCAGAATGAGAGTGTAAGTGGCAAATGAATTTCAATATAGAGGTGGTGCATTTTGGTAGGAAGAGTAAGGAAGCCAGATACTGCTTGAATGGTAAGAGTCTAAACGGGATAGAGGATTCAAGGGAATCTAGGGGTACAGATACACAAGTCGCTAAAAGTAGCGATGCAAGTTAATAAGGCCATAAAGGCAAATCTAATACTAGGGTTCATTTCTCGAGGGATAGAATTGAAACGCAAAGAAGTTATGTTAAACTTGTATAGAACCTTGGTTAGGCCACACTTGGAGTACTGTGCACAGTTCTGGTCTTCATATTATAGAAAGGATATAGAGGCTTTGGAAAGGGTGAAAAAAAGATTCACAAGGATGATACCAGAACTGAGAGGATATCCTTAACAGGAAAGGCTGAACAGGCTGGGACTCCTTTCTCTAGAAAAGAGCAGGCTGAGGGGTGACCTGATAGAAGTCTTTAAGACAATAATAGGGTTTGATAGGGTAGAATGATGATGACTTAATGAGGGTAATAAGGTACAGGCTGAGCCCCACCCCAGTGATGAGGTGATTTTTCTTTTTGGTCTCCAGGTAGTCACTATTCATGTTTAATCCTTAACAGTGTTGGCAGGCTATTCATCATGGAGGAAGGGGACATCATGGCCAAGTCTAATCCTGTGCTTACATAACACCCACGTGTTCACACTTTACATCATCATAGAATTATAGAAGGAGGCCATTTGACCCATCGTGCCTGTGCTGGCTCTGTGAAAGAGCTATCCAATTAGTCCCACTCCTCTGCTATTTCCCCTTAGCCCTGCAATTTTCTTCCCCTTCAAGTATTTATCCAGTTCCCTTTTGAAGGTTACTATTGAATTTGCCTCCACCACCCTTTCAGGCAGTGCGTTCCAGATCATAACAACTCGCATCATTTTAGCTTGTGGAATTGTATCCGTTGGTTTTTGCACCCTGCTAGGCTGAACAAGTTGAGATTATGCAGCTGCCCACGACAAGTCATGTAGCAAAGCCTACAGCTGCACAGCTGTATTGTCCTTTAATGTCCCCTCTCCTCTGCAGAACGACCCCTCAGGAAGTTGTATGTTCCCATGAGAACCTAGATGGCTGAGCTCAGCTGTTGTCAGTGCTCAAGGCCCAGATTGTTAATTTTTTGCCTTATTCGCAGAACGCTCTTTTAATAAAGGAATGTGACCCGGCTCAATTCCCTTGTCCAATCCATTTGAACGCTGGGAATGTCGATCCCCTAATGAATCAGTGAAACTATCCAGTGAGCAGCTAAGCTCCACAGACTGGGAGTGTCCCAGGTTCGATCCTTAGCTTGTGCTGAGTTAAACTCACACTGCACTGATGTTAGTCTTTATCTCAAGGGGACCTGAATACAAAGGGGTGGAAGTTATGCTACAGCTGTATGACGCTCTGGTTAGGCCGCAGCTGGAGTACTGCGTTCAGTTCTGGGCACCGCACCTGAGGAAGGATATACAGGCCTTGGAGAGGGTGCAGCCGTAGATTCACCAGAATGATACCGGGGCTGAAAGGGTTAAATTATGAGGTCAGGTTGCAAAGACTAGGCTTGTACTCCCTTGAGTATAGAAAATTAAGGGGTGTACTAATCGAGGTGTTTAAGATGATTAAAGGAGTTGATAGGGTAGATAGAGAGAAACTATTTCCTCTGGTGGGAGAGTCCAGAACAAGAGGGCTTAACCTTAAAATTAGAGCTAGGCTGTTCAGAGGTGATGTCAGGAAGCACTTCTTCACACAAAGGGGAGTGGGAATCTGGAACTCTCTCCCCCAAAAAGCTGTTGAGTCTGGGGGGTCAATTGAAAACTTCAAAACTGAGATTGATAGATTTTTGTTAGGCAAGGGTATTAAGAATTACGGAACCAAGGCGGGTAGATGGAGTTAAGATACAGATCAGCAATGATCGAATTGAATGGTGGAACAGGCTTGAGGGGCTGAATGGCCGACTCCTGATCCTATCATGAACCATGTGACTCTCACTGCAATGATGCTGCACCATGACCAACACTGCAGTGATGCATCATGTGACTCACACTAAATGAGATATCACCATGTTCACACTAAATGGATATGAGGTGTTGGAAACACATTCATCTCTTCCTTGTAAGGATTCCAAATCGATCGTTCCTTTTACTGGTTGTGTTTGCTGTGATCAATTTCTTTCAGCAATGTGCATGTGAAGATTAAACGCTGTAAGGTGCTCTCAATCAGAAATGTTCCTCCAAACAGGCAACCTCTGCCATGTACGGGATGAAATGCAAAGTCTCTTTTTGAAATTGTGGCCAGTTTAATGAGAGGCTGTTGTAACCTTTCTGTCTGCCTGTAACATCTTAAATGAAGGACTATCATTCTGAGGATAGAATGAGGTATTGTCATTTTACAAAAAACAGTCGTTCAGGCCAGATAAAGCAAAGGCCATTATATCAGGGAATTTGAGCTTTAAGGTGAGTGGGGGGGGTAATTTAATTCTGAACAGCTTCCTTATTCTTGTGGACAGAGAACTCACGCCACCTAAGGGCCGACATTTATCAAAATCCCCCGTGAAGCAAGCTTGTTCTTTTAAACATTTAACAGATCCTCAAACGAGGTTACTGAAGTTAGTGGAAGTTCCCACGTGAGTGATATCATGGAATCTGCCATTTCATTGTGGCAGAGTTTGGTGAACTGAATTTGCTATTTGGAACAAAAGAACCAGGAGGAGGCCTTTCAGCCTCTTGAGGCTCATCTGGAGTTGAACTCCATCTTACCTCCTTGTTTCCGTAACCCTTAATACCCTTGCCTAACAAAAATCTAGCAACCTCAGTTTTGAAATTTTCAATTGACCCCCAGCCTCAACAACTTTTTGGGGGAGAGAATTCCAGGTTTCCACCATCCTTTGTGTGAAGAAGTGCTTCGGTGCCGTCTCGGTGGGCCGAATGGCCTCCTTCCGTGCTGTAACCTTCTATGATTCTACGATTCCTGACATCGCTCCTGTACGGCCTAGCTGTAATTTTAAGGTTCCCCTTGTTCTGGACTCCCCCTCCCAGAGGAACCTCGCAATCTGTCAGTCTTCCACTGTGCAAAAACATGAAGTGTCCACTGTCCAAAAAACAACTAACCAAACGGTGCAATACACGAGGCGGGGTGGAATAAACTGGGAGGAGTAAATAAGACCGAAAGAAAATAATGGAGTCTAGCCACAGAGCCTGTTGGAATAAAACCAACCTGCTCTTGTCTTCCGTCCTGAGGTAGAAATGGGGTAGGTGGCGATACAAGGCCGTAATCACAGCTCTCCCACTACTTGTGTTTCTACCCCTAATCTACAGCAGATCTGAACTTCCGTAAAATATTCCCCTTTCCTTGTGCCTCTGGGAGTGAGGAATCCTGCACTAGAAGCTCATTCATGACCTTTAACAACGCGTCAACAAGTTTATATATTTTTTCCAACTCTTTTGCAAGAATATCTAATGTCTGTTTTTGAGGAGCAGAAATGCTCAAGGCAAATTTGCTTTTTCTTACAGCTTCACCAGAGAGAGATGTCAGACACGAAACGTCAGGAACAGAATTGTTCGAAATCTAAGAGACAGACTTGGTGCCCTCTTGTGGTGCGATGGGCTAGAGCACTGTGGTATTTTAGAACATTCATAACTACCTTGTCAGATTTTCAGACTCACGGGAGTGTAAGTGGTTTTCTCGGGCGTACCGAAAACACATCTCTTACTATAAGTTCTGGAATGATAGGGATTATAAGGACAGGGAAATTAATGGTGGGAAACACGGAGATGGCAAAAATGCTGAACAAATATTTTGTTTCAGTCTTTACGGTAGAGGACACTAAGAATATCCCAACACTGGACAAACAGGGGGCTCTCGGGGGGGAGGAGCTAAATATGATTAAAGGAATTGGTACTCAGTAAATTAATGGGACTCAAGGCGGATAAATCCCCTGGACCTGATGGCTTACATCCGAGGGTCTTGAGGGAAGTGGCAGTAGGGATTGTGGATGCTTTGGTAATAATTTTCCAAAATTCTCTGGACTCGGCAAAGGTCCAGGCAGATTGGAAAACTGCTAATGTAACGCCCTTATTTAAAAAGGGTAGTAGGCAGAAGGCTGGAAATTATAGACCAGTTAGCCTAACATCTGTGGTGGGTAAAATTTTGGAGTCTATTATTAAGGAGACAGTAGCGGAACATTTGGATAAACATAATTTAATTGGACAAAGTCAGCATGGCTTTACGAAGGGGAAGTCATGTCTGACAAATTTGCTTGAGTTCTTTGAGGACATAACGTACAGGGTGGATAAAGGGGAACCAGTGGACGTAGTGTATTTAGACTTCCAGAAGGCATTCGACAAGGTGCCACATAAAAGATTATTGCTCAAGATAAAGAATCACTGGATTGGGGGTAATATTCTGGCATGGGTGGAGGATTGGTTGTCTAACAGGAAGCAGAGAGTTGGGATAAATGGTTCATTCTCGGACTGGCAACCAGTAGCCAGTGGTGTTCCGCAGGGGTCGGTGCTGGGTCCCCAACTCTTTACAATCTATATTAACGATTTGGAGGAGGGGACCGAGTGTAACGTATCAAAGTTTGCAGATGATACAAAGATGGGAGGGAAAGTGGAGAGTGAGGAGGACATAAAAAACCTACAGGGGGATATAGACAGGCTGGGTGAGTGGGTGGAGATTTGGCAGATGCAATACAATATTGGAAAATGTGAGGTTATGCACTTTGGCAGGAAAAATCAGAGAGCAAGTTATTATCTTAATGGCGAGAAACTGGAAAGTACTGCAGTACAAAGGGATCTGGGGGTCCTAGTGCAAGAAAATCAAAAAGTTAGTATGCAGGTGCAGCAGGTGATCAAGAAGGCCAACGGAATGTTGGCTTTTATTGCTAGGGGGATAGAATATAAAAACAGGGAGGTATTGCTGCAGTTATATAAGGTATTGGTGAGACCGCACCTGGAATACTGCATACAGTTTTGGTGTCCATACTTAAGAAAAGACATACTTGCTCTCGAGGCAGTACAAAGAAGGTTCACTCGGTTAATCCCGGGGATGAGGGGACGGACATATGAGGAGAGGTTGAGTAGATTGGGACTCTACTCATTGGAGTTCAGAAGAATGAGAGGCGATCTTATTGAAACATATAAGATTGTGAAGGGGCTTGATCGGGTGGATGCGGTAAGGATGTTCCCAAGAATGGGTGAAACTAGAACTAGGGGGCATAATCTTAGAATAAGGGGCTGCTCTTTCAAAACTGAGATGAGGAGAAACTTCTTCACTCAGAGGGTAGTAGGTCTGTGGAATTTGCTGCCCCAGGAAGCTGTGGAAGCTACATCATTAAATAAATTTAAAACAGAAATCGACAGTTTCCTAGAAGTAAAGGGAATTAGGGGTTACGGGGAGCGGGCAGGAAATTGGACATGAATTTAGATTTGAGGTTAGGATCAGATCAGCCATGATCTTATTGAATGGCGGAGCAGGCTCGAGGGGCCGATTGGCCTCCTCCTGCTCCTATTTCTTATTGTAAACAATTTTACAACACCAAGTTATAGTCCAGCAATTTTATTTTAAATTCACAAGCTTTCGGAGGCTTCCCCCTTCGTCAGGTGAACGATGTGAAAAAAAAAGGGGGAAGCCTCCGAAAGCTTGTGAATTTAAAATAAAATTGCTGGACTATAACTTGGTGTTGTAAAATTGTTTACAATTGTCAACCCCAGTCCATCACCGGCATCTCCACATCATGACTACCTATTTCTTATGTTCTTATGTTCTTATAGATCAGACTCGGACACACGTTTTCGGGCTCAACCGTATTGCGTTTAATAAGATTAACAATGACACTAATAAACAGTACAAACAGTACAACCTTGGCTCGTCCAATAAGCCCTAACGTGCTAAATTACCACGGCCTAATAAACAAACACAGGACCCCCCACCCCCCACCCCAGCACTAAAACCCTCTGAGGTTTGGTTGGGACTCACAATCACCCCCTCACACAGCTAAGTGGTCTTGTGGATGTGTAGGCACAGGCAATATGCTCACCCCGATTGCCCGTTGTCTTGCTTGCAGTTTCTTCCTGCACGTCTCGCTCCTGGTTCCGTACCGCCGACGCAGTAGCCAAGTTCCAGTTTGAGTCGAGGTCCGTCGATGAGGGATGAAGAGCAGCGCTCAACTTCTGGCGGTGTTCTGTTGAATTGAGTTGAGCCTCGCTCGGGAGACTCGCTGTAGATTGATGCAGAACGCAGAGCCCACCAGAGCCGAGCAGCGCTGAGCTGCTCCTGTGCTGAGCTCAAAACGATACTAATACTGATCGATGCATTGACTCAAGTCACCTGTCTGGCCCCCCCCCCTCTGGCCTGGAGTCCTTTGAAATCTTTGTGAAAAATGCTATTTTGTTTTCCCACTCCCAGGCCTTGCACCTGGAGAGACAATGGGTGCTGATTACTGGGTGTCTGTCGTTTCCTGAGTTGACGGCCCTCATTAGCATGTAATGGGTTTCGATCTCAAACTGATCTTGCTTCTCTCCTGGGGGACAATGGTCCGTCAAGTCCTGCCTTCCACCAGGAGATTGAGTGTCTCTGAGTTACCTCTCGGGGTATTGTTTCCAGTTATCATGTTAAATGGTGATGACATCAATCGGCTTGAGTTCTCTTCCACCCAGCCTGTCAGTGTGAAATGTCTGTTTGTATATGAATGCAACTTAGCCAGGTTAGCCTGGCTCGAAACACCTGCCAATCAATCCTATTCCCAAGCCACTCCCGCAAGCTTGCCAAACAGCACAGTTCTTGGGGTTATTGGATTTAAAATATGATTCATAAAATTGGCCAGAACGCTGGTGCTACAGGGGCATTGTTGTACAGTGTTGCCAATATTGCCTGTCACAAAAGGGGGAGAAAGGAATGTTTTATAATTAGGAGGACTCCTGTACTGCCTTTCTTTTTGCCTCATCTATCGCTCGCTCATTAGCTCTTACGGTCAGCCCGAGGAATTTGACTTCCTCCCGATCGATCTGGGCTTTCTTTGGGTTCACTTTAAACCCTGTCTCCCACAACAACCTCAACAGCTCGTCCAGCAGTGGTCCGTGCTCCTCCCCCTCCCCGGAGAACAAAAGCAAGTCGTCCACGTACTGGATCAGTCGATTGGGTCGGCTGAAGCCTTTGAGTGGGTCTGCCATAGACTGGTGAAATATGGAGCGGCTGTTATGAAACCCCTGGGGAAGGCATGTCCAGGTGTACTGTTGCCCTTTAAATGTAAAGGTAAATTTGTACTGGTCTTCCCGTTTAAGGGGAATCGACCAGAACCCATTGGAGATATCCAGCACTGTGAAAGTGGTTGCGGTCGCTGGAATGCTCTCTGAGGTCAGCAACAGTTGCGACTGTGGGCGCACATGCTGGGATATTTTTATTCAGCACATGATAGTCCACGGGGGCTCTCCCTGTGGCTCTCCATGACTGGTCGGGCTTCTTAACCGGCCAAAGTGGTGAGTTTACGTGGGTGGCGATCGGCCTCAACACCTCCTGTTCTACAAGGGATCCCAGTGCCGTCTCTAAGTTGGCTTCTGCCTCTCTGGGGAAACTGTACTGTTTCAGTGGCCGTGTCATGGGGTCCCCTTGCACCCTGACTTCTACCCCTGTCATCCTGCCACAGTCGTGCTTGTGAGTGGTGAATGAGACGAGGTTGACCCGCACGTTGGCCTAATATTTGGCTGGGGTATTACAGACCAACTGCTCTAGGTCGTAATTCCCCTTGGGCTTCATAGTACACACATTACCCCTTCCTTCCCTATCTCTTGGGATCACTAGCACCTCCTCAGCTTTATCCGAATCCACTGCCCCCCATTAAGGCAGTGATTCCTTAAATCCACAATCACTTGGTTGTCTAACATAAAGTCAGCCCCGAGGACTCCTGATCCTGGCTGTTCCCGTTGCATCAGGATGCACTCCCACGTGGTATGGAGGGATCCTAGTTCTATGGACAGGGGTTTTGAGATTGCCCCAGCCTGCTCATTCCCTGTGAACCCCACGAGGCTGAATGGGACCCTGCTAGACCAGGGTGAATTGGTTGGGTTTTCTGAATGGGCCACCGTGCTGGAAGCCCCGGTGTCCACCAAATATTTCCCCTGCACCGTCTCCACCCCCATCCTTACACACGGCCTGCCCCACTCATTGTATGTGAGCGGACACAGGTACTCAGGCTGGGCGTGTTCTAGTCAGGGTGGGGGGCGTACGGGTGCGGTGGGCGCTTCACTGCTCACGGCAGCGTCTAACCTGCCTTTGTCCTTCCCCATAGCCTTCCGTAGGGTGGCCACCAGAAGCTCGAACGACTCGTCGGTCGTCCCCTCTGCCTCTGTAACACGTGGGTTTTGTACTGGAGGATCCCTTTGTGGCCTCCCTCCTTTTGGGAATGGGCAGTCCCGCCTCCAGTGTCCCGTCTTCCCACACCTGAAATAAGTCCTGGACATGCTGCTACTAATCCCTTCCTGTCACCATTCCTTCCTATTACCCTCTCTGGCTTTCATTTCATGGACCCTCCCTATGGTTTGACCTCCTCCCCGGAACCGGCCTTAAAGGCTAGACTCAGCTTTCTGAGCACGCCTGCCTCCGTATTTGCGAGGTCCTCGGGGTCAAACCATGCTTCTGCCCTGACCTTAATCCTTGGCAAGCTGTTCGCCACAAGGACCCTGAGCCAGTGATTCCTGTAGGCCCCTATCAACTCCGGGTGGTCGAGCGTCCTTCCAGTTGCCTTTATGTACTCAGGCCATAGCCTGTCCGCGAATGCATCTGGTGCCTCGCCGGCCAGCTGTCTCATCCGTTCTACTTGGAAGAACGGGCTACCCTGGGTATGCCCCATGGCCCTCAGGATCTCGTCTTTCAACTCCTCTGTGGTGCCTCCTCCTAGCTTTGTGGCTGTGGATAAGCTCTGATACAATCTCCCATCAAGAGAGAACAGCATCAGCCTGTTGATCTCACCCTCACTACATCCGTTGACCCCCCCCCCTTTCTGTTCTACTTCCATAAAGTAAACTGAGGGGTCCCCGTCCTGTTGGAGCTTGGGCGTCCCTGCTAGCATGGCTTGTGGACGGGACCACATAATCGCTCTGCAGTGGGCCCTGGCCACTGTTTGATGCGGGTGGACCGAGCTTCTGCTGCCGCAGAGGACGCATTGGTCTCGGTAGCGCTTTAGGTGCTGGTTGGACTTCCCTGTCCTGAGCCCTATCATCAGGTTCTTGTTCCTCCTTGTCCCGGTCTACCCCGGTTTCCCCCGGTGATGTTAGACAGGCCATGCCTCTGGCTCCGGACGTGGCTTGGGTCAATTTTTGGATCCTTTCCTTTGAGGATCTGCTTCCTCGTAGCCTCTGCTCCTGGCTACTTTACAAGCTTTCTCTATATCCCTTAGCTGACCCTCCAAGCTGTCAGCTCTCGCTATTAGCCTTGCATTTTCTTCCCGTAGGGCCTGCTTGTTTACCTTGGCCTCTGTAACCTGACACTGTAGGTATTCAACCATGTTATGGGAGGTCTCTTCTTGCGGGCGTCTTTTCTGCCTTTCCTCGTGCAGTTCCTCTAATAATCTGCTCCCGACTATCTCCCTCGCGTCTGACCTATCCTCAGACTCTTTAAGCTCGTTCCCTAGCTTTTCAACCCGTTCCCTGAGCAGTTGAACTTGCTTCTGCAGACACAGGAGCCAAATCATTTTCTCCTTTGACTTCCTGTGATCCCTATTACCTGTTCACTCTGCAGCCCGATCTTGGGGACTCTCAGAGCGCAGCATCTCTAGCACCTATGGCTGAGACACGTTAATCTTATCGAACATGTAGGAGGAAATTCTATCCTCCATTCCAGGTCTCTTGCCCTTAAAACTGTCCATGATGTGACACAAAACCTATCTCCTGGCTGGCTCGCCAATATCTGTAAGTGGTTTACTCGGGCGTACTGAAAACACACCTCTTACTATAAGTTCTGGAACGACAGGGATTATAAGGACAGATCCGACTCGGACACACTTTTTTGGGCTCCACCGTATTGTGTTTAATAAGATTAACAATAACACTAGTAAACAGTACAAACAATACAGCCCTGGCTTGTCCAACAAGCCCTAACGTGCTAAATTACCATGGCCTAATAAGAGAAACCCTCCTGTGAAATAAACTAACACAGGACCCCCCCCCGCCCCCACTCCAGCACTAATACCCTCTAAGGTTTGGTTTACAATCACCCCCCTCACACAGCTAAGTGGTCTTGTGGATGTGTAGGCACAGGCAATATACTCACCCCGATTACCCGCTGTTGCTTGCAGCTTCTTCCTACACGTCTCGCTCCTGGTTCCGTACCGCCGACGCAGTATCCAAGTTCCAGTTTGAGTCGAGGTCCGTTGATGAGGGATGAAGAGCAGCGCTCAACTTCTGGCGGTGTTCCGTTGAATCGAGCCGAGCCCCACTCGGGAGACTAGCTGTAGATTGATGCCGAGGAGCAGAGCGCAGAGCCCACCAGAGCCGAGCTGCTCCTGTGCTGAGCTCAAACGATACTAATACTGATCGATGTATTGACCCAGGTCATCTGTCTGGCCCCCCCTCTGGCCTGGAGTCCTTTGAAATCTTTGTGAAAGATGCTATTTCGTTATCCCACTCCCAGGCCTTGCACCTGGAGAGACAATGGGTGCTGATTACTGGGTGTCTGTCGTTTCCTGAGTTGATGGCCCTCATTAGCATGTAATGGGTTTTGATCTCAAACCGATCTTGCTTAACTGGCTTCTCTCCTGGGGGACAATGGCCCGGCCATGACCTGCCTTCCACCAGGAGACTGAGTGTCTCTGAGTTACCTCTCGGGGTATTGTTCCCAGTAATCATGTTAAATGGCGATGACATCAGTCGGCTTGGGTTCTCTTCCACCCAGCCTGTCAGTGTGAAATGTCCGTTTACATATGAATGCACCTTAGCCAAGTTAGCCTGGCTCGAAACTCCTGCCAATCAATCCTATTCCCAAGCCACTCCCGCAAGCTTGCCAAACAGCATAGTTCTTATTTGAGGGTATTGGATTTAAAATATGATTCATAAAATTGGCCAGAACGTTGGTGCTACAGGGGCATTGTTGTACAGTGGTGCCAATATTGCCTGTCACAAAAGGAGGAGAAAGGAATGTTTTATAATTAGGTGGAGGACAGGAGATGATTAAGTGATGGAAGTGATCACCATTTTGTCACACCATTATCCCCTCTGTCATTTAATCATCTCCTGTCCTCCACCTAACCACAGAACATTATTTTTCCTGCCCGCTTCCTTTTCCCTGGCTCTGCTCCTCCTCATAAACTGCTTATCTGTAACAGCAACAATTTGCATTTATATAGTGCCTTTAACGTAGTAAAATGTCCCAAGGCACCTCACAGGAGCGTTATCAAACAAAATGTGACATCGAGCCACATAAGGAGATATTGGGACAGGTGGTCAAAGAGAGAGGTTTTAAGGAGCGTCTTAAAGGAGGAGACAGAGGTAGAGAGGCGGAGAAGTTTAAGGAGGGAATTCCAGAGCTTAGGGCCTAGGCAGCTGAAGGCAGGGCTGCCAATGGTGGAGCGATTAAAATCGGGGATAAACAAGAGGCCGTTTGAACACTTCCCGGTTCTGTCGAGAGGCCATGGACCTGAGACGTTAACCCTGTGTTGCTCTCTCCACGGGTGCCACCTGACCCGCTGAGCGTTCCCAGCGCTTTCAGTGTTTATGTGATGAAAGCCTCTACTGCTCGAAACACTGCACTAATGGCGACGGGTGCTGTTTCTAGGTGGGAGACGTTTCAAGCAACGGAGGCAGTGCAGAGATGAGCCACGAGACTGATCACCACTGTCAGGGGTCTGAGTAATGAGGAAAGACAAAGGGGGAGATGAGGAGAATTTGTTTTTACGCAGCGAGTTGTTACGATCTGGAATGCACTGCCTGAAAGGTTGGGAGGTGCTGCCGAAAATGTATGCTGACCGTACCTGCAGGCCGTCACGGACCAGGAGACGCACCCCAAACACAATCTCCCTGAGCCTCCTCTTTCACGCAACAGGTAGCTGCCTCAATTGGAAGCAGATTCAGTGGTAACTTTCAAAAGGATATATACTTGAAAAGGAAAAATGTGCAGGGCTATGGGGAAAGAGCAGGGGAGTGGGACTAATTGGAGAGTTCTTTCAAAGAGCCGGCACAGACCAGATAGACCGAATGGCCTCCTCCTGTGCTGTATGATTCTATACATTGGCTTTTCAGCCTGGAATGGCGATGCTTGAGAGATGATCTTATAGATGAGATGATGGTATGGGAAAGGTCATTCCAAAATACAATTTTAAGTTAGGACAAGGGGACACAGGTTTAAGCCAGTAAAAGGCAACTTTTGATCGAATATCTGATGGTTTTTCATGCAGGGGGAGATAAACACTTGGCATGGACTTCTGGGCGGAGTGGTGGAGGCGAAAACCTTTGAATCATTTAAGAAAATAGATTCTGCAATGGGGAGATTATCGGGCGCTTCAGGATGAATGAACGAATAACCAAAATGGTCCCCACCCTCCGTGATTATTACTGTGTTGTGCCTTTTCTGAAACTGTGAGCAGCATGGTGGCGCTGAGTATCACTGTGCCAATGATCAGAGCCAGGCAGCACTCATAGACATAGGCTCAAATCCTGCTTGTGTTCCCAATCTGAGCTGCAAGGTGTGGGATTGACCGCGAGCATCTCCCTACTGTGTAGGGAGGAGAACAGACAATCAGGAGGAGAGTAATATGGGTGTGGTTCCTGGCACCTCCTAGCAACCAGCTGTGGTCTGGGAACAGGCCCTGTGCTTGTCCCCTTGACTACAAGGACTCATTTGGTGAGCAATCACCAGATCGAAGTGGCATCTTATTACTGCTCAGCTGGTAGTATTCTTGCCTCTGAATTAGAAGGTTGTGGGTTCAAGCCCCACTCCAGGACTTGAAACACGCTGCCCGCCATGTTGGATCGTTAGGCGTCCAGGGTGCATGCCCGAAACTGGCGTTAACCACGATGCATATGCAAATCGGGACTTAACACCTGTTTCAGGCCCCTTTGTGAAATTGGTTTGTGACTGACTGCTGTGATCAGTTTCTTCAGGCACTTAGCAGCCAAACTAGCATTTCCTTAAAGGGATTGCTGGAGGTTGCCACCTAAAAGGTAAGTTTCATGTTTTTTACTTTTGTGGAGTCAGGAAGAGCAGCCATGATCTTATTGAATGGCAGATCAGGATCGAGTGGCCAAATGGCCTACTGCTCCTGTTTCTTATGTTCTTATGTACTCCTCTCGGCTCCACATTAAAACCACTGGCTGCTGCAGACTACCATTCAACCCTCCCTCCCGCTAGCCTCACACTCCCACCTCCCCCGCACCCCCCTCCCCCCCCCCCCACCCCGGACTCTCCTGATGGTGGAGTTGGATAGTGTTGGCAATTGGATGGACATCTGGTACATAGATTGATTGAGGGGTGCGAGTGACAGGAGACTGCATGGTCTATTGGACTGACTGGCTAGGTGTTGGGCGAGGAGATGCTCAAACAGATGATGCCCTCACAGTCGTTGCCATTTCCTGTCTGGGTTACACATAGCGGGTTGAGTAAGGTGTGATGAGACAGCCGACACCTGTGAAACGACACACCGTCAGGAGAGGAAGGAAAAGAATGACAGCATGTATTCATAGATTTCGCACTGTGGCAAAAAATGTTGAGTGTAGGCAGTTTGATCTTGAACTTAGATGGAACTCATTGCGCCCCATTGCTTCAATCAAAATAATAAAAAGACCATTTTTAAAAAAAAACACCTGTGAGACAGGGAGATACAGTTAAATCCTGAGGAACAGAGGCCTAGTTTGTTAAAGGCTGTTGGTCTTGGAACAGGGTTATGCAAAGGGGTGAAAATAGCTAACTCTCAAACTCTTTGGTGTACAGTGGCACGTTTAATAATTCAACAAATTGAGCAAAACCAACAGAACGCTGACCAAAATCCAAGGAAAACAGTCAACTGAAGCGATGATTCGATTTGTAAAATAAGCTGCTGTCTCTCCCAGACACATTGAACAGCATGGCCATTTGTTCTGAGCATGACAAAAAAAAAAAGGATAATCGAGCAAATTGTCGGACTTTAACGAGGAGTTTCAATGTCTAACTGTTATGCTTGGATTAGGAAATCTAGGCACAGGGAGTTACTTGGACGTGTTACAGTACACACAGAGCGCTGGAAGACTGCTTGGATGAAGCATACATTCATGTGGAGCCGACTACTGTACTCGACCAACTTTACCTGCCAAATGGTTTCGATCCCTGCAGGTTTTAGAGGGCGTTTGCCAGACAAACAGATGGCAACCAGCCTCCACCCCTCCCCCACCCCTCGATTACTTCTGTATAAAGATACTGGAACCCCGGTTACTTTACCAGGTTGCCCCCAATGGCAATTGTCGATGGGAGGAAGCCTGTAGAGACTTGAGCACACAATCCAGGCTGACACTCCCAGTGCCAGTACTGAGGGAGCGCTGCACTGTCGGAGGTGCCGTCTTTCGGATGAGCCGTTAAACCAAGGCCCCTTCTGACCTCTCGGTTGGACGTGAAAGATCCCATGGCACTATTTTGAAGAAGAGGTGGGGAGTTCTCCCCAGTGACCTGGCCAATATTTATCCTTCAACCAACATCATTAAAAACAGATGATCTGACCATTATCACATTGCTGTCTGTGGGAGCTTGCTGTGCGCAAATTGGCTCCAGCATTTCCAACATTACAACAGTGACTACACTTCAAAAGCATTTGATTGGCTGTAAAGTGCTTTGGGACTTCCTCAGGTCATGAAAGGCGTTATATAAATGCAAGTCAGTCTTCTTTCTTGCCTCCAAGAGCAAGAGTGCTGATGGGAGAAAGGCTGTGTATCGCGCTGTGCCAGTGGCGGAAAAACCCTGGGGTGGAGAGGAGGATGCCTCCAAGGGCTGGGTAGTGGTCTTGGCAAAGGTTAATGGCTGCTGCTTCCACCACTAGCATAGGGCCTGCCATCTTGGTTCTCTCCACAGGGGGACTGAGCTGCCAGTAATGTACTTTCACTCTTGCTGGTCTGTATGAGCCTTCTGCACCACTGGAGAAAGTCTGTGGCCAGATTGATAACATCTGGTTAGCTCTTTGTTCCAACTACGCATGCACAGGACCTGTACATAGTCTAAAGTTGCCTTCACCCCGTGCTCATTTACATAGGAACAGGAGTAGGCCATTTAGCCCCTCGAGCCTGTTCCGCCATTCAGTGAGATCATGGCTGATCTGTGCCCTAACTCCACATACCTGCCTTAGCCCCTTCATACCTATGGTTAACAAAAACCTATCAACCTCAGATTTAAGATTAACAATTGAGCTAGCAACAACTGCCGTTTGTGAAAGCGAGTTCCAAACATCTACCACCCTTTGTGTGTAGAAGTGTTTCCTAACTTCACTCCTGAAAGCGCTGGCTCTAAGTTTTAGGCTTTGTCCCCTAGTCCTAGACTCCCCAACCAGCGGAAATAGCTTCTCTCTATCTGCTCTATCAGTTCCCCTTTAATATCTTGAAAACTTCGTAGCTTTGGAAGCGTCCTCTAAACAACAATACAATAAATGGGAGCAGTTGAATGCAAATTGAGCTTGAGGCTTAACCTTCTGACATCATTCATCGCATTGTGCTTTGCTGCTTTTCAAGGCGTGCAGTATCTCCTGGGATAGCACACGAAGGGAAATGGAATAGAATATCAATCTGTTTTGTTTCAAGTGGTATGTCTGACTAAAAGACCAATGATCCAGGAAATAATAACCTGATTTGTCTGCTGCTCAGAGATCATTTTAAATCGGTAAAGGAATTTCTGGAGACTCCCTGAGATATCACTTGGAGTGTCAGGACTATTCTCCGCTGTTTCTGTGGCATGGTGCTCTGGGAGCTCCGGTCTCGGTTTAGAAGAATTTTGAGGATTTCGGATTTGGCTTCAGTTCGAAAATCATAGAATGATACATCACAGAAGGAGGCCATTCTGCCCATTGTACCTGTGCCAGCTCTTTGAAAGAGGTAAGCAATTAGTTGCATTCTCCTGCAGTGCGTTCAGAATGAGTAATGATAACAGGGTATAAGTATCCCAATGTACGCACTGCATCAGCCACCTGTAAAATCAGTGAAGAACATATTGTATGAAAAATGTCACAGAGCAGACAGAAGTATTTTTGTCCCTATCCTTTATCTAGACATCTAGGTTCAATCATTAATTTCTGTAGTTGTCAGATCAAACTGATGGGTTTATTCAATTATTTTTATGCATGAGGTCTCTTCCAATTATGAGATGTGTTTTGGCTGCAGAATACCAACTCGCATTTACACAGTGCCCTTAATGTAGAAAAAACAAAGGTGATAAACAGACATCGAGTGGGCGCTGGAGAAGAGTTAGGCAAGCTGACTGGAGGCACAGTCAAAGAAGAGGCTTTTGAAGGTGAGTGGAGAGGAAGTGAGGTGGGATGGTTCGGGGACAGAGCTCCAGAATGTGGGGCCAAGACACCCGAAGGCCTTGCTACTAACAATGGGAGGGGAGGGGAATGCAAAGGAGGCCAGAGCTGGAAAAGTGATGCACAGGGCCAGAGGAGGGTCAAGGTTAATGGAGGGATGTGCGCACAAGGACGAGGATTTTGATGTTAATGTGTTAAAAGTACACATGGCTTCTCAAAATCTACAAAAATGACCCTGGAGGTTCTGATCATAAACAGAACTAAGCAAAGAATCTAATTCATCTGGGGGTGTGGAGTACATCGGAAACCAAATTCATTGTTGACCTCCATCATCTTGCGCAGTTGAACCTTGTCTCATTTACCTTGAAAAGAAACCAGTATGGCTACTCTCAGACTTTAGGTCATCAAAATACCTGAATCAACTGAAGTCTCTGCTTCTACCAGAGTCTGCTAAGTTCCTGTAGTCTTGCCTGCCTTGCCTTGGTTGCTTCAAGACCTGCAGGGGCTATTCTCTTTCTCTGAGGCCCCTGGGCTTTCCTGTCAACCGGTTAAGTAGGATGTATATCTAGGGTGAGTTTGTTACATTGGTTGTGGCTGAAACTGCGCGAATAAATATGATCTTATCCCCCTTAACCGAACACAATCCGTAAACGATACACATCTCCAGGTGCCCAATTTTGTTTGGTTTCTGGATTCTAAGATCTGCCATCTTGATGGGGCACTATCTTGTCTTGTTCGGCAAATCTTTTTCCTTTGTTTGGAGAGGCAAAATAACCACGTGCCATTTTTACCACAATGATGTTGTATGCAAAGTAATGGGATGATGCATTTGGTAGTTACATCATCGAGTCATGTGTTGTAGACAGTTAAAAATGAAGGTCTGTGGAGCCAAATCACACTATGTAATATTGGCTTATGAATGTGTTAATGAGTCTCTAAAATTCCTTTGGCTTCTATTTTGATAAAACCCTAATTAATTTATTCCATTCCATTAACACATTACTATGCTAATTTTGCAGTAGGCAGATACTTGTCGTGGGAGAGTATCAGGCCCACCTATGATGTGGCCCCTACTCCTCCCACTGCCCCGCCACGGGCAATTATCTTTATCACATTGACTGTTTAGGCTCAGAGGTGAAGAATGACCACTTTGTGTGAGGAACCAGAGACCCATGGGACATTGGCATGTATCAGTTTCTTCAGAAGAGGAGAGAAGACGGGAAAAAATTTCAAGAAAATCTGTCGGGAACCATTGGGATCTGTTCAAAACAATGAAAGGAGCTGATACACAACACACTCTTGAATTTGCTGCGTGGGTTTTATTTGGTCTGGTCTGCCTGTTTGATAAATATCTGATCCAAAGGGTCCCTGACTTGCATCGTCTCTGCTAGATAAAGGTCAAGCAACTTTTTATTGAGAAGAGTCAATAGACGTGGCTAACACAAAGGCTGAAATTCATAAGCTCGTGGAGGCCGATGACCTCCTTTGCTTATCTTGGCAGACTCTGATTGCCAGCAGTGATTGACTGAAGTTGTTTGTTGTCTAACGAGCACCAATAACCCCCGATGAATGCAAATAAAACCCACCGCCTGACTGTTCGTTTGTGCTCAGTCCGGGGAGCACAGGAGCCTTGATAGAGTTGCGGTTATTAATGAACTCTTCCATTTGGTCGTAACAATTTGAACAAGGACTCGGCAGAGTTTGGTGAAGTCACTGCTGATCTTGTAACTTTCTCCAGCTGTGTTTTTTGACGCATCACAGAACATGTTCCAGCAGTTACGTCACTCTCCTGAGCTGGTCCATCTCTTGCAGTCTTATTGCTGTTAACCTTTTTTTAGGTCGTCAAAGATCACAACCTGTGTTGCATTAGTAATAATCAGTTAATTGGCAGAAGGTAGAGTTGACAACTCTGGTTGGATGCATTCCAGGAGTTTTCATCACATGACCTCCTGCCTCCAACCATTGGTTGCCTGACGTCCATTCTCAGAGCGCCGCTCCTTCTCACGGCCAATTGGAAAGTGAACGGGCTCTTTGTTACCTGATTGGATGATTGTTTATTGTCAGTCATAGAACCTTTTTTTCCCATCTCTAATACTTTTCTCCCGAGTTGTTCGCAGCATTGTTCGGAAGATTAATCTTTAATTTCTGGAGACTCCAGGACAATCTGGGAAGTTGGTAACCCTAACAGAAGGTCATGTGCTCAGTCACTACCATAGAGCTTGAACGCATAATTTAGGTTGACATTCGAGTGCGGTACTGAGGGAGTGCAGCATTGCCAGAGGTTCCGTCGTTCCAATGAGATGTTAAAATGAAGCTCCCTGCCTGTTCAGGTGGACGTCAAAGCATTGTACCCCGCCACCTGTCCCAGGTGGAGTAGTTGCTGAGGAGGAACCCCTTCGACCACAAGGCCGTCAGAACAGTGGTCGGCTTGGAATGTTCTGAGAGCCCTGCAGGGAAAGGGGAAGGTAGATCGGATCGGGCAGTTCCCCGACCAGACGGTCGATGCCATTTGGCAGAACGTCTCGTCACCAGAACTGACCAATAGGCACCAGGATGTAGCCTGGATGGTGGCGAGAAGGGCCCTCCCAGTGCGGTCCTGCCTCGAGGCTGCGTCGGGGACGAGATCATCGTCCACCTCCTGATGGACCGCCCCTTCGCACAGAAGGTGTGGAGAGAGATGCGTTGGTATCTGTCCCGGCACATCCCCAACAGTTCGGTAACACAGGACGCTGTGCTCTACGGGCTATTCCCCAGGATACACGCTGAGACAGATATCGACTGCTGCTGGAAAACCATCAATTTGGGGAAGGAGGCCCTTTGGTCCGCCCAAAACCCATTGGTCTTCCAGCTGAAGGAGCTGTCCATGACCGAGTGTGGCTGACTGGCACACTCCAAAGTCCAGGAGTACGTGCTGCGGGATGCACTGAAGCAAGGTGCGGCCTACGCAAAGGCTCTATGGGGAAAGGCCTACATGTAAGGCCATCCCACTTTGTATTGTACAGAATGTATTAGAGGACATGTACTGTGTTTTGAATTGTAATATTGGGATAATAGTGTGTATGATCTGCATTGTATTGGTTTGAACTGCATTACTTGAAATTGTGCCCTTTTACATTCAACTGTGTGTATCTTTAAATTTTATGAAATAAAGTACATTTTGAAATATATGAAAAAAGGACCTCAAAGCTTCCACGGCATTATTTGAAGGCGAGCAGCAGTTCTGGCCAACATTCAACTTTCAACCAACATGATCAAAACAGGTTAACTGTTCATTCACCTCATTGCTGTTTGTGGGATCTTGCTGTGTGCAGATTGGATACCATGTTTGCTAACAAAACAACAGTGACTACAGTTCCGATAATAATTCATTGGCTGTGAAGCACATTGGGACCTTCCGAGGACGTGAACGGTGCTACATCAATGCGAGTTCTTTCTTTATTGAATCTTGAAAAGCACAGAACAGATGGTCCTCCAAATGCTCAGTGTTACATGGGCACGATTTTAGATTGGAGCTGGGAATTCCGCGCATCTGTAAATATTCGCGCGGGGAAACCGAAAGTCAAATGAGTGCATCGTAATCTGCATTCGCAACTCAGTTGAAGGTAAGTATTTGTGCTTCTGGGTGTCCCACGGGCCAGGCAACCAGATTAACAGGCTGGCCGCCTGTCAGAGGGGAAAGGAGCCGTGAATCAGAGAGGAGGGCAGGAGGAAGAGAGAGGTCATGGGGCGTGGAACAAATCAGAAGAGTGGGGGGGATGTGGACAACACCGGGTGGGCCTTGGAGATGATTGGGGTGTGGGTTGGTCAGCCGACCGATCGTGGGGGTCCTGACACACCAGGTGAGCTTGTTGGGCCTGGGTGAAGCATTCCAGCTCATCCTGGCCCACAAGCAGTGCAATGACTCTCCTCATGGACCTTGCCCTTCTTGCCTGTTTTCACCTGACGTGAATCAGAAACGATGGGAAACCCGGACGGGTAAGTTTAAAATTGTTTGACACTTCTAAATAGACATAACATAAGCACCTCAGCTATTGCAATGACGTACATTGGCCCTTTTACCATTGGCCCGCCGGCTTTAAGTGGGGGCGGGACTTCTGGGTTTCTGTTGCGCCCGTGAATCCGAACACACCTGGGTTAAGCCCGGAAGCGGGCGCGCTGGAGCCAGGGTGTGGTCCCGCTCCAAAAACAAACTATTTTTGCTGCCCACTTGTCCCCAACACACCCCTTCTTGGGGGGTTAAAATTACCCCCCATGGAGTGGGGATGCAGACAGTTCCGGCCAGGGGGGGTGAGAAATTGGAGAGGAGAGTCACACTTGGGCAGTCCCTGGTGGCTCCTAGTGGCTGACTATAACGGGCATTTACAGTGACCTCAGAGAAGACTATGCACATCCCCCTCCCCCGCTAACTGCACAGGTGAATGTAATCCCCCCTCCCCCGCTAACTGCACAGGTGAATGTAACCCCCCTCCCCCGCTAACTGCACAGGTGTATGTACACCCTCCCCCGCTAACTGCACAGGTGAATGTAACCCCCCTCCCCCGCTAACTGCACAGGTGTATGTACCCCCTCCCCTGCTAACTGCACAGGTGTATGTACCCCATCCCCCACTAACTGCACAGGTGTATTTACCCCATCCCCCACTAACTGCACAGGTGTGTGTACCACCTCCCCCACTAACTGCACAGGTGTATGTACCCCCTCCCCCACTAACTGCACAGGTGTATGTACCACCTCCCCCGCTAACTGCACAGGTGTATGTACCCCCTCACCCGCTAACTGCACAGGTGTATGTACCCCCTCACCCGCTAACTGCACAGGTGTATGTACCACCTCTCCCGCTAACTGCACAGGTGTATGTACCCCATCCCCCACTAACTGCACAGGTGTATGTACCCCCTACCCCGCTAACTGCACAGGTGTATGCACCCCCTCCCCCGCTAACTGCACAGGTGTATGTACCACCTCTCCCGCTAAGTGCACAGGTGTATGTACCCCATCCCCCACTAACTGCACAGGTGTATGCACCCCCTCCCCCCACTAACTGCACAGGTGTATGTACCCCCTCACCCGCTAACTGCACAGATGTATGTACCCCCTCACCCGCTAACTGCACAGATGTATGTACCCCCTCCCCCCACTAACTGCACAGGTGTATGTACCCCCTCACCCGCTAACTGCACAGATGTATGTACCCCCTCACCCGCTAACTGCACAGATGTATGTACCCCCTCACCCGCTAACTGCACAGGTGTATGTACCCCCTCCCCCGCTAACTGCACAGGTGTATGTACCCCCTCCCCCGCTAACTGCACAGGTGTATGTACCCCCTCCCCTGCTAACTGCACAGGTATATGTACCCCCTCCCCCACTAACTGCACAGGTGTATGTACTCCCTCCCCCGCTAACTGCACAGGTGTATGTACTCCCTCCCCCCACTAACTGCACAGGTGTATGTACCCCCTCTCCCGCTAACTGCACAGGTGTATGTACCCCCTCCCCCACTAACTGCACAGTTGTATGTACCACCTCCCCCCACTAACTGCACAGATGTATGTACCCCCTCCCCCACTAACTGCACAGGTGTATGTACCCCCTCCCCCACTAACTGCACAGGTGTATGTACCCCTCCCCCCACTAACTGCACAGGTGTATGTACCCCTCCCCCCACTAACTGCACAGGTGTAGGCCAAATGAAGGAGAGAAATAAACTACTGAAAGAAGGAAGTAAAAAGCAGCATAGAACATGCGCACTGCTTTAAATAGCCCACACCCGCGCAGGTAATGGTGTTAGAAAATTTATTTGTAACAATATAGACAGATGTTGCAGTCCTATGTCCATGTACCAAGAGATAAGGGTCCGAGTCACAGGAGTCAAACACTTGCTGGTTATTAAGGGCTTAATGTTACATATTCGCAGTCAACACATGGCGATGAAGAAAGAAAGAAAGGACTTGCATTTATTTAGCATCTTTCATGACTTCAGGACTTCCCAAAGCACCATATAGCCAATTACATACTTTTGAAGTATAGCCACTGTTGTAATGTAGGAAATGTTCGTCATTGGGCTCAACCTTCCAGATCTCTTCCTTTTGCTTCATCTTCTAACTTTCATACAATGGCCTCACTCAGATAAAAGGCCGATTTCCCACCTCCTCCATGACCTTCACTCTTGGTTTTACATTAGGTATTGGTCGCTCAATGTGCCAAGGACTCAAAAAGCTCCACAACACAGTCTAAGAGCACAACAGAAATGACCTCATTTATTTACGTGTACAGCAAAGAATAAATATATGGATGTATCCATGACAAGATTACAACTATCCAAGACTATTTTTTATAACAATAGTTTTACAGCCTTGCAGCTTTGTTGACATTCTCTCGCTATTGCTACATTTGCAAGTTTTCAGTTTTATGTTTTTAACTATAGATCTTGAAGTAAGATGGAACTTAATATAAATGGATTCTTTTCATACAAAAGGGAGTCCTTAACTCACTCTCGATCTTGATATCTAACAAGAGGAACATCTATTCTGTCTATGTACTCAAAACAAAACATTCTGAACCATTGGAAGTAGACAATCTCTGGTCACCTGATTTGAACAATAGCCTTGTAGCATCTTTAAGTATGGCAACCACTCCAGTATCTATTAACCCAGGGCAGTGAACAGAGTAAGAAGGAAACTCATTACAGTTCATAATGTATGTGAGTAGATGAGGTGACTAATAACACAGGCCCTTTGCATAGAATTACATAGAATGTACAGCACAGAAATAGGCCATTTGGCCCAACTGGTCCTTTATGCTCCACACAAGCCTCCCCCCACCCTTCTTCATCTAACCCTATCAGCATAACCTTCTATCCCTTGATAATTTCATGTTGTAGTTCCTCTTTGCTTTCCTAATTGTTTTTTGGCTTTTTTCCTAACCTCTTCATATTTCCTTTTGGCATCCTTTCCTTTATTGTCCATGTACTTAGTGAATGCCTTTTTCTTTAGTTTCAATTTTACCCTTATCTCTTTATTCATCCATGGTGTTTCATTATTGGCTCATTTGCACTAGTTTTTTAGCACCTCCTGAACTCCATTGATCACCTTTTTAACCATTTCCCATTGCTGTTCTATCTCTTTATCTGTCAATTTATTTTCCTGTTTACCTTCTCTAGTTCCATTCTCATCCCCTCAAAATTAATGTTTTTCCAAGCTATTACTTTGCTCTTTGTCTTACTTATGTCTTTCTCAATCTTTATCTTAAGCTTTATGTTGTGATCGCTATTGCCTAGATGTGCCCTACGCTTACATCTCTTATCTGCTCTGGTTCATTTCCCATTACTAGATCCATCAGTGATTCCTCTCGTTGGGCTTCTTACGTACTAGATAAGGAAGGAGTCATGTGCACACTGTAAAAACCCCAGGGTAGAGTTCCACTTTGGGCGCAATCGGCAAATTGCACTGGTTCGATTACATTTCAAGTGTAATCACAAATGCATTTTCATAATCACAAACCTAAAATCTTCCATGAACCAGTGCAATCAGGCGGTGTAATAGAACGGAATCGTTTATTTCTTTTCTTTGCATTAAAATGTATTCCTTGATGTATTTAAGAGTGGTAACCTGGTGCAGTTTTATTAATACAGCTGAAAATGGATTTATCACAAAAAATAAACATTTTTAATAAGAGTCCTCCACCTGTGACTAACCTGACTTAAAATCACTAAAGATGACATAAAAAAATATACTGAACCATTCACTAGTTTCAGTGGTGAACAGTAGTCAGTTTCTTAATAAAGTAAATATTTTTCAATATGTAAAAATGTTTAAAATGTGCCTACTAGAGCCTGTGTGCCTAAGAAAAATCACTTAATTTGAAGACCCTCCTCGAACGGCTGCAAACGGGTGCAATTGACGGAAACTTGCCGTCCTCGTGATTTTGATCTGTGGGGGCGTGGCCAGTTTTATGGGCGGGGCTGGCTTCAGGTGCGGTGAGTTTTGAACCAGCGTTAAAGATCGCGGAGACTCCACTTACGCTTGACGTGACGAACACTTGATTCTCCACGTTCTTTTGCACTAATTCGAGGGATTGCGCTGATAAAACAATGCAATCTAACGGAAACTCTCCCCCTCCATTCCCTGTCTCCCCTTTCCCTACCTCCTCTTTCCAGTTTATTTGGGGGGTAATTGCAGTTTTCGAGACCTTTCCATCTGTTGAAAGGCAGTTTATGTTTCTTTCCCTGCAGAGGTGTCCTGTAGTTTGCTGTGAACTTCAGAGGTTTTTCAGAAATTCTACATAAATAACCCATCTGTGCTGTGGTAAAGATTCATAGTGTCTCATGCATGAACGCAGCTCTCATTTCCAAGATAAAATGAGCATGTGTGTGCTTAATTCTGTTTTTTCAACTTTAAAGCTCGAATCTCTTTTGAGTATAACAACTAACTTTCTCAATTACATGGAGCAATCAACACCTGCTGTTGCCATCGGAGAATTGTATTCAGTGGTCCATAGCAGCATGAGTAATATAAACAGTCAGATACAGAAGAGTGACCTCGAGAGACAAGGAAGGGGAAATGGTGGCACACAGTGCTTGTTTGTCTTTTATTGAAAAATGTAAACGAAAAGGCCAAGACCCAGGTTGCAGGATACCACCAAAGATGAACAGAGTAGGAAAGAAGGTGAGGTAAATCTTAAAATAGTTATTGAGGTCATTTCAAGTTAGGGTTTACAAAGCCCTGCAGGTTGTAGGAAGAAGAAAAGACTGAGGGAGGTAAGGAGTTCTACGCTTTTGAAATCCTGGTTTAAGAAGAATGGTTTAAGATAATTGGCAAATTGAGGAGAAGAGGAGAACTTTTTTTTAATGCAACGAGTTGTTATGATCTGGGTGGTGGAAGCAGATTCAATAATAACTTTCAAAAGGGAATTGGATAAATACTTGAAAAGGAAACATTTGCAGGGCTATAGGGAAAGAGCAGGGGAGTAGGAACTAATTGGATAGCTCTTTCAAAGAGCCGGCACAGGCACGATGGGCCACATGGCCTCCTCCTGTGCTGTAAGATTGTCTGATTCTATGAATGAGCTAGAGTAAATGATGGTGCAATTGAGAGGGTGACCAGACTGCCTGCTTGAAGGTGGTACCGCACTGCCTTTTTTACGTGTGCTAGTTTATTTTTCAAGGTTAGATTTCCTCTCATTATGAATTTTCTCCCCAGCCTCTTTCTTGGGACTCTCTGAGATACACAGTATTCCCCCTTCCCAGTCCCACTCTTCTGCCAATAGCGGTACGGTTGAGATTGGAATCTCGGGGGTTACAAGCCCACACTCTACCAATCCCTGACTCAATTCTGTGTCAGGTAACCTGATAGACATCTTTAAAATTATGTAGGGGTTTGATAGGGTAGACGTAGAGAAGATGTTTCCACTTGTGGGGGAATCCAAAACTAGGGGCCATAAATACAAGATAGTCACCAATAAACCCAATAAGGAATTCAGGAGAAAATTCTTTACTCGGAGAGTGGTAAGAATGTGGAACAGATGGACTGGCTGATACGAATAGCATTGATGCATTTAAAGGGATGGCAGATAAGTACACGAAGGAGAAAAGAATCGAGGATCTGTTGATAGTTTGAGATGAAGTAAGATGGGAGGAGGCTCTGTTGGACCAATTGGCCTGTTTCTGTGCTGTAAAATTCTATGTAATTCTTTGTATTTCTTTGAAACTCCACAGTGGTAACGTTTAGTTGTAAATGAATTTATAATTTGGGGTATACTTGGGTCAGTCCATTATCTGCGTAGATAACATTACAATTAATATTGTGGACTCCCATTTCCCGTTTCTTGGCACTAGGGTCAGTGCACTGTTCTTGTTTAAACAGTTTTTGTGTAGGTACACGATTAAATACATTTTGCATATTCAGTGTTCTCATTTGCATAATTTATTCAAGATTGTTAATTAGGATTGCTTTCCTACTCTCCTTTGTCTCTGCAACTGGCTCAATTAATGTTCCAATTAATTAATACTTTAATCATTTATCACATGGTAGAATAAATTTTCTATCACTGTGACTCACAGTGAATGAATATAAACTTATTATGTAAATTGGCAGGTGTGAGTTAGCTGATCTCAGCTGAAGCAGTAATTTGGATCGCACTAACTGATGGGAAAGGAGAGCCTTGCTGGATGCTTCGACTTTGGGTAAGGACAAGATTGTGTTTTAGGTGTTAACACCTTCTGTGGCCAAACAGGCTGCTGATACTCGGTGCACCCTGTTCACCTATTGTGAAATTGCACCCTGTTCATCTATTGTGAAATTGCACCCTGTTCACCTATTGTGAAATTGCACCCTGTTCACCTATTGTGAAATTGCACCCTGTTCACCTATTGTGAAATTGCACCCTGATCACCTATTGTGAAATTTACCCTGTTCACCTATTGTGAAATTGCACCCTGTTCACCTATTGTGAAATTGCACCCTGTTCACCTATTGTGAAATTGCACCCTGTTCACCTATTGTGAAATTGCACCCTGTTCACATATCGTTCAATATCATTTTCTCAGTTTTGTGATATGTCCCCCCGGCATATAGAAGGAGCACAGAAACAGAATTTTACTCCTAAATGCCTTAACTCTGCTTTCACTGCAGGCTCACGTGGTATATAAGCAGTTAAACCACAACTGTTTCTATTTTCTCTCTGGTGCTATTAACTTTAGATTAACAAAACATTTTCTGTCGGATCATGTAATTCAGAGCAGGCGTACATTATTGACTTGTCAGTGGAGCGGGGCTTTTTGGTTAATGGGGGAAATCAAGAAACAGTGTGTGAAACGGTACTTCTTCCAACATATGTTTCAATGATCAAAGGAGCTCTCTTTACTAGATGTTATGTCAACGTGAGGCACCAGGAGGGGTCGTCATATCTCAGGCCATTTCGACAACCTTCGTTCAATGTACAGTTATATAACCACACGTTCAGCCTCTTTAATGGGCATGGGGTGCAGCATTGACGCCAGATGAGGTTGAAGGGGTTTTCATTTTGTGAACTTGAGTTCTTATAATCAGTCGTGGCAGCAGTTGGCACATTTGCGGATGAAGAGGATTTGAGTTTATAGCGTGACTGCAACTATGATACTTTAATGGCATGAAGCAGATGTGACAGACGCTTTGGGGAAGAGTAGACTTCAAGGTGATCGAGTTGAAGTTTTGAAGATTATGAAGTGGATTGACAAATCTGATCTGTGCAAATTATTCGCTATGGTGAAGGATTCAAATCCCAGTGGGACAGTGATAGTTCTCTCACCTCTAGGTCAGAACGTTGTGAGTTCAAGTCACACTCCAGAGATTTGAGCACAAAGTCTAAGCTGGCACTCAGTGCTGCACTGTCGGAGATGCAGCCTTTCGGATTGGACGGTCTGCCGTCTCAGACGGATGTAAAAGATCCCACGGCATTATTCTGATCCCACGGCGTTCTCTCCGACATTCTGATCATTATTCACCCCTCAACCAACATCACTAAAACAGATTATCTGTTCATTATCACATTGCTGTTTGTGGGATCTTGCTGTGCGTAAATTGTCTACCGTGTTTCCCACATTACAACAGTGACTACACTTCAAAAAGTACTTAATTGGATGTAAATCGCTTTGGGACATCCTGAGGTTGTGAAAGGCACTATATCAGTCTTTCTTTTTTCAAATCAATAATTAGGAGTAAGAGAGGAAGTCAGGTGATTTTTTTAATACAAATGGTGGTAAACTTGTGGAATAATTTACTCGGGATATTACTGAAACGGCTGCAAGACACCACTAGATGTTTCTGAAGAGAGATATTGGGGATATGGTAAGAATTGGAGTCGAGATCAATCAAAAAGTAATGTGCTGGTTGGGAAAATTGGCCCTTTCTTGTTCCTTCGACATGTTTTATAACAACTTTCACTGCACTTGAAAGTAATTTATTTTATTTTACTTTGAGATATTTGCGAGAAATGTGTTGAGGCATTATATAAATGCAAGACTTTTCACAAGGAGTGTACAGTATTTCTGGACAGCAGATGCTGGTAATGGTTCTGCCGCTGACATTTACAGCTCCTCTAGACCCATCTCTTATTTCTTTGCTTTTTCCATTACCACCCCCTTTTGCCTTGCACCAAAATCCCTCTTGTCATTTAATCACTCTTGCCCTCCACTCTATCCCAGACATTCCCTTTTGTTCTTTCCTCCCCTCTGACCCCCCCCTCCCCCACCCCTTTCCCTGGCTCTGTATTTGTTTATAAACTGTTAGATCTCTAACTTCTTCCAGCTCTGATGAAAGGTCATCGACCTGAAACGTTAACTCTGTATCTCTTGCCACAGATGTTACCTGACCTGCTGAGTACTTCCAGCATTTTCGGGTTTTATTTTAGATTTCCAGGATCCGCAGTATTTAGCTTTTGTTATGGTATTTCCTTGGTTCTCAGAAGCATTAATGCTTCTTATTTGTGCAGCAGCTTGGTAATTTACTTAGAAAATACCCAGAACTGATCTCGGGAACTGGTCTGTCACCATTTTTGATGCATCCTCATTTGGGCCATGCAAATAACTTCAGGGGTCATTCAGTTTCCCTTTTGATGCATTGTTCTCCTCTTCCCCGATTACTCCCTTTGATTTTTTTTCTCCCTTATTTTCTTCCTTTCCTAATGGCATATACCCTGGAATGGTTTCTCACAGGTGATGATGGACCTGTGGTATATATCTCAAGTGGACAACCATCATGTCTGACTGTGAGCAGTGTCAGTAGATTAATGAGGCCATTGAGGTCATCACTTGGCATTTTCCACATGTGTACTTCTAGCAGAGGTTACTGATTACAAGTGGAAGCAGGAATCCTGGTGGATAACCCCACCTCTTCCATCCCTAATGCGGGAACACTGAGGCAAGTTCTAGCAAGGCTGGTCCTGAGCCAGATGAGATTAACCAGTTTAGCAAAGACCAAGGGCTATAGCCAGGGTTTGCCTGGTCTGTTATGAGTTAGTGCCACATGAAGGAGTTCAATCATCCAGTGAGGAAGCAAGGGAGCTCCTCTGAGAACATTTCATTTCTTCCAGACACAATAAATAAAGTAAGGTTAAAAATTTCAAGAATTGGAAGTGAGACTAAAATGAAAATTGTTTTAAGGAACTGAACCAACACTGCTGCCAAAGTGATGAATGGACCAGCAATGAATAATCTCCCTCTGTCAATGGTTCAAAGACCTTGTTCCAAGCTGGAATAATAATTTATATAAATTCTCCAATCAATGTCTTTCAATAGGTCGATTAACCTTCAGGATTGCACAGAACTGGCTGCCATCCAAAGTGTGTGAGATACAACCACATCCGCAAAGCAGAACGAATAGACACACAAATAGAACCACTTGACAAGACTAGAAAAGCCATGTAAGAGCCTATTGAGGTGGAGGATTTCATCAGGACCCTCGGCTCCATTTACTGTTTGTTGCAATAACCTCTTTTTAATTTCCTGGATTGAAAACCAATAGTTTGCAACGTTGATACTTTGCAATTTTACATGTTGTTTCCCCTCCAATTTATGAAAATCTATAACGAGAAGTAAAAAAAGAACTTATGCGTTCTCAAATTCTAAAATTCTACTAGGTTAGAGATTTCAACCACCCAGTTCGGAGATGTAAACTGGATACCAAAAGAGGTAAATATTCCAGGCCAGAAGATCTTTAGGAAAGGATAGGGAAATTTGGACAGGAGGGGGAATAGCAATATTGATAAAAGACCCAATTGCAGCAGTAGAAAGAATGGGAATTCAGTAAGGGTGATCAGGCAGTGGGAACACTTTGGGTAGAATTAAGGAACAGCAAAGGATGCAAGACTCTGGTGGGCATTGTTTACAGACCTCCTGATAGTAGTGATGTAGTGGCAGGATGTATAAATACAGAGAGCAGAGAAGTAAGTAGCAAAAACAATGTGGTTATAATGGGAGATTTTAATCTTCATATAGACTGAAGAAATAGATTAGATTAAAAGATATGATAGTAAATAAACAAAGGTAAACATTTAAAAAAATAATTCATAATTCTTAATGAATATACATTCCTTTGAGGAATAAAAACTCCATGGGAAAAGTGATCCAACCATGGCTAACGAGAGAAGTTAAGGATAGTATTAGATTAAAAGAGGAGGCTTATAATGTTGCCAATAAGAATAGTAAGCCGGAGGGTTGGGAGGGTTTTAGAAATCAGCAAAGGATGACCAAGAAATTGATTAAGAGGGAGAAAATTGAATATGAGAGTGAACTAGCTAGAAATATAAAATCAGATTATAAGAGCTTCTACAAGTGTATAAAAAGGAAGAGATTAGCGGCAGAGATTAGTGATTAGTTAGCGGACAGAAAACAGAGAGTAGGAGGAATAAACGGGTCATTTTTGGGTTGGCAGGTTGTAACTAGTGGGTGCCGCAAGGATCAGTGCTTGGGCCTCAGCTGTTTACAATATAGATCAATGACTTAGATGAGGAGATTGGACGAGTGTAATGTATCCGAGTTTGCTGACGATACAAAGCTAGGTGGGAAAGTAAACTGTGAGGAGGACGCAAAGGGATGTAGACAGGTTAGGTGAGTGGGCAAGAAGGTGGCAGATGGAGTATAATGTGGGGAAATGTGAAATTATCCACTTTGACAGGAAAAATAGAAAAGCAGAATATTATTTAAAAGGAAAGAGTCTAAGAAATGATGGTAATCAGAAAGATTTGGGTGTCCTTGTAAATGAATCACAGAAAGTTAACATGTTGGTACAGCAAGCAATAAGGAAGGCAAATGGTATGTTAGCCTTTATTGCAAGCGGGTTGGAGTATAAGAGTAAGGAGGTCTAGCTGCAATTATATAGGGCTCTGGTGAGACCACACCTGGAGTACTGTGAACAGTTTTGGTCTCCTTACTTAAGGAAGGATATACTCGCCTTCGAGGCGGTGCAACCAAGGTTCACTGGATTGATTCCTGGGATGAGAGAGTTGTCCTATGAGGAGAGATTGAGTAGAATGGGCCTATATTCTCTGGAGTTTAGAAGAATGAGAGGTGATCTCATTGAAACGTATAAAATTCTAAGAGGGCTTGACAGGGTAGATGCTGAGAGGTTGCTTTCCCTGGCTGGAGAGTCCAAAACTAGGGGTTGTAGTCTCAAGATACGGGGTCGGCCATTTAGGACCGAGCTGAGGAAATATTTCTTCACTCAGAGGGTTGTGAATCTTTGGAATTCTCTACCTCAGAGGGCTGTGGATGCTCAGTCGTTGAGTATATTCAAGACTGAGATCGATCGATTTTTGGACACTAAGGGGATCAAGGGATATGGGAATCGGGTGGGAAAGTGGAGTTGAGGTAGTAGATCAACAATGATCTGATTGAATGGTGGAGCAGGCTCGAGGGGCCATATGGCCTACTCCTGCTCCTATTTCTTATGTTCTTTAATAGGCGAGGGAGACATTTGATAAGGTCCCGCACAAGAGATTTTTAGCAAAAATGCAAGTCCATGGAATTGGAGGCAACCTTATGACATGGGTTGAAAATTGGCTGGTAGGTAGCGATAAAGGGAATGTACTCTGATTGGTGGGATTTGAAAAGTGGTGTTCCCCAGGGATCTGTAGTAGAGCCTCAGCTTTTCAGCATATATATCAATGACTTGGATGATGGAAGAGAGAGTTCTGTATCCAAGTTCACAGATGACACTAAGTTAAGAAGCACAGTAAGTTGTGCAGATAGGAGCAGGAAGTTACAAAGGAACATAAACAGATCAAGTGAGTGGGCAAAACTGTGGAAAATGTGGGGCACTGTGAGGTCATCTACTTTGGATCCAAGAAAGACAAATCAGAATATTTTCTTCACGGTGAGAAACTCGGAACTGTGGAGGAGCAAAGAGATTTGGGTGTCCATGTACACAAATCACTAAAAGCTAATGGACAGCTGCAAAAAGTAATCAAAAAGGCTAATGGAATGTTGGCCTTTATCTCAAGGGGGCTGGAATACAAAGGGGCAGAAGATATGCTTCAGTTGTACAGAACCGTTGTCAGACCCCATCTGGAGTACTGGGTTCAGTTCTGGGCACTGCACCTTAGGAAGGATATATTGGCCCAGGAGGGGGTACAGCGCACATTCATTAGAACAATATCGGGGCTTAGAGTTAAATTACGAGGACAGGTTGGAAAAACTTGGCTTGTGTTCCCTTGAGTTTAGAAGGTTGAGGGGTGATCTAATTGATGTGTTTAAAATGACAAAAGGAATTGATCGGGTAGATACAGAGAAACTATTTCCTCTGGTGGGGGAATCCTTACATCCTTGTTCCAAAAAGGGTGAAAGCATAAATCCAGCAACTATAGGCCAATCAGTTTAACCTCGGTGGTGGGCAAACTTTTAGAAACGATAATCCGGGACAGAATTAACAGTCACTTGGACGAGTATGGATTGATTAGGGAAAGCCAGCACGGATTTGTTAAAGGCAAATAGTGTTTAACTAACCTGATAGATTTTTTTGAAGAGGTGACAGAGAAGGTAGATGAGGGCAACATAGTTGATATGGACTTTCAAAAGACGTTTGATAAAGTGCCGCATGGTAAGCTTATCATCAAGATTGCGGCCCATGGAAAAAAGAGGGCAACAGCAACATGGACACAGAATTAGCTAAGGGACAGGAAACAGAGAGTAGTGGTGAACGGTTGTTTTTTGGACTGGAGGTAGGTGTACAGTGGTGTTCCCAGGGGTCGGTGCTAGGACCACTGCTTTTCTTGATAGACTTCAAGAGGATATAGATAGGCTGGTGGCATGGGTGGACACATGGCAACCGAAATTTAACGCAGAAAAATGCGAAGTGATACATTTCGGTAGGAAGAAAGAGGAGAAGCAAT